>NC_136411.1:341214592-341814592 GCF_051521515.1 Lactuca serriola
TATATATATATATTAGAGAACATTATCTCAGGTTTAATTAGTTCGGGGAACTAAGTGAGTGTGATTGATCGATTTTGAAATAGGAATAAGAGAAGCTGTAAGGAAGGTTTCTTATTGGTTCGCTTCAGAGATGTTTATAGCAAAAAAACCCTAGATTTTGGGGAGGAATCGTTTAAAGTGGGATGAGAGAATTAACAAAATGAGAGAGAATAGGGGAGGTAGAGGAAGGTGGCTGTTCAAAATTTTGGAGGATTTCATTTTCCTTCTTAGCTAATTAATGGCAGAGTGAAAAAAATTGAAGACATGCCTAAATAAAATATAAAAGGACGACATTTTTTAGGACACACAAAAATATGTGTCTCAAATCTTTAAAATTTAATAAAGGATGACTTTTTTTTGTAAACGCAAAAATGCTAGTCATATATACACTACATGTCATTATTTGTGTGTCATTAAAGGCCTTTATTCTTGTAGTGATATGATCAAACAGACTTATTCCTTTACAACCTACAATATTTTGTAAACAACAAATAATTAGAGTAGTGTAAGTTTTCAATGATCATTAAAACTTATTAATCCTCAGAGGATTGATGAAAAATTTACACTAACTCTTACAAGTAAATTAGTCATTATAACTCATTTTTGTATGACTGACAATGAGCTTCAAACGACTAACACTTTATTTACCCTAACAATTATAGGATTGAAACATGCCTTCAAGACGAGTTGCCAGACGCAATCCTGGAATACTGTGACAACCGTCAATTTCTGGTCAAGTCAAAGTCTACGAGTCAAACCGGTCAACTTAACTAGTGCTTGTATGTTAGGGCTTACTCTATGTTTACTAATATACAACTCTCTATCTTAATACAAAGTATCACTCGGAAGTTTCAAATGCTTAGAAAATCTAAACCCTACACAGGGTGAGTGATGTAACGACTCGATATAACACTATTGTGTATCCTTCGGGGGTGTATAACACTCATAACAAGGCGTAGTGGAGTTTACAATCCTAGCACTACGGGGAAAAACACTAACAAATGTCACAAGCAAAGTCTCTCTATATCTCTCTCACTACATCTCTCTCCCCCCTCCTCTCTCTCTCTCTCTCTCCCAAATCTCTCCGAAAATATCTCTCAAATTCTCTTTCAACTTTTTATAAACACCCGTACCATCCCAAGCCTGCAATCCGTCGAAAACCACTTGCAACGGGAAGTTTTTATGAAAAACAACACTTTGGAAGCGAAACCCTCTCAGGAAGCGAAACCCTCTCTTAGGAAGCGAAACATCTCGGATGCGAAACCTCTTGACACGAAACCTCACTTTCGCTTCAGATCGGACACATTCACACCTAGCCAAGAAGATTCGCATATCACCTTCGAACCGAGATCACTGCCAGCGAACAAAAGACCTTCGCTTCTAACCGACAACATTCGCAGCGTATACTGACTTCGCATCTTACTCCGCCCCTCGCAGCCCCTAGCTCTCGCACCAAGAGCTCTCACATGCGAGCCTCTCGGTCCCACACTCAGCTTTCGCACTCAGCAGATGCAGCGAACCTCCTCTTCGCGTCCAACCCTCTCACCTTCATAGTTTCGCTTCTCAAGTCCGGTTTTTGACTAGTTTCACATTTTGAGTCCGTTTTTGATGTTTTGACGTGGGATTTTCACCCAATTTATATTTTTGACATATGAGACCCTCTAAACTCATATATTATCCTCATCATAAAGATTTATTAATTATAAATCATATTTTTTTTAGGATGATATCAAAAGGACATAAATGCACTTTTGACTTTTCCCATAAAGTTATGACACAAGCCACCTTTATATCTACTTTATGTCACTATTCACACTTTAGCTAGTTAAATCATTATCCTTCTCATAACTTCTCCCAACAACCCGTCCAAATTACTTTATTCAAATCTATATAATCAATCTTAGGAGATTTCTTCCTTCTCACCCAAGATTTCACTCCTCACCAAAAACAAACTTCTCTCTCTCTCTCTCTCTCTATCTCTCTCTCTAAGCCATGATACTTTTTCCCAAGAAGTGTTCTTGAGTTTTCCTCCATTTTTGGTAAGCATCTCCTTTCAACTTCTACATAATCTTCAAATCTTCATACAAATCGTAAATCATTTACACAAATATCTACATATTTGTTCTTAGGATCTTCAAATCTTCAAACATCTTTCAAGTGTTCTAGACTTGAAACTCCTCATCTTCACCCAAGATTTTATTCCTCATCAAAAACAAACTCTCTCTCTCTCTCTAAGCCACAATACTTTTTCCCAAGAAGTGTTCTTGAGTTTTCCTCCATTTTTGGTAAGTATATCCTTTCTACGTCTACACAATCTTCACATCTTCATACAAATCATAAATCATTTACACAAATATCTACATATTTGTTCTTAGGATCTTCAAATATTTAAGCATCTTTCAAGTGTTCTTGACTTGAAACTCCTCATCTTTAACCTTCCACCACCAGAAATCACAAAAGGTGAGTTCATACCCCTACATTTTCATGCTTTCTTCCAATTTTATAGGGAGGGGGGGGGGGGGGGGGAATACAAGTTACAACTCCAAAACATAATATAAACTTAAACATCAGCTTTCAACATAAAACTTGTGTCCTGTTCACGGACTGTTTTGACCATCTTAAGCTTAATATTTTTCAAAACTGTACAAGGTGCAACTAGCTCAGTTTTATACCTTTCTAACAACTACTCGCACGTGTTCATACGATTTTGCTACAATTTATGGTGATTTTTACAAAACAGCCTATCATTTCAGAAATGATTTCGGACCAGTATGTGAAGATGAACATTTTGACATTGGTTTGAGACCACTAAAAATCATAATAAAAATTATGAAAAAAAATAGACTCATTTTATAAACTCTCAGAGTTTACGGACTCAGTTTTCAACTCGCGATGATTTTTCTATAATTTTTCTATTAACGCTGACTAAAAAGTAAAACTAGAAAAATTATCCATAGATTTACTCACACTTTGTAACATGTTGAGCAAAGTGTGTAACAATATAAAGATACATGTTGATTATATTCCATGCTATTTTACTTCCATGAAAAGGGAATAATTACACACATATGGATTTTCATCACTAAAAGACATTTGTCATAAACTATAATAGGTATAGTTTATGGTTCACTTACGTTACAAACTTACTATGGAAGGTTTCTTTTCCACTACAAAAGGGTTTTTCATTCACACTACACGTAAACTCGTTAAATCAAATTTGTGAGCTAAGTCTTCACGTAGACATTAGTGTACCTACGAAGTCCTGTATTATAACCAAAGTTTCTTGTAGGCAGAGCATGATACTTGTGTATAGATCTATATTGGGATTGACAATCCCACACCTAAGCTGCATGCAACAGATAGACCGGTAGGTCTGGGGTGACTGATGTCATAACAACCAACGCCTGAAGAACATCGTAACAGGCCATCTATGTCATTAGCATGGTTATAATAACTCACATAGGTAAACAATGATACATATAGTTTACGGGGAAT
The DNA here is from genome assembly GCF_051521515.1 of Lactuca serriola. Classification (NCBI taxonomy): domain Eukaryota; kingdom Viridiplantae; phylum Streptophyta; class Magnoliopsida; order Asterales; family Asteraceae; genus Lactuca; species Lactuca serriola. The sequence goes on from NC_136411.1 coordinate 341,218,127, forward strand.
TACTACACTCAAACGGTTTTATTCACTTTAAAACTACATATACTATCATAAGTACGGAAAAAATACTTGTACATTCGGTCTTTGGTATTTAAGACTGCAACTCATTTAACAAGGAGACTATTGGATTTTTCTGGAAAGAACACTACTTTTACAAAGAAAGGATTTAAAATCTACATATAAAAGTTTATGAACTTACCAAATTAATTGTTGACACTATTTCAAAATTACTTGTATTCTCAGGTAATCATTAGAACATGTAACTACCAAACTTTTGAGGATGGGAGGCTAAGGCGTCAAACAATTCATTTTATCATTATACTGTAATTGATTTTGAAACATGTAACTCATGAAACCATGTAATTTTTTCGATTATATTTATGATGGTTGTGTTTACTTTGGTCACTATTATACTCGTTATAATACTATACATGGAGTCATCCCACCCCCGGATGTTTCCGCCATCCTAGGTTTTAGGGGTGTGACAAACACAAACACGAAGACCTAACCTGGATTTTACACCAGTAATGGATATAACGGCTATTGAAGCGATGGTCGCTCAACATGTCACTGACGCTCTCGCTAACTACGAAGCCAACAAGAACAATGGAGCCGTAAGTAGTGCAGAAAATGGAAACGCAAATGGAGGCATAAGTAGCTCAAATGTCAACAACGGACGAGGCCCTAAAGTCTATATTTACAAAGACTTCATGAACTGCAAGTCGAAGTTATTTTACGGAAACAAAAGGATAGTCAGAATGACTCATTGGATTGACAAAATAGAGTTAGTATTCTAGAAAAGCTTTTGTATTGATGACGCAACCCTGACATGGTGGAATGACCATCATAACATCATGGGTATCAATTTCGCCAATGCTATTGAAACGTCCCATTACACAACCAAAAATTTTCATTTTTATTAAGGTAAAATTTCACAATTATAAATCCATTTTAAGAAAACCATTTATTCCAAATTACATTTGTAAAAATCAGAATAATATAATAAATGTGAAATCTTCAATTCTGCTAATGAGTGTGTACAGTCACGCCTTCACCTTCAAACAATCACCAATAGAATCTGAAAACATAAACAACTGGTAAGCACAAAGCTTAGTGAGTTTCCCAAAAACCAGAGGTGAGATAGCCACCCGAACAGATGATCCTAATATAGAGTCACAACCAAGCAAGGAAGATGTAACATCCCAAAAATAAGACCTAAAAATTTTGTTTTTAATTTAATAAAACCGATATCTCAAATACATCTGTAACGACCCAAATTTCAAGGCCAAAAATTTCATTTTTGAATTAACGAATTTAATAAACATTTTACCAAAACCTTGTCAATAAAACATTCCATTACAAAATCATAATGTTGTATTTTAAACCATAACATCATAAGTATTGAAAATCTGAGTACAGTCCCAAAAACTTCTTGTGGAAACATGTGTGTGTGTGATGCGTCGCTACACTGCCGACTCCTTCCCCTTCGACGAAGAGGCACCTGAAACCAAAACCAAAACTGTAAGCACAAAGCTTAGTGAGTTCCCCCATCATACCACATACCATACAATATCTTCGGTATCTTTCAACCGATAACCTTCATCGATATCTTTCAACCGGTAACCATCATCGGTATCTTGCAACCGGTAATCAACATCAGTATCTTTGAACCAGTAACTGGGGACTATTTCACCCCCTAACACTAGCATACAATCAACAGATATAAGCATATATTCAGGCATATCCGGGGACTGACCTACCCTTGGGTCCTAAGGACCACTGTCAGGGAAACTAATCCCTACCATACACACAACATAAACCCAAATAAACCTCATAACCAACACATAACCAAACCAAGATAATTATCACAAAGACCATTATCTTCTAAATACTCCTTTTTGGTGGGCCGACATTGTGGCCTTAGACCCACCCCTACTGGAAGGTAACTTACCTTAATGTCGTGCAGTGTCTGAACTAGCCTCGGCGCACAAGTCGACTCCCTACGACTCCTCGATCCCTACACGACAACCTTCAAGTCAACACACATCACATACAACCCTAAACATGGTTAGTCCAAGTTTAATCAAAGTCAACATCGGTTAAAGTCAACATTCAGTTGACCTGACTCGCCGAATTGGCCTACCAACTCGTCGAGTCCATGCTTCTCTAATCCCACACAAAACCCCAACTCCACTCGTCGAGTCTAGCAAAACTCGACGGGTTCTCCTTCAATCATAATATTGAGACCGTCTTCATCCGTCTCGCCGAGTTCCTTCTTGAACTCGACGAGAGTTCATCTCCAACTTAAGAACTTGAACAGTCTATGACTCGCCGAGTTGTATGACCAAATCGTCGATTCTATCTTCAAAGATTGGGAGATTGCTATGGACTCACCGAGTCTACTCATACCACTCGCCGAGTCCCATGGCTTCCAGGTCCTTTTTCGTGTCTAAACCCACAAGGGTCGTCCTTCCTAACACTTACCCATTCACAGAAAGGGTTTGGTGCACAATGGTCACCGACTCGTTGAGTGCCAAGAACAACTAGCCAAGTCCAACGTTGACCAATTCCATACAGTCGATTTAAAGGAGGTCTAACACACCAAAACCATAGATCTGGCCTCCTAATGTCCATTTTATACGTAAAGTTCCAAATTTGATGCACATGCACGGGGTTTTTAGCTCAAAAATCCATATAAAGTGTCCTACAATGTGCATGGGGCTCTCATGGCCCTAAAGTTGGCACCTTTATTCCATGAGACCCCTGTTAAGGCCCAGATCTGAAGTCAAAACTCACTCAACACTTCCAAATCCGAAATATGACTTAGAAATCCATAGAGATCCCAAGTTAAAGATGAATAACCACATAGATGAGTCAAGACAGGGGCATTTTAGCTTGAAGCTGCTGAATATGAAGTAAGATCTCCGGATCTACAAGCCCCAACTAGATTTCCAAGCTCCTTTCTTCCTTCCAAGCTTTACAATCCACACAAGAACACCAAAAATGGCCTTAACTCACACACAAACGGCTAGGGTTCGATATGAAGCTTTCAAGAGAGTGTTAGGGACAAGGGAGGCTGGGTTAAGTTGTTTATATAGGGTGCAAACCCTCAGATTTAGGGTTTCACTTATCCAACACCTACTCGCCGAGTCAGTCTCCTGACTCGTCGAGTCGGTCACTTAAAATGTCCGCAGCCACGTCCCTACTCGTTGAGTTGATCCTCTAAATCGTCGAATCCCAAAGAAAAATACATATATTGAAGAAAACATACCAGGTGTTACAAATCTCTCCTACTTATTTTAGACTTCGTCCTCGAAGTCTGTCGCTCGATCCTGAAAAAGCTCTGGGTAATGCTCCCTCATCTCGTCCTCCGGCTCCCAGGTCCATTCCGAGCCCTTTCGATGCTGCCACTGGACCTTTACCAGATCCACCCTCTTGTTCCGCAGATCCTTTGACTTCCTGTCCAGAATCGCCACCGGTCTCTCGATGTAGTTTAGGCTCTCGTCAACCCGAATATCCTCCAAGGGTACCACCTCTGATTCGTCCACCAAACATTTCCGTAACTGGGAGACATGAAAAGTGCTCTGAATCTGACTGAGCTCGGCTGGCAGATCCAGCCTATACGCAACCTTGCCCACCCGGGATATAACCCTGAAAGGTCCGATATACCTAGGGCCTAGCTTGCCCCGCTTCCTGAATCGGATGACACCCTTCCAAGGTGACACCTTCAGGAGAACCATATCCCCGACCTGGAATTCCAAGTCTGATCGGCGCTTGTCGGCCTAACTTTTCTGCCAACTCTTAGCAGTCTAAAGCCTGCTCCGGATCTGCTGGATCCTCTCCGTAGTCTTGAGTACCACTTCGGTACTCCCCATAACCCTCTGACCAACCTCACCCCAACATATCGGGGTCCTACACTTCCTCCTGTATAACATCTCGAAGGGAGGACGGTTAATACTCGCGTGATAGCTGTTGTTGTACGAGAACTCAACCAAAGCAAGGTAAGTATCCCAACTACCTCCAAAGTCTAAGACACACACCCGCAACATATCCTCCAAAGTCCGTATGGTCTGCTCACTCTGTCCATCTCTTTGCGGGTGAAAAGCGGTGCTAAAATGCAGACGATTTCCCAGTTCGTCATGGAACTTCTTCCAGAACCTAGAAGTAAACCGAACATCTCTGTCTGAAATCACCGATACTGGCACCCCATGCCACTCCACCACCTCCCTAATATAAATGTTGGCCAACTTTTCGGCCAAAATACTCTCCTGAATCGGGATAAAATGGGCGCTCTTGTTCAATCGATCGACGATGACCCAGATCGAATCCACTCCCCGCGTGGTCCTAGGAAGCTTTGTGATAAAGTCCATTGTGATGTATTCCCATTTCCACAACGGAATATCCAGTGACTGCATCTTGCCGTGAGGTCTCTGATGCTCGGCCTTGACCTGCCTGCAGGTCAAGCACCGCTCCACGTACAATGCCACATCCTGCTTCATACAGGCCCACCAATAGTCCAGACGAAGATCCCTATACATATTCGTCGCCCTGGGATGAATGGAGAACCGAGATTTGTGTGTCACCTCCATCAGAACCTGGTGCACACCCCCGTGGTATGGCACCCACACCCTACGGTGTAGTGTTAGTAATCCTCGGCTGTCATAGTTGAAGGAGAAAACCTGCCCAACGATTCGCTCGTTCTTCCGATGTTCCTCCTTCATGGCCTCCTGCTGGGCCTCCCGAATCCGCTCCAACATCGGAGTCACCACTTTCATCCTCATATATATATATATATATATATATATATATATATATATATATATATATATATATATATATATATATATATATCGCTAATCGGCGCTGCTTTGCGGCTAAGCGCGTCGGCCACCACATTGGCCTTCCCCGGGGGTAAAGGATTTCGCAATCGTAATCGTAATCCTTTACCATGTCCATCCATCGATGCTGCCTCATGTTTAGATTCGGCTGATCCATTAGGTACCTCAAACTCTTATGGTCCATGTAGATGGTACAACGAACCCCATAGAGGTAATGACGTCAAATCTTGAGGGCGAACACAACAACCCCCAGCTCTAAATCATGCGTCGGGTAATTCGCCTCGCGAGGCTTCAGCTGCCTCGACGCGTAGGCAATGACATGCCCTCTTTGCATCAGAACTGCGCCCAAAACTGAGATGGACGCATCGCAATATACAACAAAATCCTCTATGCCCTCTGGCAGGGCTAAGATTGGCGCCTCGCACAATCTCTGTCTCAGAGTCTCGAATGCGGCCTGCTACTCAGGCCCCTAACGAAAGACCACGACTTTCCTTGTTAGCCTGGTCAGGGGTACGACTATCTTGGAGAAATCCTGGATGAATCTCCGATAGTAGCCGGCTAATCCTAGGAAACTCCGAATCTCAGATGGAGACTTCGGTACTTCCCATCTCATCACGGCCTCCAGCTTGGCCGGGTCCACTGAAATCCCATCCTGGTTGATGAGGTGCCCAAGGAACTGCACCTCGCGCAACCAGAAATCACACTTGGAGAACTTAGCATACAAGTTCTCCCTCCTCAAAGTCTCTAGAACCTCCCACAGATGCTCCTCGTGCTCCTCCTGCGTCTTGGAGTAAACCAGGATGTCATCAATAAACACTATCACAGACCGGTCTAACATCGGTCTACACACGCGGTTCATGAGGTCCATGAATGCGGCAGGAGCATTGGTGAGCCCGAAGGGCATCACCACAAACTCGTAGTGGCTATAGCACGTCCGAAACGCATTCTTCTGTACATCCTCCTCTCTGACCCTCATCTAATGATATCCTGAACGTAGATCAATCTTGGAGAACCAAGACGCTCCCTGTAGCTGGTCAAAGAGGTCATCAATCCTCGGGAGTGGGTAACGGTTCTTCACTGTTACCTTGTTCAGCTCCCGATAATCTATACACATCAGATGCGACCCGTCCTTCTTCTTCACAAACAGAATCGGGGCTCACCAAGGAGAACTACTTGGTCTAATGAATCCTTTATCTAACAGCTCCTGTAGCTGTATAGATAACTCCTGCATCTCAGGAGGAGCCAGCCGATACGATGCCTTGGCTATCAGAGCAACACCGGGACTAGGTCGATCCTGAATTCCACCCGCCTCTCCGGAGGTATCCCAGGCAACTCCACGGGGAATACGTCCGTAAACTCACGCACCACAGGCACATCGCCCACCGTCGCCTTACCTGCCTCCCGGTTGTCCATAACATAGGCGACATATCTTGCGCAACCCTGCTGAAGGTAACGCCTAGCTCTCGCTGCTGAACATATCACTGGTCCTTGCTGCAGCCTCTCGCCCTGTACTACCAACTCTCCCCCACTTGGGGTTCTGATCCGAACCAGGTGATGCGCGCAATCTATCACTTCCCCATTGGGGCTCAACCAATCCATGCCTATAATCACCTTGTGCCCCCTCAACGGAATAGGAACCAGGTCTACCAGGTAAAGCTCCTCGAACAACCTCAAAACATAGCCCAGATAGACCTTCGATGCTTGTACCGACCGGTCGTCCGCAATCTCAACCTCTAGAGGGCAATCCAACAAGCCCGAAGACTCCGGAAACTTCTTGCTAAACGCAAGAGAGACAAATGATCGGGTGGCACCCGAATCAAACAACACCTGAACTGGGATTCCGTTCACATGGAACGATCCTAAACAAGGCACATGATATATCAAAATCACAGCGACATAATATAAAAGCATGAGGATAAGAAATCATACCCGTCACCACCTCGGGTGCAACACGTGCCTCCTCGGCTGTCAGCTGAAATGCTCGGCTCCGAACCACTGGAGCCTCTAACTTGACCTTCCGGCCATCCACAACCCGCCCTGTCGCTGGAGTCGGCGCCACTGCCGGTGCCACTACTGCTGCCAATCTAGGGAAATTGGCCTTTTTATGGCCCTTCTGATTGCAATGAAAGCAAATCAGGTCTGACATCTGTATCGCCGGAGTAGGGGCAGTAGAATCCCTGCCAAAATGCCCAACCTTGCCGCACTTATAGCAACCTGAACCCAGCCCAGTGCGACAAGCTCTCTCGTGTGACCGACCGCATTTCCCACAGCGGTCCTGCCCTGACTGGCCTTTCGGCCTACCATCGAATCCGTTGGGCTTCTTCCCCCAAGCACCCGCCGTCTGCCCCTCCTCTGCCTTCCTCTTCCGGATGTGCTCCAGATCAATCTCGCTCTCCCTAGCTCTGTCAATCATGGAATCCAGGGTAGGGCAAGCTGAAAGACTGACATGCTCCCGGATTTCAGCTTTTAGCATGTCATGGTAGCGGGTCCTCTTCATGTCCTCATCACCCGCATACTGGAGCACCAACAAATCCCTCTCCCGGAACTTGGCGGTGATCTCCACCACAGTCTCCGTAGTCTGTCTCATATCCAAGAATTCTCTGGCCAGCTACTGAAGCTCTACAGCTGGCGCAAACTCTGCTCTGAACCGGGTCTCAAAATCCGACCATGTCATAACCTCAACAGCTGAGGCTCTCAGAGAGTCACCAACCAACTCCCACCAGTCCCTAGCCCGGTCCCTCAAACACCCTGCTGCAAATCGTACCTTCAACCCCGCGGGGCAGAAGCTGGTCCTGTCCAGAATCAATGTACGCACTCCATCGTCTGGCAGCAATGAGGTCCTTCGCCCTGTGGAAATCTGGCGCACCACTCCCTCTGAAGTCCTTAAAGGATAGTGTGCGTGGTCCTGACTGGGTGGTCACCATGTCACTCCGGAACGCCTTGAGGCGATCCTCCATCAACTCAATGATCCCCTCCTTGATCGACCCGCAGATAACCGGCGTCGCATCAAGGATACCCCTTGTGATCTCGGACGTGATGAACTCGCATAACCCATCATCCACATGCTCGGATCCTACCCCCGAGCCCGATGTTGACCCGAATCCTGAACCTCCTGCTCCATGTCATGTGACCACCATTCTGAAACAATAAACATACGAATGTCAGGGTTACATATACTTTTTGGAGGTCACACACACTTCTAAGTTTCCTGTTTCCATCTAGACCTTCCTTGGTTCGAGTACGGATCCTCTGCTTTCAGTAGTACGGGCCCATACTACCTTCCACATCTATCCGTACTTTCCTCAAGAATTTCTTCGACTTCACCAAGTCCCTTTTTACCGATACCCTTTCCATTGACCTCATCCTAGGTTTCCCTAGGGCACTCTCTGACCTACTCTCCGCCATCAGCTGCACTAGGAGTCCCCACCACCCCCTAACTAGCTTGCAGATACTGTTACATATCTGCTCCTTAGTTAGTTGAAGCTGGTTAGAACCCCCATAGCACAAAACAAGCAACATTCATGCTTTGAGTAACCAAACCGGGCATAACCTACATATGCCATCCTACTGCTGACTAAACAGTCCTAGCATACAGCTCATACAACAGACACATAAAGCATCCTTCCTAGATCCTTAGCCCTAACTAGCATCCAATTCTCAGAATCATATATCAGGCACACAAGGCATCCTCCTAGATCCTTAGTGTTGGATAAGGTGTCTAAGTCCATAACTATTTCGGGCTTGTACTTGACCCGACCCGGCATGGTCCATTTGGGTTGCATGGAACCATGCAATTGGATAGACTAAATGAGAGAAATAACACTTGGAGATTATTAATATATTATAAGTTCTAATATATTAATAATATTATTTGATTAGTTTGATCAAGAATTAATTTGGAATTAATTAAGTGATCAAAGGATAACTAATTAAATATATGGGTTGATTATGTAAATCATCCATATCTTGTATAGTGGGCTAAGAGGCTCCATGGATTATCAAGTTGGGTTCTACCCATAGGATGCTCCATGGATGCTCCATGGGAGTTACAAACCCATGGGTCATGGAAATGAAGAGTCATGACACATTAGGGTTTACATGGTGTAACCCTAGATGTGTCAACACTATATAAGGATCATATTCTCCACCAAAATCGGCATTGAGAAAAAGAAACTAGAGGGCTTGGCGGATTTTGACAAGTGTGTGTTATCTCAAGAGTCTTTCCAAGAGCATTTGGTGTTGTGTGAAGCATTTGAGGCATCACACTTGGGGTGCTAGGCTCACAAGGTTTCAAGGAACACAAGCAACAACAAGGTAAGTTATTCTATCTATGATTCAAGTTAAAATTGTTCCCCATGTATGCTAGATAGGAATATAACCTTGGAATTCAACTTTGCATGATAATTAGACAAACATAGATCCAAGGTTATTAGGGTTGCATGTACACTTAGGAAGTGTTAGAATGCTCAAAACCCATCAGTGGTATCAGAGCCTAGGCTTGTTTGTTTGTTATTTGTGCTTAAAAGTTGAAGAAAGTCGAAAATCTTGCTGTCTGACTGATGGACTCGGCGAGTCCATGGGGAGGACTCGTCGAGTTCATGTGTATCTTCAACCTACTCGGCGAGTAGGTTTATGCACTCGGCGAGTAGGGTCGACAGAGTGCAGAATTTCGACTTGAGTTGCTGGAAATAGATTAGAATCATTACCCTAAAATGTTTTGGTACTTGAAAAACTTATTTTAGAAGGTGTAATGTCTTTTCTAACTCATTTACAACAACTAGTTATCAAAATTACAAAGATTAAATGTGATTCTGATTCTTGAAAGTGTTTATATTCATATTCTTGTTCTTATGATGTTTAGATGATCATAGGAATTATTTGTAACCTATGTGGTAGATTAATTCATGATCATAATGTGTTTTAATGGAGTCCATAACTTGTCCTCAAGTTATGGAAAACCAAAAGTCTCTTGGATTAAAAACCATTAAAAGAACACAAGAGTTAGGAAAAATGAAAAGTCCTCATTTTATTACTCTATTAAACTCATAAGTTACAAGAAATGAAAAGTTTTGAAAGTTTACAAAACTTGCCCTCAAGTTTTGGAACAAGTAAAGTTAAGTTAAAACTTTAGTTCCAACCCCTAGAATTTTAAAAGTTAAAATTCAACCCTTATACTTATATTATTATGATTTAATAATTATATATATATGTATAAGAACAAAGTCGTCTTACCGCTAGTACGCCTCATTCACGAAGCCGGTCTATAAGGTGGGTATAAGGTTGTTGCCTATAAAATGGTGACTTAATGGGTGTCCACTCTCACCCACCGCTTGCTTGATCGGTGGAGGGTCGTTAGCCGAACGGGTAAGACAAGGACTTATTAATTCTCATTCAAAGTATGATGAATATTATAAAGTAACTAAATGTTTTATTAAATTCCCAATCTTAGTTACTTTAGGAAAAATGTGAATAAGGTGCTATTCCATGAAATTACACTTTACACTTTGATTAAGTCGTTGGTGGAGCGTGTGTGGTTAACCGGCACACTAACTTGGACTTAACAAGGTAGGTAAAGGGTGACTTAGGGTTTATTATAGTATCGATGGAGCGTGTGTGGTTAACCGACACATCGATTGAGTGATAAACTTTAAGGGTACCAAGTGATTTGCATGGTTACTTCACACCTCGTTTTGTGATCCTCGGTATCCCAGTCACAAAACTTGGAGGGCACACTCGAGATTGAAACATGCCTTTGAAAAGTTCATTGAATCTCAAAGAATCTAGGAATGTCTAAGAACCATTCAAAAACCTAATACTAAAATATTGCGGTTTTCGTGGTGGAAATTGGTGAATCGTCATTCACCTACCTTTCAAATATGATATAGCTTAGATTACGGCATACCTCTTCTAAGTTATATTATATTGTGATTGGATCCTAGCCTTAATATTACATTTGGGTGTTTTATTAAGGACTCTCTTATATCTAAACTAATCTTGTCCTCTTTCCTTCAGATGTCTTTCAACAATGCTTCTGGCTCTAATCCTAATGGCTCCTTTACCCTTATGAACTTGTGTGGGAAAGTCACCTTTGATGGATCCAACTTCAATGAGTGGATCAGAAACATCAGGATGATTACCCGCTACGAGGACAAAGAATATGTCCTTGACAAGGAGCTTAAGGAGATTAATAAGTCCACTGCAACTCCTCAGGAGATCGCTGAATTTCGGGCACATGAAAGGGATGCTACGAAAGTGGCTTGCATCATGACGGCCACGATGACAGCGGAACTCCAAAAGTCTTATGAAGATTTCTACCCTTATGACATGCACCAAGATTTGATGGAAAGATACCATCAAAGTGCAAGACAAGAGAGGTATGAGATCATCTGCTCCATGATAACAACCATGATGAAGGACGGGGAATCCGTCACGAGCCACATGCAGAAAATGCAAAGGTATGTGGATCGTTTGCTAAAGCTTAATGTGAACTTCCCGGAGGATCTTGCAATAGATATTATTTTGCATTCCTTACCATCGTGCTATGATCAATTCCGCATGACATATCACATGAACAAGGAAGAAGTCACCCTCAGCAAACTTCAGGGACTTCTCAAGACCGCAGAATCAGGTCTTAAGGGGAAGTCGGTTGCTATCACTCCTACTCAAAACTCTACTCCGGTTTTGGCAATCGGGAAGAATCGATGGAGGAAGAGAAAGAGATCTTCGAAGGGTACCAAGGCTCGGACCCTTGATGGCTCTTCTTCAAGTGAAACCAAGAAAGGTTTCATTACTCCTTCTTCTGACCCAAAGGAGGCTGAATGCTTCTATTGCCATGAAAAAGCTCATTGGAAGCGGAACTGCCCAAAATACCAGCAAGATGTGAAGGATGGGAAAGTTAAACCCAACCATGCAGGTATTTACAATATCATTTCTAATAACTCACCCCATTCTAATTCTTGGGTCCTTGATACCGGGTGTGGTATTCACATTTGTTGTGACTTGCAGGGACTAAGAAGAAGTGAGGATGTGGAGCAAGGAAGGATAAACTTGATCATGGGGAATAGGAAAGCTATACCTGTTACCAAGATTGGAGTTTATACTTTATCGCTAAGTAGTGGGTTTAGTTTAGATTTGAATAAGTGTTGTTATTCGCCAGGAATGGCAAGAAATATTATTTCCTTCCATGCTTTGTACAAACAAGGGTTTACCTTTTCATTTAATAATGAAGTTGGTTCTATTGATGCTTTCTTTAATAATGTTCTTTATTTTAAAGCATTACCTTGTGATGGTGTGTATGAAGCTGTATCTGTTGTTGATAACTTAGGAAATAATGTTTTGTGTATTGATTCTACTAATAATAACTTGGATAAAGCATCATTATGGCATTGTCGTCTTGGACATATAAGCAAGAAGCGCATAGGCCAACTCCAAAAAGATGGAGTCTTGGAGTCGTTTGACCTAAAGTCAGATGATAGTTGCGAATCATGCTTACTTGGAAAAAATGACAAAGTCACCCTTCACAGGTTCGTGTGAGAGGGGTGAAGGTTTGTTGGACCTTATACACACGGATGTGTGTGGACCATTCAAACATGCCACAAGGGATGCTAATCGTTATTATTTGACTTTTACTGATGATTATAGTAGATATGGATATGTCTACTTGATCAAGCATAAGTCAGAGACTTTCGAGAAGTTTAAGGAATTTAAACAGAAAGTTGAGAATCAATTGGGCAGGAACATTAAGATGCTTCGATCCGATCGTGGTGGTGAGTGTCTTAGTTCAGAGTTCCTCGACTATCTAAGGGAATGTGGGATAGTCTCACAATTGACACCTCCCAGGACACCACAGTTGAATGGTGTGGCTGAGAGGCGTAATCGAACCTTGTTAGATATGGTTCGTTCCATGATGAGTCGAGCTACGCTACCAATCTCATTCTGGGGGTATGCCTTAGAGACTGCCGCCCATATTCTTAATCTAGTCCCTACAAAGAAAGTTGCCAAAACTCCTCACGAGATGTGGACTGGTAAAGTACCTAAACTAGACCACATCAAGATTTGGGGTTGCGAGGCTTTCATGAGACGCGAGACTCATGATAAGCTCGAACCTCGAAGCGAGAGGTGTATTTTCATCGGTTACCCACAGCGATCCTTTGGTTACCTCTTCTACAGACCTAGTGACAATGTGGTCTTTGTAGCAAGAAGAGGTGTCTTTCGAGAGAGAGAATTTATAAGCCAAGGAGACAGTGGGAGGCAAATTGATCTTGAAGAAATTCAAGAATCAAGCGGTGAAGGAACTTCAAACTCTAGCCCTCAACTTGAGGAGGAAACTCCTGTTGAGCCAATTGACAAATCTGTACCTCTGAGACGTTCCACGAGAGTTAGGAGTGCACCTGAGCATTACTATGGATTCCATATTACTGCAGAAGGTGAGACACTTATTAGTGATGAAACACTAGAAAGTCAAGATGACCCTAACAGCTACGAGGAAGCCATGACAGGCCCCGAGTCTACTAAATGGAAGGAGGCTATGGATAGCGAGATACAATCCATGTATGACAATCAAGTTTGGAACTTGGTTGAAAATGTACCAGGTCGTAAGACAGTAGGGTGCAAATGGGTCTTCAAGAAGAAGACCGACATGGATGGTAAAGTACACACTTATAAGGCTAGACTGGTTGCAAAGGGCTTCTCTCAAATTCCTGGAGTGGATTATGATGAGACCTTTTCTCCGGTAGCCAAGATTAAGTCTATTCGGGTTCTGTTAGCCATAGCTGCATTTCATGACTATGAAATATGGCAGATGGATGTCAAAACCGCTTTCCTTAATGGAAAGTTGGCTGAAGATGTTTACATGAGTCAGCCAGAGGGTTTTGTCAGTAACGAGTACCCTAATAGAGTGTGTAAGCTTGAGAAATCCATTTATGGATTGAAGCAAGCACCTCGCAGATGGAATCTTTGCTTTGATGAAAAGGTCAAGGAATTTGGCTTTTCTAGGAGTGAAGATGAATCTTGTGTGTATGTCAAGGCTAGTGGGAGTATAGTTAGCTTTTTGGTACTGTATGTGGATGACATACTACTCATAGGAAACAACATTCCAACCCTGCAGGAAGTAAAGTCCTGGCTTGGGAAGTGTTTCGCTATGAAGGACCTTGGTGAAGCTGCCTATATTCTAGGGATAAGAATCTTGAGAGATCGGAGTAAAAGACTAATTGGACTTAGTCAGAGTACCTACTTGGATAAGGTGCTGAAGAGATTCAGCATGCAGGATTCCAAGAAAGGAGAGTTACCCATCCAGAGTAACACCAGATTGAGTAAGACACAAAGCCCTAGCACTGAGGCTGAGATAGCAGAAATGAGTCGAACACCTTACGCTTCGGCTGTAGGATCGATCATGTATGCTATGACGTGTACTCGACCCGTTGTAGCTTTTGCCTTGAGCATGGTTAGCAGGTATCAGGCAAACCCTGGCAAGGCACACTGGACTGCGGTAAAGAATATCCTCAAGTACCTGCGGAGGACTAAGGACTGGGTTCTTACCCTCGGTGGGAGTGATGACTTGAGAGTTGTTGGGTATAGTGATGTTAGCTTCCAGACTGATAGGGATAATTTCCGCTCTCAGTCGGGCTGGGTCTTTACCCTAAACGGAGGAGCAATTTCTTGGAAGAGTTCCAAGCAAGAGACAGTGGCAGATTCTACTTGTGAATCAGAGTATATTGCAGCTAGTGAAGCAGCAAAGGAGGCGATATGGATGAAGAACTTCATTGGAGACCTTGGAGTTGTACCAGCTATTAAAGAGCCAATGGAAATTTTCTGTGATAGTGAAAGTGCTGTTGCCTTAGCCAAGGAACCAAGGGATCACGGGAGATCCAGACACATCGACAGAAAATACCATTTCATCAGACATCGGATCGAAGAAGGACTCCTCGTGGCAAAGAGGGTATCATCGGATGAGAACCCAGCAGATCCCCTCACGAAGGGACTGAGTAGGGTTAAGCATCTCCAGCATGCTCGGAGCATAGGGCTGAAGGATGATATAAGTTTTAGTAGTTAGATAACCCGGAAATTTGTAAAGTGTAATTGACATTTGATGATGAATAAAAGGTGTTTTATTTATGAGTAAAGTGTTGCTATCTCTTGTCAATCGTTTACTATATTTCTTTTGCATGTTTTGACTTCCAGAATAATTTTGTTTGGTATAACATATTATTCAAATCTCCACAGTCGGTCATATGTTGGAAGTAGATATGAATCAAGACTGTCATGTTTGGTTGTAGAGGTCTTGGACAAGGCTACAACAATCATGAGTGCTCATAAGTTCTGAGCATTGGACACAACCCACGCTCACTGGAATCACTTCATGGAATTTTATCTCGAGTGATCGTGAGACGGTAATATCATATAAGTCTTCAAACCTAGAGATATGATTTGTTACTTACAAGTTGGTTATGCATTGACTGTACGAAACCGCATTGGTAACTCGATGTTATAAAATGTACTTTTGTGTGTCATTCAATAAGTGGTAGAACAAACATATGAGTCGAAGTTTATCTGTTCCTTCTTGGATTAGAAGCTGGTATCTGGGCCCCTCGATGATTTTGTTTTGACCCATGTACCGGGCCCGGTCAGAACAAAGTTGATGCGTTCAATTAAGTTCTATGTCAAACAAATCGGAAATCGGGAAACAAATGCTGGACAATAAGCAAGACAATGTTCCATGTATTTGTCCGGCTGATATCTAGAACAGAGGATTATATGATCACTTATCTTAAATGGCGTATCATCATCTTCTCAGTTCCGAGAGACCTTGAAAGAGCTACGATTGCCGGTCGGTTCCTGAAGTACTAGAGATATAGTTATTAGAC
Source organism: Lactuca serriola (assembly GCF_051521515.1). Taxonomy (NCBI): domain Eukaryota; kingdom Viridiplantae; phylum Streptophyta; class Magnoliopsida; order Asterales; family Asteraceae; genus Lactuca; species Lactuca serriola. The sequence continues at coordinate 341,233,824 of NC_136411.1, forward strand.
TTATCCAAGTGGGAGACTGTTGGATAAGGTGTCTAAGTCCATAACTATTTCGGGCTTGTACTTGACCCGACCCGGCATGGTCCATTTGGGTTGCATGGCACCATGCAATTGGATAGACTAAATGAGAGAAATAACACTTGGAGATTATTAATATATTATAAGTTCTAATATATTAATAATATTATTTGATTAGTTTGATCAAGAATTAATTTGGAATTAATTAAGTGATCAAAGGATAACTAATTAAATATATGGGTTGATTATGTAAATCATCCATATCTTGTATAGTGGGCTAAGAGGCTCCATGGATTATCAAGTTGGGTTCTACCCATAGGATGCTCCATGGATGCTCCATGGGAGTTACAAACCCATGGGTCATGGAAATGAAGAGTCATGACACATTAGGGTTTACATGGTGTAACCCTAGATGTGTCAACACTATATAAGGATCATATTCTCCACCAAAATCGGCATTGAGAAAAAGAAACTAGAGGGCTTGGCGGATTTTGACAAGTGTGTGTTATCTCAAGAGTCTTTCCAAGAGCATTTGGTGTTGTGTGAAGCATTTGAGGCATCACACTTGGGGTGCTAGGCTCACAAGGTTTCAAGGAACACAAGCAACAACAAGGTAAGTTATTCTATCTATGATTCAAGTTAAAATTGTTCCCCATGTATGCTAGATAGGAATATAACCTTGGAATTCAACTTTGCATGATAATTAGACAAACATAGATCCAAGGTTATTAGGGTTGCATGTACACTTAGGAAGTGTTAGAATGCTCAAAACCCATCACTTAGTCCTATTCTACCATGCAGTTCTCTGAATCAAAACCATATAACATAACATAACAAGTATGGGTATCTTGGGGAAAACTTACTTGAGCCTGGCCGGTTGCACGCATCACACACTTCGTCTTTCTTAAAATTTCTCAGTTTAGACTTTAGAAAATCATTTTTCCTCGAAAGATCCTTTAGTCCCTCGGTTGAGTCCAGACACCCTCGAGGGTGTGTCCGAATCCCTCAAACCAGGGCTCTGATACCAACTTGTAACGACCCAAATCTCGAGGCCAAAAATTTCATTTTTGAATTAACGCATTTAATAAACATTTTACCAAAACCTTGTCAATAAAACATTTCATTACAAAATCATAATGTTGTATTTCAAACTATAACATCATAAGTATTGAAAATCTGAGTACAGTCCTAAAAACTTCTTGTGGAAACATGTGTGTGTGTGTGTGATGCGCTGCTACACCGCCGACTCCTTCCCCTTCGACGAAGAGGTACCTGAAACCAAAACCAAAACTGTAAGCACAAAGCTTAGTGAGTTCCCCCATCATACCACATACCATACAATATCGTCGGTATCTTTCTACCGGTAAGCTTCATCGGTATCTTTCAACCGGTAACCATCATCGATATCTTTCAACCGGTAATCAACATCAGTATCTTTCAACCGGTAACTAGGGACTATTTCACCCCCTACCACTAGCATACAATCAACAGATATAAGCATACAGTCAGGCATATCCGGGGACTGACCTACTGATATGTGTATTTATATATATATATATATATATATATATATATATATATATATATTTATGCACTTTATCTTAATATTTTGGCCTTATTTATTCTCTTTTAGAACTAAAAAGCACTCATAATGCGTTGAATTATGTTTTGCAGCTCTTCGTTGTCGATAAAGCACAAAAGAAAATACTGAAGAGGAAACCGGGCTTAGAAGCTAAAAGTAATTAAAAATGCTGGAGGAACAATTACGCCCCGCGTAATACATCTGTACGCTAAGCGTAGCGACCAAAATCATATTACGCCCATCGTAATTCTAGGTTACGCCCCGCGTAATGGCTGGCCTCGGATAAGTTCAATCGCGTAGAAATCTTCAGTACGCCCAGCGTAATCCGACTTACGCCCAACGTACGTAAGTCGGCTACAAAGGTTATAAAAGTCGATTTTCAGCTAACCAGAAGGGGGAATTCGACTTCCAACTTAATTTAGTCGATATTAAACTTCTGTTAAGCCGTTTTGAGGGTCTAGAAGGCGGCCGGAAGGCCGTTAAGCTAACGGGAGCGGAGATCGGAAGGGTTGGAGAGCGGATACGTGTCGGTAATCATATAGGTTGCTAACGTGACCATGTTTAGCATTCCATTGTGTTACTATTCTGTATTTAGTTTCTGATTTGGGTGTAAAAACCTTTTATTTTGTGTTTATGATTGAATGAAGCTTTGATTATTAGACTAATTGCTATATTGAATTGTTTGTTTATGTTTAATTTATCTTGCTAAGCTTGTTAAAAGATCCTTACGTATTAATGATGATTATTTGTTGTTAATTGTTAAGTGAATTGACTTGTGTGAACACCCGCTTGATTGCTTGTCTCTTATGATTTTGATGACCATCGAGATTATAAGTCTAGGAATAACGAATGTGAAACTAGGATTAACTTGAGAACAAGTAAGTTAATGTGTGAGCCTTGTTTGATGACCATCAACAAGAGGTTAAATTGAATTAGTAATTCGATTAACTATATTTACAAGTCTTGCTTGATACGAACTGAACACTAGGAAGCATGTTAGTTTAATCAACTGATCACTGTTTAAATTGACTTGTTTGCTAAAGGATTAGTTATAGTGAACGCGAATCTAATCATTTTAGGAATCGATGAACATGAATAAATGAATTTGTGTATGCAATTGTCTATGTTTTTAAGGTGTAATTTATCTAAACCAAAGTACCTGAAGAGATTTGCTTCCCTGTTAGTTTATCGAGAGTTGTTAATTGCTAATTTGAAATTTATTAAACCATTTTCTTTATTATTTTCGTGTGACCTTGTATAGTGGTCAAACCAACAAATGATGGGATAAAATAATATTAATAAAACTCAAATCACTGCTATTTCTAATACTAAAAATAGTATAGAGTAAGCAGGGTCGGTCCACAGGAATACAGGACTTCTTATCTTGCCATATTTTCACACATAATACAAATAATATTAAAATGGGGGATTGTGTTTGAGCTTGAATTAAACTTCATAAATAAGAAAGATTGATAACAAAGGCAATAAAAAAAGTACATTTCCGATTCTGACTCTTATACATGTATTATGTTGAAAGATGTAATATGATTATAACTCATGTTCAATCTAGGTTGGTAAGTTGGATATTAATAAACTCTAATATCCAAATTGGCAAAAGTATTTTATTCAAAACAAGCTCTTCAAATAAAACTTCATTTAATTGATTCAATTCAAATAAACTCTTGCATCAAATCATTAAATGACATTAGGTTCTTGCAATAATTACCAACAATGTTTAACATTCCTCTTAAGCTTGGGAATATAAACATTTAATCTTTGATTACACTAATTTTGATCTAATTACAACCAAATAAGTGTGTGTTACTAACATCAAATCATAAAACATATACGAATTTCATAATTTGATTAACTAGATTGACTAGAACCCTAATTCATTGATCAAGTGAAAAAGAGAACCAACCAAACATATAATTAAGATCAAATCAAAGATTACTAGATGTTAAACACAAGTAAAATTCAAGTTACAACCTAACAACACATACGTAAGAATTCAGATTCGGAAATGATAATGAAATCAACCACACATATCTAGGTTGAACTACAAATCAAACAAGTTTAAACTTCAAATTGACTTACAAAAAGGAAATTAAAGTGTTTCCAAGTGTTAATCTACTTGCAATAGTTCTGAAAATCGCCTTCCTCTCTCCTAAAATCTTGCCTAAATCGTCACAAAACTGAATGTCCTATTATAAGAAGACAAAACCTCTTTAAAACTGCCGAGACATTTACACGGCCCGTGTAAATTAAAGGGTGCCATTTACATGGCCGTGTAAACAATAGAAGTAGAATGCTTAAACTTTCAAGGCCATCGAAGTAGACTGCCCTTGCATGTACGTTTACACGGCCCGTGTAAATTAAAAGGGAGAATTTACACGGCCGTGTAAACTTCTGAGATGCCAAATTCTACATTCTCCTTCTTCTGAGCTCTAAACTTCTGTAACTCTGTCTCCAATTCTTTTAAACTTTCTCCAACGATTTCCAACCTTCAAAAAGTCCCTGAAATATCATAAAAGTGTGTGAATGGAATTGCATCATGAAAAATCCCGAAAAATATGCAAAATGCATGAGTTTAAACCTAAATGCAATGCACTTTTATGAACTAAAACTACAAAATGAATGCATGAAATGCACCTAACAAATCTCCCCAAGCTTGAACCTTTCTTGTCCTCAAGAAAGAACAAGGAATTTAAACCGGAGAAAATAAAATAAAATAGAAGAAAAGAAATTAACGTTAAAACTTAATGCATGAAATTAAAACAAACATGAAAAGATCCAACCCAATTACCCTGTTTTGTACCATGGTTGAGAATGTATCTGTCATGCCTTGAGTTAACTTGGCTTTAATATCAAAATATTATATGATAATAGAGACAAGACTTTAGCCACTCCCTAGTACAACTCAACAGAATTAAAGATCACAACTCTTATTCCTTTTCGATATCATCAAGTCAATTCTTGGAACAAATTATGGTCTTACTCTCGTGAAATTATATGTGACAAAACATGCTCAACCATATTTGTTTCATAAAATATAACAATGTCCGATTCCAGCTATTTGTTGGTTAACAACAATCTTTTTCTGAAAAGTATTTTCTAAAAATTCCCTAATATTTATCCAGATTGGTTACAAACTTCAAACCACTTACACCAGTCGAAGTAATTAACATTCAGTCCAATGTCATAAATTCAAATCCAAGTCCAAGGGAATCTTTTGACAGCCAAGTATTTTTCCTAAACACTATATCTAATTAAACTATAAAAATAACTAAATACAAACTTCCTAATTACATTTTTTTTACAAATAAAGCTCATGGCTTTCTTTGAAATCCGTGTAACGGGCTTCCAACCAACACATCCAAATCAAACGACCTTAGTGTGCTAGATTTGAAGAGATCCCTCGGGTTTACTTGCCCGAACCTCAAAGGCCACAGATTAGCTTTATTTGCTATTATTAAGTTCATGACTTTCTATGGAACCCGTGTAGCGAACTTTCAACCCAATCTATCCCAAACAATTTAGCTTTAGGTGATTAGGTGTAGAACACCCTTCAGAGTTTACTTATTCGAATCCCAAAGGTCACATATTAACTTAATAATATATATATATATATATATATATATATATATATATATATATATGTATATATATATATATATATATATATATATATATATATATATATATATATATATTTTACATAAGATCTATTATTATTATTATTATTTAAATACAAATAACTAAGTTAACACATAACTCTTAATTTATTTATTTATTCGGCCGATTTCTTTATATTTTCGTCCTTGACTTTTCTGTTATGGGACATCTCACGGTCTATTACCATGAGTGACTTCTAGACATTTTTCGGGGAACTAAATGTTAACATGCAAAAACCCGTAAGTATAGTTGAAAGCTATGTCCTCAAGCAGGGTATATAAAAGGGAATAAGTAGAAAGGACTTTTAAGAGCGCTGGAAGGCGGGACATTGAGATTTTGCATTCTTTTTATGAACTTTTGAATTTGGCATTTTAAGTTCAATTGAGCATTACTACGCATAAGACCGGTGATATGTCCCAAAGAATCGACTCATACTTGCTGTTATGCTCCAGTGTTGACAATCTTCTGATTTTCTGTTTTGCATGAGTAGCTTCGGGAGGTGTGTTCGTGTGCGATTAACTTGCTTTTTAAATTTTTCAATAAAAAGAGCAAGTCAATCTCAAGGCACATGACTTACCAGCTCAACTGTTTTGAAAAGATTCGATTGCCTGGGATTGGATTTTATATATATATATATATATATATATATATATATATATATATATATATATATATATATATATATATATATATAAAGAAAATACAAAAAATTTAGATGCAAAATGCAAAACGTATAATAAAAATAGAGTAGAAAGAAAATCTTTTTGGTTTTTGAAAAATTTTCTAAAACAAAAATGACAGAAAAATAATGCAATGCAATGCAATATGTACAAAATTTACATGCAACGGGATAATGCATGGATAGATGCCCCTCCCCAAGCTTAAAATAAGCATCGTCCTCGATGCTTGGAGAGAGGCATAGCTGTCCTATTGAGGACCGGGCGGTTGAGATGGAGGGAACTGTGAAGGATAATCTGCAGGATAGTAGGGCGGCCATTGGGGTTGAGATGTTGATGGTGGCTGCGGCTGTGTGGGGAGGACAAGAACTCTATGGATATCGCTCAGCAGGTGATGAATGTTGCGGTTGTGCTGCTCTTGAGCGGCCCATCTTTGATCCTATTCAGCCCACCGCAACTCTTGTTGGGCCCAATGATCTTCTTTCAAGTTACGGTAGTCTTGAAAATCAGAAGTGATTTCAGCGACACCCGTATAAATTTCTCCGACTTCCTGCTGTATACTGGTGTAACGGTGGTTCAATCGTGAAAACTCACCCAGATAAAGATTGTGTTCAGAAGAAGAAGTGGGGCGAGATGAACTAGAGGCACCAGTAGTAGGAGCAGGAGGAGGAGAGGGTGGAGGACTATGATCTACTGTAACACCTAAATTGGATCTGAGCTTCCAAGTGGTTGATGGAATGTCATTGGCTAAATTGAGTATCTTCTTGTTTCTGCTGTCTATGCGTAGATACTCTTTCCCATCTACTGTCCAATGAACATCCCCAGTGGGAAGGCGGTGGAAGAGATGCATTGTTTCCATAACATCAATGGATAGACGAGTACGGCCCATGACTATGTTTGTTGGGTTGTTGGGTAAATGGAGGCCAAGATGCTCAGCAATAACAGAAACCATGCCTCCACAATGTAGTTGCCCACCATTGCTCGTAGCACTTCTGAGCATTTTTTGAATAACCCAACACCCAAAATGAGGGACTTCAGCAGGCTTATGAATCATACACCACAAGACTTCTAGCTCTTTCTTATTAGCCTTGCGAATCTCTTCTTGAGGGAATAAGAGAGAAGAAATGATCCGGTGGGCGACTTTCAAGACCGGATGGATAATGCTAGAGGCTTTGGCTGTGCCTGACTGATAATCATACTCACAAGAAATGCTTCTCCAAAAATTTGTACAGTTTTGCTCAAAAATGATATTTTTTCGTCCCTTTGCGGTGTATACATCCCTTTTTGCTTTGGGAGCACCAATCATATCACAGAGAATGTCAGCATGAAACTGATGGGTTTGATTGAGCAAACGGAAAGTCAGGAGATGAGTTTGATAGTCAAAGGTAATAGAAGACAAAAGTTCCAACATCGGTGTTTGGTAACTAACTGCATGAAGATTCAAAAGACCCTCCCATCCTATGTTTTTAAAGAGTTTGTGGACACCCTTATAGATATGTAAATCTTTGAGGGTTTGGATGTCCACAAATTTCTGAGCACCCATTGTTCTTGTAAGAAGATTTGCATACAATATCTCCTGTCTATTGGTCTAAAAAAGTAGACCAAATTCATAAGTGTTGTCCATGGGGTCTTGTTCATCTTGTGAAGTTCCAATTCTAGGTCTTTTACCCCGGGAAGCCATTACCCAAATGAATCAACAAAGAATTGCACACAATTAAGGCAATTGAAGCACAAGAACTAGCAAGTCTCACCAAAAAAATCACCCAAAAAAGAAATGTGGTTCTATCTAAATGCACAAAGTAAGAGTTTGGAACAATTATACCAATTTGTGCTTGATAATGGTGGTAAGATGATATCCAATGCTTCCCCAAGCTATCCCCAAGCTTATCCTACAAGAAATTTCAAGCATTAGGTCGAAATTTTGAAGTTCAAAAATTCTAGGGTTTTGCTCAAAAACCCCAAAATCGGCCATGAGAAGTTGAAATAGATGTGAAAGATAAAGAAGATGAAGAAAAGAGAAGAATTTCATACCTTGGAGCTTGATTTTTGATGCAAAATTGAGGAAGATTGAGTATTTGGAAGGGTTTTTTCGAAGGGGGCAGTAAGGAGAGAGGGAATCGCAGGTATTGAGTGAAGAATGAGTTAGAAAAATCGAGATTTGACCTTAAAATCGTTCAGCCTTGTTTTTGCGTTTACACGGCCCGTGTAAATCAAAGGAGAGAATTTACACGGCCGTGTAAATCCCTGAATCATACAAACCGTGTTTAATCGTTTACACGGCCCATGTAAATGAAAGGCATAAGTTTACACGGCCGTGTAAACCTCTGAGAAGGCCAAAAAATTTGATTTTTTTCACTTTTTGAAATTGCAAACCGCTAAACCTCTACTGCCCGAAAAATGATTTTTAACCCTCTTTTAGTATGAAAAACAACTTGGAAGTTTGAAAACAAAGAAAATACAATGAAAATATACAAAATGACAAAAATACCCCCGGGTTGCCTCCCGGTTAGCCGCCCCTTTTAATGTCGTTGGCTCGACTTGGACCCCAACTATTTGTCAATTTTCATACTTTGGATCCATTACTTCCTCCACTTCTTCATTCTTGACTTGAAATCCTTCATAATAAGGTTTCAAACAGTGACCATTTACCTTAAAAATCTTCCCGGTTTTCTCACTTGTGATTTCTGTTGCACCATTCTCAAAAACATTAGTGACAACAAATGGTCCCACCCAACTGGACCTTAATTTACCAGGAATCAATTTAAAACGCGAATGGTAACATGGGGCACATAGCTTGAACTGGCTCTACATCTTCTTGTAACATGGGGCACATGTCAGTGGGATGTCCAACTTGTGTACAAATGCCACAAGGTCTAACTGTTGGTGGTTGCACGCCCTTGTCTTTTGCAAGCATCATTACTACCTTAGTCAACTCAGAAAGTTGACTTTCAATTTTTGGAGTAGAAATTTCTTTCACCCCCCTTGGTGCATCACTGTACCACTCTTCTTCTTGGACTGTATGCTTGGACTCTTATAAGAACTCTGATTTCTGTTGGAGTCTTATCAGCTATAGATCCACCACTTGATGCATTGAGTAATCTCCTATCCCAAGATGACATTCCTTCACAAAAATACTACAGCAACTGATATTCTGTAATCCCATGTTGTGGACATCTTGAGCACAATTTCTTGAACCGTTCCCAATAAGTATGCAAGGCTTCTATGTTTTGTTGCTTGATGCCAATTATCTCTCTACGTAAAGCTGGAGCTCTTATTTTGGGAAAATATTTATCCAGAAACATCCTTGCAAGTTCATTCCATGTTGTGACTGACCCCGGTGGTAAGTCATACAACCACTCCTTGGCTGAATCTTGTAAAGCAAAGGGAAATGCCCTTAACTTGATTTGATCTTCTATGACTTCATGTGGCTTCATACCCACACAAACAACATGAAATTCCTTAAGGAATTTATGTGGGTCTTCATTCTCAAGACCACGGAATGAGGGTAACAAATGGATGAGTCCAGACTTGAGTTCAAAGTTGATTGCTGCAGGGTAATTTATGCACAAAGGTTGTTGGGTGACATCTTGAGTGGCCCATTGTCTAAAGGTTTGTTCAGGTGGTGTATGTGGAGGATTTTGATTTCCTCCATGGTTGTCTGTCATGGTAGAAGTAGGTGAAGATGGTGGGGTGATACTTTTGGATGTTGGAGAGGATGTAGTTGATAGATTTGATGAAGAAGCTCCGAATTGTTGTTGTTTCTTTAAAAGTCTGGCTTGCTTCCTTCTCTGTTTAGCAGATTTTTCTATCTCCAAATCAACTGGTAAAGGTGTACCTGTGCGAAAAGATCTTGGCATAAACAATTAGTACTACCGTATCCCCGGCAACGACGCCAATTTGTTTGGTGGTCAAACCAACAAATGATGGGATAAAATAATATTAATAAAACTCAAATCACTGCTATTTCTAATACTAAAAATAGTATAGAGTAAGCAGGGTCGGTCCACAAGAATACAGGACTTCTTATCTTGCCATGTTTTCACACATAATACAAATAATATTAAAATGGGGGATTGTGTTTGAGCTTGAATTAAACTTCATAAATAAGAAAGATTGATAGCAAACGCAATAAAAAAAAGTACATTTCCGATTCTGACTCTTATACATGTATTATGTTGAAAGATATAATATGATTATAACTCATGTTCAATCTAGGTTGGTAAGTTGGATATTAATAAACTCTAATATCCAAATTGGCAAAAGTATTTTATTCAAAACAAGCTCTTCAAATAAAACTTCATTTAATTGATTCAATTCAAATAAACTCTTGCATCAAATCATTAAATGACATTAGGTTCTTGCAATAATTACCAACAATGTTTAACATTCCTCTTAAGCTTGGGAATATAAACATTTAATCTTTGATTACACTAATTTTGATCTAATTACAACCAAGTAAGTGTGTGTTACTAACATCAAATCATAAAACATATACGAATTTCATAATTTGATTAACTAGATTGACTAGAACCCTAATTCATTGATCAAGTGAAAAAGAGAACCAACCAAACATATAATTAAGATCAAATCAAAGATTACTAGATGTTAAACACAAGTAAAATTCAAGTTACAACCTAACAACACATACGTAAGAATTCAGATTCGGAAATGATAATGAAATCAACCACACATATCTAGGTTGAACTACAAATCAAACAAGTTTAAACTTCAAATTGACTTACAAAAAGGAAATTAAAGTGTTTCCAAGTGTTAATCTACTTGCAATAGTTCTGAAAATCGCCTTCCTCTCTCCTAAAATCTTGCCTAAATCGTCACAAAACTGAATGTCCTATTATAAGAAGACAAAACCTCTTTAAAACTGCCGAGACATTTACACGGCCCGTGTAAATTAAAGGGTGCCATTTACATGGCCGTGTAAACAATAGAAGTAGAATGCTTAAACTTTCAAGGCCATCAAAGTAGACTGCCCTTGCATGTACGTTTACACGGCCCGTGTAAATTAAAAGGGAGAATTTACACGGCCGTGTAAACTTCTGAGATGCCAAATTCTACATTCTCCTTCTTCTGAGCTCCAAACTTCTGTAACTCTGTCTCCAATTCTTTTAAACTTTCTCTAGCGATTTCCATCCTTCAAAAAGTCCCTGAAATATCATAAAAGTGTGTGAATGGAATTGCATCATGAAAAATCCCGAAAAATATGCAAAATGCATGAGTTTAAACCTAAATGCAATGCACTTTTATGAACTAAAACTACAAAATGAATGCATGAAATGCACCTAACAAACCTGTAACCTATAATCAAATATATTAAATTAATCCACCGTTCCCTGTGATCGACACCTGACTTACCTAAGCTATACTGTAATCTGACTAGGTACACTGCCTATAAGTGCATAGATAGTCTAAGTTTGTTAGGTTATAAATATTAAAATTAGTGGGTACTTTTGTGCACATCAAGTTTTTGTGCACATCAAATTTTGATCTTTTGATCTTCACTTTATTTGCTCCAGGGGTTTCAGTATTCGGTTCCATACCCACCACCATTCCATCCACGACATGATGGGGCCGGTACTTCGGGGACACAACAGCATGATGATGGAAATGATGAGTGATCCTTTTTATTTTTATTTTTGTGTTTTTTTTTGTTATTTTTAGTTCAGTTTAGTATTTTTATTTGGTATGTAATTAAACTTTAATTTAGGATGTTTTACTTTTGTTCTCCATGTTGATGCTCTTTGGTTGTTTAGATTTCTGCAAAATTTTTGCCCTTAGAAAGCTGGCAGTAAGTTCAGCAGCTAGGTCCGACTGTTGCTAGAGAGAGCCGTGTGAGAGTTCGAAGATTATAGTCAAGACCCATAATTTGTCACAAGTGTGGGGTGCATATGGATTTCGTGAGCGATTGTTTAGAAGATTGGGATTTTTACGACATTTTGACTCTTATGATATGGATGAGCTGTTCCCAGACCATAGAGTTCTATTTCGATGCGAGGAAGACGTATCATACCGGCTGCCATGACATGGTTGACACTTTCCTATGTTGTGGGGGATTTTCATCGTGAGAAGAGGATGTTATTCTTGACGAGACGACGTGGTCGACACTTTTCCACGTCATGGTTACTATACATTGCATTTGTTTGCAATCTGTTGCACCACATTTTTGGAGTCGGCAGTCTTGATTTTATTTTTCGGCAAATTCAGAAGCAGCAGTTCCAGTTTTCAGTCTTTCAGCGATATTTGGAGCAACTTGTAGCAGCCCCATTCGATCTCGCCACAACTACCCAGGGGAGTCTGTTCCTTTTTCTCCCTTTTTATGTTCTTAATTAGTTTTAGCATACAATGAGGGCATTGTATGAAATAAGTGTGGGGTAGGGGGTCGGTAAAAGTAAATTAAAATTAAAAAGAAAAAAAATGAAATAATAGTTAGGAAATTGCTAGATTTAGGAAATTTAAAATTTTTTAAACTTGAAATAATAGTTTAATTTAGAAAAATCTAGTGATAATTTAAATTTTGCTAATATTGTATGAAATGATCCGATGAGAACTCAAATGTATAGTTGAGCCAATATACGTTATAGTGCATTTGTGGCCTCCCTTATTTTAGTGAAATCATGGAACAAAAACATAACCCCGCTTGGTTTGAGGGATGCAATATGTTTAGCAGCCTAAACCTGAAATGTATCCAGGAAAATTATTATCATTAACCAATAAAGGTTGAGGTTGAGCGCCTCTGCTTAAGCATGTAGGTTTTGAGTGAAAAAGAGAGGTACATGTAATAAAAAAAAAGAGAGAGAGAATTACGAAAAAAAGTGTGAAGAATTTTGGAGCAAATAAAGTGAAGATCAAAAGATCAAAATTCCGAGAAATTCAAAAGTTGAAGATACCAGAAATCAAATCAACAAAGGTGGTGAATTCAAAGAAATCAAAGATCAAATTATCAAGGAAGTGAAGAATTCCAAAAGAGCTCCATAGTGGTATCGAAAAATTGTAATTCTAGATTACGTATGCTTAGGTTGCTCAATTAAAAATACCTTGAGGTTAGGAGGTTTTCTGCGGATGGATTCGGAGGGTTGCATAAAATGAGCATTGTTCGGAAAAAGTGGGCAAGTGTTTATGAAGATTGTGAGTACTTAAAGTATGGGGGGAGGGGGTAATTTAGGAAAATTTAGACACAAATGCATGCGTTGAGGTCTTGTCATAATGGCTGAGTTTTAAATGGATTGTTTAGTGCAATATTGGTAAAATAAAAGTAAATTTGCTTGGGGGCAAGCAAAGGCTAAGTGTGGGGTATTTTGATATGTGTATTTTTATATATATTTTATGCACTTTATCTTAATATTTTGGCCTTATTTATTCTCTTTTAGAACTAAAAAGCACTCATAATGCGTTGAATTATGTTTTGTAGCTCTTCGTTGTTGATAAAGCACAAAAGAAAATACTAAAGCGGAAACCGGGCTTAGAAGCTAAAAGTAATTAAAAATGATGGAGGAACAATTACGCCCCACGTAATACATCTGTACGCTAAGCGTAGCGACCAAAATCATATTACGCCCATCGTAATTCTAGGTTACGCCCCGCGTAATGGCTGGCCTCAGATAAGTTCAATCGCGTAGAAATCTTCAGTACGCCCAGCGTAATCCGACTTACGCCCAACGTACGTAAGTCGGCTACAAAGGTTATAAAAGTCGATTTTCAGCTAACCAGAAGGGGGAATTCGAATTCCAACTTAATTTAGTCGATATTAAACTTCTGTTAAGCCGTTTTGAGGGTCTAGAAGGCGGCCGGAAGGCCGTTAAGCTAACGGGAGCGGAGATCGGAAGGGTTGGAGAGCGGATACGTGTCGGTAATCATATAGGTTGCTAATGTGACCATGTTTAGCATTCCATTGTGTTACTATTCTGTATTTAGTTTCTGATTTGGGTGTAAAAACCTTTTATTTTGTGTTTATGATTGAATGAAGCTTTGATTATTAGACTAATTGCTATATTGAATTGTTTGTTTATGTTTAATTTATCTTGCCAAGCTTGTTAAAAGATCCTTACGTATTAATGATGATTATTTGTTGTTAATTGTTAAGTGAATTGAGTTGTGTGAACACCCGCTTGATTGCTTGTCTCTTATGATTTTGATGACCATCGAGATTATAAGTCTAGGAATAACGAATGTGAAACTAGGATTAACTTGAGAACAAGTAAGTTAATGTGTGAGCCTTGTTTGATGACCATCAACAAGAGGTTAAATTGAATTAGTAATTCGATTAACTATATTTACAAGTCTTGCTTGATACGAACTGAACACTAAGAAGCATGTTAGTTTAATCAACTGATCACTGTTTAAATTGACTTGTTTGCTAAAGGATTAGTTATAGTGAACGCGAATCTAATCATTTTAGGAATCGATGAACATGAATAAATGAATTTGTGTACGCAATTGTCTATGTTTTTAAGGTGTAATTTATCTAAACCAAAGTACCTGAAGAGATTTGCTTCCCTGTTAGTTTATCGAGAGTTGTTAATTGCTAGTTTGAAATTTATTAAACCATTTTCTTTATTATTTTCCCGTGACCTGTACCCTATAATCAAATATATTAAATTAATCCACCGTTCCCTGTGATCGACACCCGACTTACCTAAGCTATACTGTAATCTGACTAGGTACACTGCCTATAAGTGCATAGATAGTCTAAGTTTGTTAGGTTATCAATATTAAAATTAGTGGGTACTTTTGTGCACATCACCTACCCTTGGGTCCTAAGGACCAATGTTAGGGAAACTAATCCCTACCATACACACAACATAAACCCAAATAAACCTCATAACCAACACATAACCAGACCAAGATAATTATCACAAAGACCATTATCTTCTAAATACCCCTTTTTGGTGGGCCGACATTGTGGCCTTAGACCCACCCCTACTGGAAGGTAACTCACCTCAATGTCGTGCAGTGTCTGAACTAGCCTCGGCGCACAAGTCGACTCCCTACGACTCCTCGATCCCTACACGACAACCTTCAAGTCAACACACATCACATACAACCCTAAACACGGTCAGTCCAAGTTTAGTCAAAGTCAACATCGGTCAAAGTCAACATTCAGTTGACCTGACTCGCCGAGTTGGCCTACCAACTCGTCGAGTCCATGCTTCTCTAATCCCACACAAAACCCCAGCTCCACTCGTCGAGTCTAGCAAAACTCGACGAGTTCTCCTTCACTTATAACATCGAGACCATCTTCATTCGACTCGCCGAGTTCCTTCTTGAACTCGTCGAGTTCATCTCCAACTTAAGAACTTGTCCAGTCTATGACTTTCCGAGTTGTATGATCAACTCGTCGAGTCCATCTTCAAAGATTGGGAGATTGCTATGGACTCGCCGAGTCTGCTCATACCACTCGCCGAGTCCCACGGCTTCCAGGTCCCTTTCGCGTCTAAACCCACAAGGGTCGTCCTTCTTAACACTTACCCATTCACAGAAAGGGTTTGGTGTACAATGGTCACCGACTCGTCGAGTGCCAAGAACAACTCGCCGAGTCCAACCTTGACCAATTCCATACAGTCGATTTAAATGTGGTCTAACCCACCAAAACCATAGATCTGGCCTCCTAATGTCCATTTTATACGTAAAGTTCCAAACTTGATGCACATGCATGTGGTTTTTAGCTCAAAAATCCATATAAAGTGTCCTACAATGTGCATGGGGATCTCATGGCCCTAAAGTTGGCACCTTTATTCCATGAGACCCCTCTTAAGGCCCAGATCTGAAGTCAAAACTCACTCAACACTTCCAAATCCAAAATATGACTTAGAAATTAATCCATAGAGATCCCAAGTTAAAGATGAATAACCACATAGATGAGTCAAGACATGGGCATTTTGCCTTGAAGCTGCTGAATATGAAGTAAGATCTCCGGATCTACAAGCCCCAACTTGATTTCCAAGCTCCTTTCTTCCTTCCAAGCTTTACAATCCACACAAGAACACCAAAAATGGCCTTAGCTCACACACAAACGGCTAGGGTTCGATATGAAGCTTTTAAGAGAGTGTTAGGGACAAGGGAGGCTGAGTTAAGTTGTTTATATAGGGTGAAAACCATCAGATTTAGGGTTTCACTTATCCAACACCTACTCACCGAGTTAGTCTCCCGACTTGTCGTGTCGGTCACTTAAAATGTCCGTAGCCACGTACCTACTCGTCGAGTTGATCCTCTAACTCGTTGAGTCCCAGAGAAAAATACATATATTGAAGAAAACAAACCAGGTGTTACAACATCATCATAGAAATCCAGATAAACAAATGTATCAATCAATATAACATATCAGAGTAAATCAAGAAAATATGGAATGAGGTGGTGTGTGCCCTGCAATCATCTTGAGCTCTTCCTATTGGAACTAGAAGTACCTGAAACATTAAATGGAAACTGTAAGCACGATGTTTAGTGAGTTCCCCAACATACCACATACCATACATACATAGCACATATCGGGCCCCGCCCAAATGAGTATAACAGGCCTCGCCCTAACTTGCATAACGAGCCCTGCCCAATGAGTATAATGGGCCCCCTAACTCATATAACAGGCCCAACCCAATGAGTATAATGGGCCCCACCGTAACTCGCATAATGGGCCCTACCCACATACAATTCAAATAAGCATAATAGGTAATAGCATACAGAATAACCATCGGGCCTCGCCCAGTAAGCATAAAAGCACATACACATACAAGTGTCACACAGATAATGAGTATTCTAACATAACAGATCATGGGTCGGCATTGGTGCCTTCGACTCGCAAAACATGGTGAGGAAACTCACCTCGAACTGCTAAATCACACCAAAAGATCTTTGGCAGCAAGTTTGACAGATCCCTGAGCTATCATACCAAATAACATCCAATTAATAATTGGACTCCAATATATAACTATCAGTCCATAATTAGGGTAAAAATACCATTTTACTTCTTACCTAGTTTTGTCCAAGATGAAGGCCTAAACTCAGAATCCAAAAGGCCCAAACACGGTGCAACAACCAAAATAATCATACAAGGCCCAAACATAGCCCAATTTTCCAAATTGGGCCCAAATCCCATCTAAGGGCCTTAATCCAATGTCCAACATATTCCCAACCCACAAAACATAAGAACTCAGATTGCCCAACAATACCTGAGCATCTAAGCCCAAAAGAATGGCCTAAACTAACGATCCAATTTGCGAAGCCCAACTGACTGAGTACACGAGGTGTACTCCGCACGTATGCGCAACGTACTCGGTTTAGGGCTTGTACGCTAAGCGTACCTGCTTGTACACGTAATGTACTCCCCCATTCAGCCAAAAATCATTTCCAAAACCTAGTTCTGTCTTCCTTGAGTTGATTTATCACGTAAAGTTGCTAACTTTACGTGAATGCGTGGCTTAATGAATCTCTTAAAGCTAAGAAGGACTTAATAGGTGAATTAATGCATGCATATGGACCATAAACCACATAAATCTTGCACTTTTATGCTTAAGAACCTCATAATATTCTCATATAAAAAGGTACAACCCCATAAACGTCTTAACTCATAAACCGACCTAAAAGGGACCAAAAGCATAAAATCAAGACATAAAGAGATCCAAGTATTCAAAAGCCAATGAATGAACTTGATACCTCAAAAAACTTGCAAAATGAGTGATGATTTCGGATCTCTAAGTTTCCCACCAAGCTATGAACCTTCCACCTTCTTTAATCTCTTCAAAATGAGCAAAACAAACACCAACTTCGTCTCAGGAGCTCAAAACCACAATAATGGAGGCTTAAGGTTGATTTTAGGGTTTTAGGGAAATGGAGGCTCGTAAAGAGGCTAGCTCTAGGGAATTAAGGTGTTTATATAGGGTGCAACACCCATAATTTAGGGTTTCAATAACCTCCAAGTACACCAAGCATTACCCTTGTACGCCCAACATACGAGGCCTAACATTTGCGATCTATCTCTGCCTTAGTACGCTAAGCGTACCATGTGGTACGCCTCGCGTATTCGCTTCTTGGCTAGTACGCTAAGTGTACCATGTGGTATGCTCCGTGTACTACTCTAGGGACCAACATGAAATATTTCAATATAAAAGAGCTAAAAGGAACATACCCCAAATCCAAGTGTTACAATTCACCCCCACTTGAATCAGAGTTCATCCTCGAAGTCTGCTGCCTCGAAAAACTCTGGATAGTGCTCCCTTATCTCCTCTTCGAGCTCCTAATTCCACTCCGACCCCTTGTGGTGTTGTCATTACACCTTCACTAACTTGACAACCTTGTTCCTCAAGGTTTCATCTTCCAATCCAGAATCGCCATCGGTCTCTCAATATCACTCAGGCGGTCATCCACCTGAATATCCTCTAATGGTACCATTGCGGAATCATCCACTAAGCATTTCTACATCTGAGAGACATGGAACGTGCTATGAATCTAACTAAGATCATCTTGAAGATCCAAGCGATAAGCAACCCGAACCACCTGAGCCAAAACCCTGAAAGGACCAATATACCTGGGGCCTAGCTTGCCCATCTTCTGAAACTGGATGATACCTTTCCAAGGTGACACCTTAAAGAGAACCATATCTCTATCCTGGAACTCCAAATCTAACTGACGCCTGTCGACATAACTCTTCTGCCGACTCTGAGATGTCTGGAGCCAACTCCGAACCTGCTGAATCAACTCAGTGGTCTTGAGACAACTTTAGTACTCCCCATAACTTGTTGACCAACCTCACCCCAAAAAACCGGGGTCCTACACTTCCTCCCGTAGAGCATCTCAAAAGGAGGTCGATCAATGATGGGATGATAATGTTGTTATACGAAAATTCCGCTAACAGAAGATACGTATCCCAATTCCCACCAAAATCTAGTACACACGCTCGCAACATATCTTTTAGGGTCTGAATAGTCTGCTCACTCTGACCACTGGTCTACGAATGGAATGTTGTGTTGAAATGGAGAGGAGTGCCCAACTTGGGAAGTGGATGATGCAGCTGTAATGTATGCAGCATCTGCAGTGATAAAGAGACACACATCTGCTTCTCTCTGTCATGCCAAAACTGACATCCCCCAAAAGTGTTTTTACGATCAAGTCCACATCCACCAAGATCAACATCGGAATATGCTTTCACAAAGAAACCGGAGTTCGAAGGATACCAAATTTCGAGAGAGGTAGTTCTTTTGAGGTATTGGAATAAGTTTTCACAGCAATCATATGTGGTTCCCGGGGATTCACCTGAAACCTGACACAATAACAAACAACAAACAAAATATCCGGATGACTCGATCTTAGATACATTAAAGACCTAATGATCTGTCGATATAGAGTGATATCTACTGTCAGCTTGTCGAAGGAAGAAGTAAGCTTCGTTTCGAAGGCCATTGTAACCTCGACCTTTGAATCACCCACCATACCAAATTTCGCTAGCAAGGTCTTCGTGTAGGCTTCTTGGTTGATAAATATACCCTCTGAACTATGTGTAATGTTTAATCCATGGAAAAAGTTAATTGGACACATTACACTCATTTCAAATTTAGTTTCCATCAGTTTTCGGGATTGAACAGTTAATATAGCATTAATGGATCCAAAAATGATGTCATCAAAATAAATCTGAACGATCATTAAATGGCCACCATTTTTCTTGAGAAAGAAGGTTGGGTCAATTGAACCTTGTTTAAATTTTGATTGTTTCAGAAAATGAGTAACAATTTCATACCATGCCCTAAGTGCTTGCTTTAGACCATACACAACCTTATCCAATATATAACAATGATTTGGATATTTTTCATTAACGAAACCTGGTGGTTGTTCAACATATACTGTTTACTCGAGTTCACCGTTCAGAAATACACACTTCACATCCATCTGAAAGACTTCAAAATTTTTGTGAGCGACATATGCAAGAAAGATCCAAACAGATTCAAGTCTTGGAACCGGTGTGAATGTCTCTTCGTAGTCTATACCTTCCTCTTGGCAGTATCCTTTCACAACCAGGGGTGCCTTGTTGCGAATCACATTTCCTTCCTTATCTAATTTATTCCGAAACACGCATTTCATTCTGACGACTGAGGCATCCTTCGGAGTGGGAACTAGTCTCCAAACATTATTTCTCTCAAATTCATTGAGTTCTTCCTACATATCTTGAACCCAATATGCATGATCAAGAGCATTCTTTATAGTTTTATGCTTAGAGATGAACAAATTAAACATGCAAAATTCCATTTTTGAAAATAATGCAGTTTATTTCGATTTTCGTTGTGCCATTTTCAGAACGCCTAAAGATGAGTCTTCAATTACTTGAGATCTTAGATGATATTTAGTCCATTTTGTCATTAGACGGTAGTTCGGATCATAGGAGGGATCCAATTCAACACTTACTTCCTCAAATTCTGATTGTACGTCAGGGTCATAATTTTCATTCTCCACTAGAAGTTTGCATATGACCCTTCATTCAGAATCGGATTATCCCCCTGGAAATGAGTATTGGTATTAGGACTATAAGATGAGCTCTCCCCTGGAATGGAGCATCAAAAGGTTGTGGTGGATTAGGGAATACCGAAGCATTTGGAATTAGTGACTCATGAGAGGTTTCAATATTTTCTGCAGCTTCATCAACTATCTTCTTCAGTTCATCCTCTTGATTGTCTTTTTCCTTAGATTCAAAATTGATGGATTTATTAGGTTTGTCGAACAAATTCTGAAATTCTTCATATAGATTTGAGAGTAGAATAGTTATCGAATTCGTTGACGAAAAGATTTCTTATGATTAACAATTTGCCTTTTGATACTTCTTTAAATAGCTATCATCATTGGTGACATAATAGGTTTCTTCAATCTTTCTTGACTTCTTGTTTAGAACCCTATATGCTTTCAAAGTTAACGAATAGCCCATAAGATGCCCTCATCAGATTTCACATCGAATTTGCTCCTTTGTTCTTTAGAATTGAATATAAAACACCTGGAACCAAGAACATGAAAGAATTTAACGTTAGGTTTTCTTTTGTTTAGAATCTCATAAGGTGTAATTAAGAATCTTTTATTAATGAATTAACGATTCTACGTGAAACAAGAAGTTGCAATAACATCAACCCAGAAGTAGAGAGGAAGATTCACAAATGATAACATTATCCTTGTAGCTTCGCAAAGAGATCGGTTTCGCCTTTCAACGACGCTGTTCTGTTATGGAGTATAAGGAGTAGGGAGTTGTGAGCTATCCATTTGTCAGTTAAGAATTCTTTAAACGCTTGGTTTTTGAATTCCGAACCGTTGTAACTACGAAATTTTTGAACATGCTTTCGTAATAGAAGCTCTATCTGCTTGAAAAAATATTTTAGCTTCGGAGTGGCATCTGATTTCTATCTAAGAAAGAACACCCAGGTAAATCCAGAAAAATCATCAACAACAACTAAGATATGTTTATTACCACCTATTCTTTCGATGGCAGATGGACCACATAAATCAATATGCATTAAATCCAGTGGCTCGATTATTTTGGTATTGATGATGGTTGAGTGACTCTTCCTACTTTTCTTTCCAAGCTCATAGGCAGCACAGAGATGTTGTTTGTCAAACTTCAGAAGAGGTAGACCACGTACAAGATCACCCAGTACAAGTTTGTTGACATCCATGAAATTCAGATGGGAGAGCCTTCGGTGCCATAGCCAACTATCATCCGAAGATGCTTTCATAAGAAGGAAAATAAATGGCTTCCTTTTGATAGGTTTCAAATTTAGAGGATACATTCCTACCTTTATTTTAGACTTCAGAAGTAGTGCTTTAGATTTCTTCTCTATAATCTCAGAACCCTCATCATCAAACAAGACCTTTAGGTGAGCACCTACAACCAATTGTGAAACACTTATTATATTGTTTTGCATGACTTCTACATAATCTACCTTCTGAATGGAGAATTCTCCATTTGTGATGATGCAATGCCCGTAGATCCGGGGTAGTCAATTTAGAGGCAATAGGGGTCGAAAACGACCTTTCGACAAAAGATTATTTGAAATAAATAATCTTAACCAAGTTGTAGAATATGTCACAGGTTTCCGTACATATAAAGAACGCCGAAATCCGAGTTATAACAAAGAAGTTATGACCTGTCGAAGTTTCGCGACGGAACCGGCACGACACCGGGAAGCGTAAACCGTGAATTTACGATAGAGCGACATTTAGCCTTAGCGATCTAAATGAAAGTCGTAGAATACGTTAAACCGAGAGCGTCCATAAAAAGAATGCCCAATTCTGACTTCGTATGAAGAAGTTATGATTTTTTGAAGTTTCGGCTTACCAGTGTACAGTCCGAAATTCGAATATTAGATCGAGCAGTTTTTAGCTAACACAACCTAAAAGAGAATCAAAGATCTTTTTAATAGTATCACAACGATAAAAAGACAGATGAAAACGGACGTCGGATGAAGAAGTTATGAATTTTTTAAAGGACCAATTGTGCTGGCCTGTTCAACAATATAACTTTTAAAATAAAGTCAAAATTAGCTGACGAAGTCTAAAAGAAAGTGGTAGAGTATGTTCCCACCTTCATGTGGATATAAAGAACGTCGAAAATGGAGCTCGTACATGAAAGTTACGAATTTTTAAAGTTGAGTGTGCAAATTGCGAAATTTGATGCGAGATGGATGACATGGCCTCATCGCAGCCGTCCATCGCTGGTCGCAGAGCGCCCTTCGGATCATGCCACGTCGCCTCGCCTTCGCTTTACGCCCCGCGTCTGAGGTGAGTATGCCCCGCGTACCCTCGTGTCTTATCCATCCAACGAAGGTGCGAGCCAGCTGTGCGAAGCTGGCAATCCTATCCAAGACTACGCCCAGCGTAGCCCCGGTACGCCGAGCGTACTTCCGAGGGTTCAACCCTATAAAAGGGTGTGAGGATGGCGGGTTTTTACACACCAAATCCCACTCTCTCTCTAAGAACTTTCTCTCTCTAGCCCTTTTTGAGTCCCCTAAAGTCTAGGTGAAGCCCTAGCACCCTAAGGAAGCCCCGAGGCTCCCGGAGTCCCGTGAAAAAGGGTCTTTCGGTTTCAAAACGCTGCTCCGAGCAAAGCTCGGTTTTCTTTAAAACCCGCTGTAAGTGAGCTACGCCTACACAACTTTTAATATAGCTTTTAAATAATTATAGTAATGTTATTAGGTCCTTAAAATAGTTATTTGGACTATTATTATGAGTTATATAGAGTGCTGTTTAACGCTTATATAATAATAATAATAATAATAGCTAGACTATTAATTAGTCGTGGTTACGTTAAACTAAACCCTAGTGATATTGATACTAGGTTTTATCGAGGAATAATTGTTTTGAGATAACAAAGCGCTGTTCGAGGGCAGAATCACCACCTCTTCAGGTGAGTGCATGGTCCCTTTCATCTTACATATAGATATGAAGTATTTAATATATATTACGTGTTATGAGTGTATAGTCCCTTTCATCTTACACATAGATATGAAGTATTTTAATATAAATTATGTGCTATGTGTGCATATTGTCTGAATACTTGTTGTCTATTCTGGTGAAAGATTTTTATACATGTTTTAAATGATATAAGCTGTATAAAGTATTTCATATCTACAAAATATGTTGGGTAAAACATGGGTAGATAAATGATGAGGAATAAAAGCTGAAATAGAGGAACATTAGTAGTATGGACCTAGTGACATATAGGTAAACATTGGCAGCAGTGGACCTAGTACCCTATAGATGAGCACTGATAGCTGCGCCACAACCTGTAGATGTTTTAGATCTACAGTAAACGTCCTAGCAGTTGCGCTCTAAGGACAGTAATGGTAGCTGCACCTAATAGGGAGCCTTATGACCATGACAGTAGCGTTTAATAGTCAATACCGGCAGAAGCGCCTGATAGAAAATGTCCCAATTCTGGCAGCTGCGCCTAAGTGATAATGTTAGCAGCTGTGCTCGACCAATGTGTCATTGGCAACAATGGACTTCATGTTGTTTCCGTAGGATGATCCTTAGGAATGAATGAATGAGAAATAGCTGATTCTTAGGGTAGATCCTTAAGAATAAAGAAGATAATGGGGATGGGTAATTGGGTTGATTTGTTTGATTGTTTAAACATAATAATTATATTATTGTGGGTTGAAAACCCTATGTACTCACCATGTTTCCCAACCTGACCCACTCAGTTTATTTATATCACAGGTGTTGATATGAAGTCACATTACACTGAGAGATTTAAAAGAGATGTAGATCACTAGTGTAAACGAATGTAAGTTCTGTTTATGCTTATGTTTCTGTATTGACGATGACATCCCAAATGTTTTAAAAGTGAATAAAAATATATTTCTTTAGAAATGCTTTGATAACGTATTTATCATGTTTTACTGGGAACAAATTCCGAAACCTTTTTATTAAAAGAGATACTCTGATTTTTATAAAGCATAAACAAAATCGGTCTTTTCTGGCCGTGAAAATGGGGATGTCACAGTTGGTATCAGAACATTAGTTTAAGCGAACTAGGAATATGGATTTATTTCTAGACTTAAACTTAGAATGCTAAGCGATGATTGTGAGGTGTGAGCACTAGCTTATTTTAGGAATGGTGCCTAAAATGCTTTTATGTTCTAAATGCTTGTGTCTGATATGTTGTTATTTGATCGGATCTATGGTCTATTGCCGACCGGATCTGGAAACCTCATGTGTTTAGAATTCTAAGCGTTTAACTACAATATTAGAACTAGCATATAAACGTTTCGAAGTGATAAGGATGATTTAAACATCAATCCTAAATAAAGATCCAGATTCACCTTATTCGGTGTATAGATCAAGATGGAAAGGACCCGTAGCGGAAACGTGAATGCAAATGGGAACCGAGATCAGCCCCCAGTGATACAGCAAATACCAGTCGTAGTAGAAGTTGCACCTGAGCCAATGACGATGGCCGGAGTGCAAGCATTGATCCTGATGATGTTCAATCGTCAAATGGAGGGCGTTTACTTCAACAAACTCGAGAGGAACTTACGATGCCTATTGAACAGCCCGAGCTGAATGACAGGCAGTCTGAGGAAGGGAACGACAGCAGGATCGTTGGTCAAGCTGATCCACCGGTGATTAGGAGGAACAATCAAGATGAAGGACTCGAGAGGAGTGGATGCAAGTACAAATATTTTCTAACTTGCAAGCCATCGACTTTCATTGTGAAGGAAGATCCTATCGGAGTCATGGATTGGATCTCAGAAATGGAATTAGCCTTCATGACATGTGGTTGCAGAGGCAAACTACAAACCACGTTTGCGGTATGCCAGTTCAGAGGAGGCGTGGTTCGTTGGTGGAACACTCTGGGGAAGACTCTAAGCCCTAATGAGCCCCTGCAACTGACATGGGTAGAGTTTTTGGTGCAGTTCAAACGTAAGAACCGCTTAGCCGAAAATCTGCTCGAGTTAGATAACCAATTCCTTACCTTGAAGAAAAGGAGCATGTCTATTGATGAATAGACCAATAACTTCATAGAGAAGATGGAGTTCGCCTTACGTCTTGTTCCGAATGAGGTGACAAAAATCGACAAGTACGCAAAAGGACTTCCATGGGAGTACGCGGTTCCAGTGCGTCAGGCACCTACTCTAGAAGCAGCTATCTGGGCTGCCAAATCCGTGGAGGATATGATTAGGGGAAGAGCTGCCAGCAAGGTTGAGGTTGGAAAAAAGAGGAAATTCGAAGGATCGGTGAGGCCCGATGAGAATAGAAATTCCAATACGAGGAAGTTTAGAGGAGGAGGAAATGAAGAAAGATGGTGCAAAAAGTGCAAAAAGAAACACACTAGAAAATGCGGTGAGGAGGTGACTTGTTTCAAGTGTGGGAAGCATGGGCAGTATGCCAATGAGTGTACATTCAACAAAAGGGTGTGTTACGGATGTAACGATGAAGGGCACTTCAAGTAAGACTGCCCAAAGAGAGAGGGGGTTACAAAGCCAAATGTGCCGCCAAAGCCAAAGGCGAGAGCATTTCAAATGATCCTTGACGAAGCAGATGACAATGCAAGGATTCAGGAGTGAGGGCTTGACATCCAAAGATCGACTTATGAAGTAGTCATGTAGATAGTACCTCGTGGTGTAGCCTATTAGAGGCATAGTATAGGGTGAACTTGAACACCTATGTAATAGTTTCAAGAAATAATAAAGCCTTCGTTTTGTTATCTGACACGTTAAACTGCTATGTGATTTTCTTGCATGATGACCTGGAAAACTGCGGGACAATACTTGGGACGAGTATGAGTAGGTGTGAATGGCAGTAGAGGCCTATACTACCGGAAGCACAGGACTCACACTTGGATCAGGTAAAGTCACAAGGTTACCAAGAAGCTAGTAATTGATTTCGTTTTATTCAAGTATGTCGTTACCATTGTTTCGGTAATGACTAAGAAGAGTGTTGTTATCCCGACCCTAGTGGTCATATAACATTGAGTCCGACTACGATGAGTAGGTTACGTGGTTCAGAGAACCAAGTTTGATGTACCGTCTGACTTAAACCAAACGACTGAAATCAAAGCGATCAATAGAAGTATCGAAGTTGGTAGCTAGAAATGATACATGTTAAAATGTGATTATATTACATTAGACCATGAAGGAAGGCATATTCCATTCCGGAATTTGACTCTAAGAGACCTGAGTCTAAACGTTGCTACATACGATGATAGGTCATTAGAATATGTGACAACCCGAAATCTTCAATTGGTAAAACCCTAAAGTCAATCATTTCAAATTATATGTCAAGTTCACTTTTATTTGTTTTTAAAAAATTTAAAGTTCGTTTGATTATTTTAATAGATAATATTTAAACGAAAGGGTGAAAGGAAATGCCGTCTTGGGTCTTGAAATTGCAAAACCGCAAGTATCACATAGTTAAGAAATTCACGGCCAAACTATTATGTTTGGGCCAAAGATTTTTTCAAAACCGTAAACTCATGCCTTAAGCATGAGTTTACTTCCCAAAGTGCCTCATTTCTTTCTTGCAATCTCAAGAGTAAACTCCCAAACTCTCTCAAGTATCATCCCGGTTTTCTTCGAAATCTTCAATCTAGTAAGTGTTTCTAGCTTTCTTAACTTGTTATATGACATAATCTAGTGTTTTAACACACTTCTAACCGTGAAATCCTTCCAAAAGGGTTAATCTTCAATTTACACCAAGAACACCAAGAACACCAAGAACACACACTTGTGTTCTTGGCCTTTTGGACCTTTTCAAGCTTCTAACTTGTAAGTGCTTCTATCCTAGTGTCTTACAAGCTTTGTTACACCCCTACACATCTAGAAATATTCCAAGAACACCAAGATCAAAGGTGTTTACGGTCCAAGAACACCTTGGACCGTAAACCCTATTTAGGGTGCCAAAGTGTGCTTTATCGTATCCTAAGCCTTGGGTATTAACTTTGAATCCTTCCTTGATGTGTTTAGCACATGAAAACCATAAAATCCCTCATTTATATGTGTTTACAGTTTGGGGATCTCCAAAAACCGTAAACACCCAAAAGGTGTGTAAAAATGGCCCTAGTCCCTTGACAAGCTTAGGAAACTAGTCTAGATTTATTCCTTGTCATGCTTGGGACTTGAAAACATCAAAATACCTTATTCCATAAGAGTTTATGGTAGTAAAATCATGGAAAAATGGTCCATGGACCGTAAACTCCATTTAGGAGTGTATTGATGCCACAAAACATTTCCTAAGGCCTAAACATGAAGTAAGAATGCTTGGAATGGCTTAGAAGACTTCAAACCAACAAATGGTCAAAAGGTTATGAGCATAAGGCCGTAAACTCAAGAGTTTATGACTGTAACCTCAATGGGGTATGGTCTATGGGGAGTAAACTCATATTAGGGGTTCCCTTGAACCCTAAAACCCAATAGCCTTGCCCTACAACACTTAGATTTACTCCTTAGCACTTATAACACTTATACAAAGTGTTTATCATGCCCTAGTATGTCTTACCTTTTTTTTTTATTAGTTTTTTAGAGACTAATTGGGTACACATATGTGATATTATATGTTATCTAGGATCATAGAGTGTGTACAAGTCTTCACTTGACACCTAGCATCCTATTTCAGTCCGTTCATCCCAACCACTTCCTACAGGTGAGTTCATACCCCTTTAATCAATGATTTAGATGTTTTTAAATGTTTTTATGGGGGGGGGGATACAAGTTGAATCATGCTAGTTATTGTATTAATCACATGTGATTAATAAGTAACATACAAAAGGATTTATTACTCCTTTAGCTGTTTTACCAAATAGTTTACTTCAAATGGTTTTTCCAAAACTTCATTTATGCTATTATACTGCCAATTACATGCTTATATATGTATAGTTATATAAGTAATGTTTAAAGGACTTAGGAAGGTTAGCCCGCTTTATTTCCTTTTCCCCGTTGGGATGTGGCCCGGTAAGGTATCGGGTATCCGTTCGAAGGTCGTTTAAATATTAGTTATGTATCATGTGTACATATATAGTCATAAAGGTTCTTCCAGTCAGTTCAATACCCTTGGGTAGCAAGGGTATACTTCCATGTTCATACGTACCAGTTACCTTACCAGTAAGCTACCATACGTGTAGTTTAGGAAGATACTAATACGATTACTAGAATGTGGAATCATACAACGAGTCAGTTCATTCATGAGTCAATACTTGCTAGATAGAGACAGAACACACATTACAGCTAGTACACACAATACATTACTATACATGCTAGACAGAGGGACAATACACATTACAGCTAGCACATGCAGAACATTACAGTATATACAGGCTAAATAGAGAAAGAGTACACTTACAGTTAGCACATTTATCACATGTACATTTATGCAGTTATGTGAACCATTAAGCGGGTCATGGCACTTCCTGCCATGACTGCTTTTGTATCCCGAATCTCCTTAATTGGGGAGCGTATGAGTTTGCGTATAGATCTATACTCGATTGACTATCCTACACCTTGCTACTTGCTACAGTGGGACTTGCAAGTCTACGGGTACCAAATGTCATTTCTTACGGCGTCTTACATCGTTGTTTTACTAGAGTCGATAGCAGGATACAGGTCGATCACATGTTACTTTAAATTACAATAGATTTAAAGTAGTTAGTACGGTCATAGTTATTTGATACTGCACCATAGTACTATTTCATTTTCCCATTATATTCACTTCGTGAACATTCACACGATGCACGGTAATGTAGAAGCTATATTTTAGTTAATGATAGTCGGGTTTGGGAAAATACACACTCTTACAGGAGACACACACAGATACTAGATGCCTTGGTAGAAGGCTACTCTCAGTAGGAAGCATAGGGCTTTCTAGGATGTTCAAAACGTTTTCATACTTACATTTCATTTACATACAAATACTTACGTTTCATATACGTACAAATACTTACATTTCATACACGTACAAATACTTACATTTCATATACGTACAAATACTTACATTTCATACACATACAAATACTTACATTTCATTCATACAAATACATTATTACAAAATAAGACACTAAAATACTTATGATCTCACCAGCTTTAAAGCTGATACTCGCTGTCAAAATAACTTGTATCCTCAGGTCAACAGTAGACAGGTACCGATGCAAGGTTTAGAGAAGATGGAGCTCGTTCAAGACTCATCTTTCTTTTTGATTTATACTTTAGTGTCTATAAGACATATCAGAACACTTGTATTAAAATTATATTAGTAATGCAATGGATGATGTTGTTGCTTGTTTACTACTTTTCATTGTTGTGATACTATACATGACGTCCTCCGCCCCAGAACGTTTCCGCCGTTCATGGTTTTGGGGTGTGACAGTTTGGTATAAGAGCATTGTTTATAGTGAATTAAGTATACCAACCCATAAAAGATGTACAAACTATAAATACAATGGGATTAACATTCTCTGACCAAGAGTTATACTTTAAATAATAAAATATTTAATTTAGTATACGTGCCTGCATTGATACTAAAATCAGTGTCACTAGGACAATACAAAAGAATTACGATTGTTGGGCAACACAGGGGGACTTAGAGACATATGGTCAAAACTGGGAAGATATAGCCTGATCAACTATATTATCCGGGGGTTGACTAGCATGTGCCTAAGTGTAGTTGTGTGGTTGCAACAAGTCTAAAATCTTACCAACAATACCACAATGAGAACAATAGAACATAAACGTAAAATACTATAGGGGTATTTGGTGTTACTATAAGTACTTCATACTTGAGAACTAAACGGGATCTTCATTACTAAGTTGATAGTTGCTAATTGGATACACTAAGGCTATATGTAACTAGGATGTTATAGATTTAGAATCTGTGAAAATTTTGCTTTACCCCTATTCTTTGTGAATTTGGAGTTAAGGTCACTTATTCGAAGGCCTATCCTGTTTTGATTACATATAACTGGTATGCACTTCACAAATAAGTGATGTAATTAATGAAGATTTTCTAAATAATTATCTAGATAGTGCGTCTAATAATTATTTTCTTACCCCAATTCTCGCGTAGATAACATGGCTGGACTCCATCCCCACGGCAATCCGTACCTTCCGAACGAAGTCATTGCAGGATGGTTTGGAGAAGAAACAGAGAATGATCATCCTATCCCTTTGAATGATCACCATGATGAAGACCTTTCGGATGATGCTAACTCCAAACCCGAGGTTGAGAACCTACCCCAGGCAGCTCCCTTTCCAAATCCTAACCCTCATCTGGCTTTTTAAGGCCCGACGCCTCCGTGGGTGGAATGCTTGGAAACATGGAGCCAAGGACAAGATCAGCCCATGCCATTTAATGGTGACCGAAGCTTTTATGACCTGAGAAATGGGGGCTCAGCAGACAGAATCTTGCCAATCGTGGTCCGCAGAGTGGCTCGAAATGAGATTCAAAGCAGGACTACCCTACATCAGATCACAGAAGTTGTCGCCAATGCGAGAATGCATACCCTCCGCACCATTCGTTTGGAAGATGCTCGTGAGAGATCTGAGAGAGACCATGAAACCCTGCTGCAAGCATTGGCTGAATCACGAGCCGAAGTCATAGAACTCCATGTACGCCAGAGGGTGTACGAAAGACACCTGCTTGATGTGGAATGCCAACTGGCTGAACTGAGAGTTCACCAGAGGGATGACCGTCGCCAATAATAGATGCCTTACTTTATTTTCCTTGTTAAAAGGAATCGTTTTCTGTCTATGCCTGATGTGGCATTTTCTATGAAACTATCTTGTACTGTAAGTACTTTAGTTAGGCCTTTATGCTGTCAAGGACTATCTACTCTGGATATGATGTAAGACCTGTTACAAGGTCATTTTCCCGAACTTTTTCGTCATGAATATCAAAGATATTGACAGTCGGCTAACTTTTGTGTCATTCTTTATTCAATTACTTTCATCATGCCATCATAGGAGCCTATCTGAAACCCACTCTAGTCAAGTTATTTGACTAGGGTAATTTAGCTTTGGGATCATTCCCAATTCTCTACCAAAGGTTGGATCATGTTATTCCCCAACCAATGGTACCCCGGCTTGAACGTCAAGCGTCATAAGACCATACTATGAACTTACTTTTATTCTATTCAAGGACTGCATCATAGGGATGTAGGTCGAACCTTCACGAACAGACTTCTAATCCGTACTAGGACTGCATCATAGGGATGTAGGTCAAACCTTCGAGATAATACTCTTACTCTTCGATTGAACGATCAAAGTACATCTAGGGCCAATAGTAGCCACTACTAGAAATTCTAGTTCATCATACAGGATTCGTAAGAAGATTATTATTATCACTTTCCTTGCTTATACACTCCCAAGTTATATATAACGAAGACCTGGTAGACAATAGAATGTGAGATTTCTAACTTAGTTTCTTTTCCCCGTTGGGATGTGGGACCAGAGTAGAATCACACATTTTATTATCTGCCCATTCTTAATTATATCATAACATGTATAAGCTAAGTG
Organism: Lactuca serriola; assembly: GCF_051521515.1. Taxonomy (NCBI): domain Eukaryota; kingdom Viridiplantae; phylum Streptophyta; class Magnoliopsida; order Asterales; family Asteraceae; genus Lactuca; species Lactuca serriola. The sequence goes on from NC_136411.1 coordinate 341,265,749, forward strand.
TTCATGTATAATAACTCAGTTCTTAGCCAAAATCAAAATGATACATGTTAAACCATACTCGCTCACGAGTTCATTCTTTTTCCTTGTAACAGAATCATGTCGTCACCCGAAAATAGTCAACCGAACAACGAAACCCCTATCCTCCATATCGACGCCACTACGTTACAAGTAGCGGTAGCAGCTGTTGTGACAGCTTTCCTTACACACATCAACTCTATCAATGCAAACAAGCCCGAAGAAGGTGTCGATAGTTCCAATTGTAGTACCAAACTGGGAAACCAACAAATGACAACAGTCACGGAACTACAAAGGTGAAAAACTGAGAAGAATAAACGAAAGCGCCAAGCCCAAAAAGAGTGCAAGAGATCCCAAAAACTAGCCGTGGAACAGCAACAAGTGGCAGCCCTTGCATTCCCAGTACCGACCAGGCCATACGAAGGAAAATTTCCGAAGTGTAGCAGGTGCAACTCTCATCATAATGGGGTTTGCGATGAAATGCAATGTTGCAATTGCCTAAAAATAGGGCACCATGCTCGTAGCTGTGGAGCATCGGCACGACCCATTCTTCCAGTCCCTGACATCGGGACCAACCCCACACACAAACATATTGATAAAGCCGAACTCTTTAGGAGGAAAGTAGCTAGTCATGCCACCAATGCGGTGAGGTAGGGCACTTAAAGAAGGATTGTCCTATAACTAAGAACTCGGGCGTAGACGGTAGAATTCTAAGGATCACTGCCGCAGGGGAGACTACTCCGAACCCACGTAAAAGTAATTAAGGCATTTTGTTGTAACAGACTTATAAACCATCCGAAACTAGTGCAACTAGAGTCTTATCTTTGGCGAGATCCCGTCAGTAAAGGGATGCTCGTGCTGCGTATACTTGTCTTTTGTAGTATACCTTATTCGCAGCAATAGTCTTGTAGTAAGTCTAAAGTATTATAGCTCTGTTGATGGTTGCACGGTTGTGTTTTATCTGTAACGCCTTATGTTCAAATCTAATGTCTTTAAGCTTCCTTATGATTCCGACATTACCATACGACTAGATTCAATTTGATCCGCACAATACCAGCTTCATATGTACATCTCTTTCTTCGAAATTGCCTTTCTAGCGAAGCCGTCATATCAGAACACCGAAGTACTCATGCATGGAGTACCTCATAGTTCTTTTCCTTCCGAAGAAATCCCCGAAGTACCACTCGTATAGTACGTCAAGTTCAATCCAGAGATCCATACGGTTGATATGTCGTTGAAGAAGGTATACATAGGGGTGGTATATAATCAGAGTTCTACAGGTTTAAAATTGATGATTCCACTTTAACTTCTTTTCCTCTTAGGGATAAGAGCTTAAAGAAGAATCAGTTATTCGACTACATTTTTAATCTTAATTATATACGACTCGTATACACGAGACTACGATTGATGAACCATGTATGACTTCTAATATGAACTTCAGGACGGAGACTGCCCAAGACTATGAGTAATCGCATCGTCATGTGAACAAACTTAGAACCCAGTACGACTTTTGTAAACAGATCGCCCTACGGTCTAACGCCCATGGAGATACAAGAACCGCCCGGACAGTTTAAAGACTACTCAACACTAGAATAGAAAGGCCAAGCTTCTCATCCTAGAGAACTTCGGTCTTATTCGTCAAGAAGATAGACGGATTGCTTCGTAAGTCCCTCATCCTCAAAGACCTCATCAAGATTTCAATTAGAAATCATTATCTCTGTCTCGCATGAATGTGTGGGCTAAGTAAACGCAAGGAACGATTTACCTTTCAGAAATGGACCGAGATCCAAATATCAGCAGTTTCGAGTGTTAGGGAAGGATGTCCCGAAGGCTACCTTCCGAACTCGATGCGGACACTTCGAGTCCGTAGTGATACCCCTCGGATAGGACCAATACGCCCATAGCATTCATGAGCTTAATGGGTAGGGTACGCCATTCTTACTTGGATCAGTTTGTCATTCTCCTGGTAATGACTTACTTATCTACCCTCGTAGTAAGAAGGAACTCATGGAAACATTATCCTCAGAGAAACTTTTCGCGAAGTTCCTTAAACACGAGTTTTGGAATTGAAGAGTCAAATTCCTAAGACACACTATTAGTGATGTGGAAATTCTTGAGTACTCTATCAATTTATCCAAAACCGTTGAGAAATTGTCGGCACTGACGACGCTTACGAAATTCGCCAAATTTTAGGTCTCGCTGACTTACAGTCGGGAGTCCATTCAGAACTCCTCGCGAATTACGGAAACCCTAACGACTTTGACCAAAACAGAGAGTGGCCCTTGACTGGGAAGATAAGCAAGAAACCTTGAAATTCCAAGTGAGAGACCAAATTCTTTAGGAAATCTCACTCTGGGAATGGTTTAATACGCATCGTAACGCGTGGAAAGCTAAATCCAAGATAGTCAGGACCTCCGAGATTCTTACCGGAATCGGTCCTGTATCCCACAGACTAGACCTACTCCGCGAGCTTAGTAACGTACATTCTACCCTTCACGTCTTGAACTTGTAAAAAGTATTGATCTGACGAGACTCTTGAAATCCCACTCGAAGAGATCGAGTCCCACAAGTGCCTCACCTACGTGGAAGAACTGTAGTGACCATGGACCGAGAGGTCATGCAAACGATTCATAGTCGTTTCCCTTTAAGTGAAGGTTCGCTGAGATGCCAACCAGGGACCCGAATTCACTTGGGAGCGCGAGAATCGATCGATTAGGAAGTATCCCCACTTCTTGGCTTGATGATTCATGCCTACTTCCTTACCGAAATTCTAATTTCGGGACAAAATTCCATCTAACGGGGGGATGATGTGACAACCCGAAATCTTCATTCTGTAAAATTCTAAAGTCAATCATTTCAAATTATATGTCAAGTTCACTTTTATTTGTTTTTAGAAAATTTAAAGTTCGTTTGATTATATTAATAATTAATCATTAAACGAAGGGTGAAAGGAAATGTCGCCTTGGGTCTTGAAATTGCAAAACCGCAAGTATCACGTAGTTAAGAAATTCACGGCCAGACTTTTATGTTTGGGCCAAATATTTCTTCAAAACCGTAAATTCATGCCTTAAGCATGAGTTTACTCCCTAAAGTGCCTCATTTCTTTCTTGCAATATCAAGAGTAAACTCCCAAACTCTCTCAAGTATCATCCTGGTTTTCTTCGAAATCTTCAATCTAGTAAGTTTTCTAGCTTTCTTAAGTTTTTATATGACTTAAGCTAGTATTTTAACACACTTCTAACCGTGAAATCCTTCCAAAAGGGTTAATATTCAATTTACACCAAGAACACCAAGAACACACACTTGTGTTCTTGGCCTTTTGGACCTTTTCGAGCTTCTAACTTGTAAGTGCTTCTATCCTAGAGTCTTACAAGCTTTGTTACACCCCTACAAATATATAAATAGTCCAAGAACACCAAGATCAAAGGTGTTTACGGTCCAAGAACACCTTGGACCGTAAACCTTATTTAAGGTGCCAAAGTGTGCTTTATCTTATCCTAAGCCTTGGGTATTAACTTAGAATCCTTCCTTGATGAGTTTAGAACATGAAAACCACCAAAATCACTCATTTATATGTGTTTACAGTTTGGGGATATCCCAAAACCGTCAACACCCCAAAGGTGTGTAAAAATGGCCCTAGTCCCTTGACAAGCTTAGGAAACTAGTCTAGATTTATTCCTTGTCATGCTTGGGACTTGAAAACATCAAAATACCTTAGTCCATAAGAGTTTACGGTAGTAAACTCATGGAGAAATGGTCCATGGACCGTAAACTCCATTTAGGAGTGTATTGATGCCACAAAACATTTCCTAAGGCCTAAACATGAAGTAGGAATGCTTGGAATGGCTTAAAAGACTTCAAACCAACAAATGGTCAAAAGGTTATGAGCTTACGGCCGTAAACTAAAGAGTTTATGACCATAAACTTAATGGGGTATTGTATATGGGGAGTAAACTCATATTAGGGGTTCCCTTGAACCCTAAAACCCAATAGCCTTGCCCTACAACACTTAGATGTACTCCTTAGCACTTATAACACTTATACAAAGTGTTTATCATGAACTAGGATGTCTTACCTTTGCTTATTAGTTGTTTAGAGACTAATTGGGTACACATATGTGATATTATATGTTATCTAGGATCATAGAGTGTGTAAAAGTCTTCACTTGACACCTAGCATCCTATTTCAGTCCGTTCATCCCAACCACTTCCTACAGGTGAGTTCATACCCCTTTAATCAATGATTTAGATGTTTTTAAATGTTTTTATGGGGGGGGGGGATACAAGTTGAATCATGCTAGTTATTGTATTAATCACATGTGATTAATAAGTAGCATACAAAAGGATTTATTACTCCTTTAGCTGTTTTACCAAATAGTTTACTTCAAATGGTTTTTCCAAAACTTCATTTATGCTATTATACTGCCAATTACATGCTTATATATGTATAGTTATATAAGTAATGTTTAAAGGACTTAGGAAGGTTAGCCCGCATCCTTAAGGAGATAATCACTCAAGAAAGAAGGGGATGAGACGTTCTAGGGTTTTCTTAGGGTAAAGGAACAGATAAGGAGGCTAGGGCTTGAACCATTATGTTCTTTATATAGTGGCATGCCCTAAAATTAGGGTTTCTGTACATTAGGCGTACGTTGGGCGTACATCTTGTACGCTCGGCGTACGCCAGAAGGCACCCGCGATCTTTTACCGTTATACACTGGGCATACTCCAGCCTTACGTTGGGCATACTCGCGCGTTTGCCACCTTGCATGCATGGTTCTTCTTGCCATTTATTTCCATTAGGGGCCATTTCTATCAATAACTCAAAGTGTCATAACTCCTATGTTCCAAGTCCGTTTCCGATGAACTTTATATCCACGAAAAGGTGGCGAGTAGCCTACGCTTTTATCGACATAGCCTTACCCAAAACCTCTTAAATAAAAACTCAAAACCCATAAAAGACCAAAACGCCCCTAGCCTTGGCCTTTGAAACCCATAAACGTATATTTTCAGAACAGGGTGTTACAACTCTCCCCCACTTAAACTAGACTTCCTCCTCGAAGTCCGCCACGAACAACTATCCTGCAATCTGCTCACATCTGCTTCATCCGAAATCTGAAGCCTCGAGATGGTCTGTCTCTCTGACAGATAGCCCATAATGAATCACCATCAAACTGATTTAACAAGAAACTAGTCTAGATAGAATACTCTCCACTCGCAATACCTTGATGCTTCCTAAAGAACATCATCACCGATCAACTGCGACTACCGAATAACAAGCAATTCCACACACAGACCCAAAATCACTGAAGTCGCTCCTACTCCTCTCGCTGCCACTTGATTGCTTCCTGGAGAACACCCAGGAACCTTCTTGGTCCTAACCAGTCTGTCCATTGTCTGGAACACCTCAAACACCTGATTGCTGAGCCAAAAACACACTCATCAGTCCCACTGCGACCTCCGACGGAATATTTCGTCTAACCATAAACTGCCCTGGCTCCTTCAACCTGTTGATCCATCCGATCGAGGTAGGCTGACAACCTGTCGCCATTGAGCCTAACACAAAAGGTGAATACCACCAGAATAGTTGCAGACTTACATCATACCCGGCCTCTGTCGACCCATTGTTTCCTGATTCTAACATGTCGTGGCTCTATTACAGATAGGGCCACTCGAAACACATCATAATGGCTTAAACTACCATCAAACCAGCCCTGGAATTGTTCCCTCGATGCCCTTGGCATATAAATGTTCCACACCCTTACTGAAACAAAATCCTGTATGAATACCGATTAAGATTCCAATCCAATCTAAATTGTTACCCTGCTCCTAACCATAGATCCTCGAATCGGCACTTTTATAATGCACCATGACTCCCAGTCATCTTGTACTCGACCGATTAATACATACCCTTAGCCAATTCCCTGAGACCACCGGTCTCGCACCCGGTCCACTCACCAGGTTCTTCCAAGATCCAATATCAAGGCTACCTAACCGTAACCCTACTGAGACATGCACTATCCATCCACACGATCCTTTATCTCAAGTCCCGTCTCTCGGCTCAATGGTCTCTACCGGTTCCAACCTGGATTCCCATAACTACCCAAGCTCGCCCACGGATAACTGATCGGTCAATCACCTCTGGTCCTGATCCTCACCACAACCTAGTGAACTAGACTGCCCTAGTCCAAATCACTCAAACTAGCCTGCCCTAGTCCAAATCACCCGAGAGAACCCGTGAACGCTACGACACCCCTACAGACTTACAACACTCTCTCTACTGCTAGTGAATGCTACGACTCCGCTATTCTTACAACACCATACCCTTCTAACAATTAGCGAATGCTACGGCTACCCCATAATCTTACACCGCTTTCACCCTTGCTTCTGACCTGGATACCTGGACGGTTCTCCCCCACGTATAATCGATCAAATAGTTCCTCCAATCCTGATTCTACCTAAGCTATGGCATTCCCACAACCTCTCGAACTGGTCTACGCTATCCTCAATCTCCCGAAAGAATTCGTGAATGCTACGGCTACCATGTAATCTCACAACACTTCCCACACCATCCATTCATTAGTGAATGCTACGGATCCCCCTTAGTCTTACAAGACTTTCACCCTGACTGTCCATACACATCTCAATGTTGAGCACCCACGCAGTCTATTTTTCCAAACAGAACTTAATTACTGAATGGAACACTACCTGGTTCTCTCCCCCGAAGCCTGCAATATGACGTCAAAAAGACGCTTTCCAAATGTTGGGGAGTTTTCCGAACTCCCATCTTACGATGTCCGATACTCAGTTGGCCCTTAAGGCCACCTTTCCTCCCCAAAAGGTGAATGCGAGACACATCCTTATCTCACACTCTCTTTTATCCTGGATACCTGAATGATTCTTCCCCACTTATATTCGACTAAATCCGCTTAGCACATGAAAATTGAAGGATTCCCAAATCCTATTTCGTTCCAATGATCAATCTACTGACGGGCGGTGCCTAACAAAGCTAGAACACCAAAAATAACCCTGCCCAAACAGCACACTACCTGAAATCCAGCTAACACTTCTTGTATCCCGACTACATCAATGACCCCAAACGCTTAAAAGTGATATCCCGCTCAGATCTCGGAGTCCAACGAACGGGTAGTCTAACCAAAACTTCAACGACAACTCTCTCTGCCCCCGGTAATCCCGATGGCTCTTCCAAACATAAATACCAAGGCTACTGAAAACTAGTCATATCTCCCTCGTTCAAACCCTTGGACCAACGACGAAAATGACTGGAGCAGGTGCACTCGCTGCTCTTCCCGCTCAGATCTCGGAGTCCAACGAACGGGTAGTCTAACCAAAACTTCAGCGACAACTCTCTCTGCCCCCGGTAATCCCGATGGCTCTTCCAAACATAAATACCAAGGCTACTGAAAACTAGTCATAACTCCCTCGTTCAAACCCTTGGACCAACGACGAAAATGACTGGAGCAGGTGCACTCGTTGCTCCTCCCTGATCGTTAGACAGTCGACCTCCTTTTCTTCCACCTAGACACAACGAAAAATATAAAGGGCTTGGTCCCTATGGCCAATCCCTGATGACGTGGCCAAACCTAATACACCTGTAGCAACCCAGATCACTGAACAAATTCTGACAACGACTCGAAGCAATCACGGTATACGCGGAATCCGCTCCGTGAGGTACATCCGCCTGAAGATCCCTCAAAGATTCCTCGACCTGCTGAAAGGCATCTGTCAACCCTTGGTATCCCAGACAATAGCAGAAATTCGACCCGAGATACAACTCGTCACAGTTCCCCAAGCGATACAAATACCCGGTATCCACCGGAAATGGTCGAAGATAGGATAACCACAACATCAGAAGGGTTCCTGACCTCCTCCTCCTGTGGTACCCCGACTACCCTGACAACATAATGTAGCACCTCATTCCGATCCCAATTACAGTCCACACCCTTGGAATGAAACTTCATCACACAGTTTCTACAAGCATCGCACTGGATCCAACCCTGCTGGCCTCTCAAAAACTGATCCAAACTCTTGGGTCTCCGCTCGAGACCCTCCAATCAATTCGCCTGACCTGAACCTGTCTCATGAGGTACTCCTAATCAGTCTTCCATCCTTAACTCTGAGATCTATATCATTCAGGGTCTCGCACCCTGATCCACTTACTAGCTCAATCGTCACGACTATACTATAACAGCTGGAGCAATCTCTGCTCTAAACCGGGCAACAAACTATCCTTGAGACCCGGTCTCTAAACTCGAATGTGGAATAGATCGTATAATCAATCCTTGCCGCCTGATACAAGAGATCCACAACGAACTCAAAATCCTGGCAGTCCTTCCACAATCTAGCTCACTATCAGAGCCGAGACCAACCCTGGTCCTTCCCCTTGGTGCTCATCCTCATTCTGCATCGCAAATATTCCCACATTCCAAACATAATCAAGTATTCCCCTTTCCAGGTTTCTTAGGTTCTCAAAGAATCTCACTGATTCGAGTATGGATCATGTGCTTTTAGTAGTACGAGCCCATACTACCTCCTACACCTATCCATACTTTCCTCAGCAATCCTCCCGAATCCTCTAAGTCTCCTACCCCATTGATGCATTGAACATCCGCTAAACAACAACAAAATATTCACCGAAGCACCTCCTAGGGTACCCTTAGGTTCTCAACCTCACTGAACCGCCCCACTAACTCACTGGAGCACATCCTAGGCTTTCCTAGGTTCCCAACCTCGCTTTGCCATCAGCTGGTGAAGAACTCCCCATGATGCTAGCCATCCACCTCCTGGATATCATCACATCCACTTAGTAGTTGAATCCCATCACTTACGAGTTCCACAAAGCACAAAGCAAGCATCATTTAGGTAATCGGTAAATCTAACCAGCATACTCTAGAGAAGTCAGTCTATCCTCACATCCAATCCGCAAGCAGGTAACAACTATCTCTAATATCATCCTAGTCTCTCCCTAGGGTAGTCTCCAAGCTGTGAAGCTATCATCAGACACTCATTCCGTGTACCACAACCCATGCTGTCCTCATCCATCCATCCTCGTTGTCGGCTGCCTTTGTGCATGCAAATTGTACACAGAACAGGAAATGAGTCCTAACCGTATATAAATTTGAAAACATACACTTAACAGTTACAAATACCAATTATCATTCTAATTCCAGCGTGAAATCCGATATCCTCATGGCTACAAGCACCACATATCAAGCCAACCTATTGCTGACAACTCGGCACTAGCATGCAAGTCTACCAACTCATACAACATATAAAGGCATCTCCCCTAGCCCTAACTAGCATGCGATTCACAGATTCATAAACCAAATCATAACTGATAACATATGTGAGTATTTTGGGGAAACATACTTGAGGTCGCCCGATTTCATGCACCACACCCTTTCTTGTATTAGAAATTCTTTACTCAAAAACATCTTTCTTTTGAAAACTTTACAGATCCTCAGTTTGAGTCCAGACTCACTCGAAAGTATGTCCGAATCCCTTAAACCAAGGCTCTGATACCAACTTGTAACGACCCAAAAATCAAGGTAAAAATTTCATTTTTAATATAGCTAAAACATTGATACCATTTATTCTAAACAATTCCACATCATCATTAGGTAAACCATTTATCAGAGTTCATCCGAAAATCAATCATTGCGGAAATCATAGGTGTGTGCACTACGATCAATCCGAGCCCTTCCTTTCCAAAACAATGATACCTGAAACCATAAACAAAACCTATAAGCACGAAGCTTAGTGAGTTTCCCAGAGCATACCATACACAGAAACCACATATCACATATCCTGTTGCTATGAAAGCTACCGGTATCACAATTCCTGCTAGCTATAGAAGCTACATATAACACATAAGCCATTCATACAAAACCCTGTAAGGATGTCGTGGGCTTCCCCCAGGGTGTTACACCATTGTGCAATGGGCTACCCCACATGGTCTTAACCTAGGAATGCCATGGGCTACCCCACACGGTCTTATATCCAATGCCACGGGCTCCCCCTGTGGTCTTCTATGCAAGTATCACAAAGACAACTAACATAACACATATCACATAAACATATCATATATCACATAAATATCTACACATAACACAAATAACCTGTAAGGATGCCGTGGGCTCCCCCCCAGGGTATTACACGATTGTGCCATGGGCTACCCCACATGGCTTTAACTAGGAATGCCATGGGCTACCCCACATGGTCTTTTATCTAATGCCACGGGCTCCCCGGGGTCTTCCATTCAATTTCAGATAATCACATAGCATATCAAATCACAGATGACTAACACATAAACCATAATCACATAATGGGCCGACCTTGGTGCCTTAGACCCATTGGTATGGTGAGAAGAGTCACCTCGAATGCAGAAGCTTCATGAAGAAATTCTTAGCTGCTGCCCTGCCAGCTTCCCGAGCTGCCACTACGAATCAATATACCCAAGTTAGCAATTGGGCCCCGTACCATAATCATTGATCCACGCATGGGGGTAAAATGACCAATTTAATCCCGGCCCAATTCCAAAACAAAAGCCAAACACTAGGTAGGCGTTCCAAGCCCACTAGTGGCCCATTAATGGCCCAATTTGCCAAATCGGGCATAAATCCTCCAATGGGCTTTACCCTAAGCCCGAACATCTCCTTGGCACACATTACCTGACTTCTGATGACCTACTATAGAATAAAGGCCCAAAGTCCAAAGCACAGCCCAAATCGAGGCCTATTAATGCAAAGCTCAAACTGCCAGAGTACGCGGGGCGTACGTTTACATACGCTAAGCGTACATGCAAGATGGTGAGTACGTTAGGCGTACTTGCATGTACGTTTAGCGTAATTCCCCTGTTAGGCCCTTTTTCCATTAAGCGCTTATTACTCCACTCCAGAGGCTACAAACTTAGATACAAGTCCTTTTCCATGTCTTATTCCATAAAGTCACTGACTTGGTGACTTTACTTGGCCCAAACAACCCAAACTGCCAAAATAATCTTCTACTTCCATACAGAAGGCTAGATCTCATGCTTGAATATGAATGGACCATCAAGTTCAAAACTTAATTACTTATGAATGAGATTTCATCCTAAAGGTCCAATCTTAGGACCGAAAATGACTCCAAAACTTCACTACACTTGATCTATGCATCCTTAAGTAAAGTTATGAACTTTATACCTCCACAAGGTCCCAAGTGACGATGCTATTCTAGATCTATGAGCTCCAACTTCGAAAGTTCTCCCTTTTCAACTTCTTCTTTTCCTCTTCGAAGTTACACCACCAAAATGAGCTTCTTAAGGAGAAAATCACTCAAAAATGAAGGGGATGAGACGTTTTAGGGTTTTCTGAGGGTAAGGGAATAGATAAGGAGGCTAGGGATTGAAATACTATGTTCTTTATATAGTTGCATGCTCTAAAATCAGGGTTTCTGGACATTGGGCATACGCAGGGCATTCATCCTATATGCTAGGCATACGCTAGAAGGCACCCACGATCTTTTACCCTTATACGCTGGGCGTACCCCAGCCTTACGTTGGGTGTACTCACGCGTTTGCCACCTTGCATGCATGGTTCTTCTTGCCATTTATTTCAATTAGGGGCCATTTCTATTAATAACTCAAAGTGTCATAACTCCTTTGTTACAAGTCTGTTTCCGACGAACTTTATATCCATAAAAAGGTGGCGAGAAGCCCTACGCTTCTAACGACATACCCTGGCCCAAAAACTCATGAATAAAAACTCAAAACCCATAAAAGAACAAAACAACCCTAGCCTTGGCCTTTGAGGTGTTACAATGCTTGTGAGGATTTCTTGAGAACAAGAAAAATCTTAGTCTTATCAACCAAAGAGGATCTTCTTTTCTTTTCTTTTTTTTATTTTTCTTTTTTTATTTATTTATTTATTTTTTATTTTTTTTATCAAAACAGAATTTTTCTCTTTTATTATTTTGAATACTTCTATTTTATCATCACAAAAATGAATTTCAACAACATTATCTTTTTGTTGAATAAATTTTTTTGTGTTTCTGGGCCATCTTTTTCGCAAATGCCTTTTTTGACAACCCATTAATTTCAAATTTGTAAAAGTCAACAAAAGTCAAACTTGCTAAATAAAAGTCTATGTTGTTGAATTGTTAGTTCATTAAAGTTAAATTAATACTTTAATATGTGTAGAACCTTTATTAAATACATGTTGCAAAAATGTGAGTAAATTGCGAGGACCGAAACCCCTCAGATTGGCCACTAGCCTTGGACCGAAAACGCGATTCCGGTCAGAGAAGCAAACCTTCACATACGTCAGTTACCCAGACCGAAATCATCCCCACCGTAAACGTCTTCAGACCTCAATCATCTTCGGACCGCAAACTTGCACCCCTTTCGCGGTGGACAATAGGCCGAAATCTCTCGGTTTTATCCTTTGGCTCGCATTTTTAGAGGATAAGATTCATTTTCCAATGCAAGTGTCACCTCAATTCATCCTACCATAAATACCTAAGACCGAAAACTCAACCTCATTCTTTCATAATCACATCGAGAACATCACAATTGCTCCCAAAAAAACTCATCCGAAGTCATCCTCTTTTTCCCTCAAATTATAAACCTTCTTTTTCTTTCACTTCAAGTTCTTCACAAACAACTTCATACCACTCCTAAGTTTTGTTAAGTTTTATTCATAAAACATGTATTATATAACACATATATTACTTATATCATTTTAATCACACATGATTATCTGTTCAAAATCATTAGGATACGCCTATCGCCACGTGTTCTAAATCGAAGTTCACCATATCTATTTCGTTATAAAAACCGTTATCACACATAAGGTGAGTTCATACCCATACGTTTTCACAATTTTTAAATTGTTATAGGGGGGGATACAAGTAAAACACAAAAAACTTGTCTTTAAAAATATAAATTTCTTAATATGTTTTGTTACCGTTAATAAGAAATTAACCGTGAAATTTACTGTATATGCAAAATATCGTTACTAATGAATTTACAAATGATTTGTAAAACATGTTAAGATGCAACGGTTTTCACACCAACACGGAAACAAACTTATAAACTATAATATGTATAGTTTATGAGACAAAGATACTATTTTACAAAGTTCAGGTTACAACACGAAAAACGAACTTATAAATGATAATAGGTATAGTTTCTGGAACAAATGAACTATTTTACAAAGTACATGTTAACATATAAACAAAAAGGGTTTTCAGTTATTACTCGTAAAAGCGTTGAAGCAATTTGTGAGACGTCTTCGTGTACTTATCTAAGTACAGGTAAAAGTCCTGCTTATAACCGAAATCTCTTGTAGGGAGAGCGAGATATTTGTGTATAGATCTATTTGGTATTGACAATCCCACATCCTGGCTGTTAGCTATAGTCAGGCATGGGGTGACAAATGTTGTTAACATTCCGACGCTTGAAAAACGTCGCAATCAAGCCGACTGGCTTAGTATGGTTATAAGAACTCACAAGGAGAAAACAACAACATATTTATGAATAATATATATTCAAATAACTTTATTTGATAATTAACCTTAAATTCAGATTTCAAGGAAAATATACTTTCAAGGTTTTTATTTAAATAATAATACTATATTACATTATTTGCACGTACTAAAGTTCTAGATTTATTCACAGTTGTACGAAAAGCAAAACATTATATGGTACAAATAGAATTTCAGAAAAACATATATCGAATATTCTTTTTATTAAAGTCTATGATTACTTAATGTATATATTGGGATTATATCTAATAAAGATCCGATAGGCAATAGAATGTGTGATTTCTGCCTTTCTTCTTATTCCTTGTTTGGTTGTGGACTTACGGCAGAATCACCCAATCGACTGTCCATTCAATTTTATTTATATATAATTTGTATACACTATGTAATCATAGGAGGTAACAATACAAGTCATACCAGTTACATGAATCAGAACCTTGAATCACAGATTATAAACAAAAAGAACTTATATACTTTTTGTTCTCAAAGTACTATGACTACGATTTATTAACTAAGAAAATATTGGATTTTCTGGAAGAACAAATTAACATTTTCAATAACAAAGAATATATCTTTTCCAACAAAATACTTATTAACTCAGCAACTTAAATGTTGAAACTTTTTCAAACCACTTGTATTCTCAGGAAAGTTAGTAGACATGTACTCTCTCAGGCGTTACGAAGACGGAGCTTAGTAGCATTACGCCTTATCTTTTGCAATAGTTTTAATGTTAAACAAGTAATGTTTTGAGCACAATGTAAATACTATGATATTAATACAATGGTTTTTGTTGCTTTGATTACTATTATTCAATCGTGGTGATATTATACATGACATCTTCCGACCCCGAACGTTTCCGCCGTTTCGGTTTTGGGGTGTGACAGATTGGTATCAAAGCATTGTTTATAGTGAACTAAGTGTATCAACCTATATAAGATATACGACTATAAATACACTGGGATAAAAATACTCTGACCAAGAGTTGTACTTTTAAAATATATTAATATTTTCATGGAAGTATACATACATGTATTTAGACATACTGGAACAAGTATCACAAGAGGAACAAAATAAAAGTATTTAGATGTTGGACACTATAGTCAAACCTAGACAATTATGTAATCATATATGGGATAAATATAGCCTGATCAACTATATTTATTTAAGATACGACCAACATGTGTTTGGGAGTGATAGTGGTGTCACAAAAAGTCTAAAACTTACCAACTCTATATACAAAGGAATACTAGAACCAAACATAAAGTTTAAAATGCTATAAGAGTATTTTATGATACTATACAATAACAACAAGTCTAAAAACTTATCAACTTCGTATACCAAGAAGCTCTAGAATCAAGCATATAATTAAAATACTATAGGAGTATTTTAGACACTATAACTAACTTATGTGAAAACTAAAGGACCCTTAGTGGTAGGTCTATAATTACCAAGTTTATACATTAAGTTATATATATTAGAAATTTATAGACTTAGAATTTGTGATTTTCTCTCTACTTCCTGTTCCATGTTTGGTTGTGGTCTTAGAGTAGGATTACTTATTCGAAGGTCTATTTGATCTTGGTTATATATAATCTATATACACTACGTGATTATAGGAGGACCCAGTAAGGATCACCCCATAAAAATAAAAATGTTTTATTAATCTCATAGATCCTTTAGACACTCCTATTCTCGCACGAACAACATAGGTAGATGTAACCATTCCACTACAATAGCCAACAGAGGAGTTGAGGAAGAACCAAAAGAGAGTTCATGAGGAGAATTCCGAGAAAGGACCGAATGAAGAGAAAGGCACTAGAGAGATCATTAACAAACCTTACCCTATCAGGAGAAAACTAGAAATCACTCTATACGTCACACTAGTAATTTATAAAATGATATAACTTAGTGAGTTAGTGATTACACTACTCACACTATGTGTTAGGTTTATCACTTCTTTCGTAACAACAATTACTAGTACAACAAGTCATAGAATTTCGTTTAAGGGCAATAACTATTAAAAATTCATAAGTTTATCCTATATAGACTTCTGTTATGAACTGTTTACAAAAATCTATAAAAGTCAGAACATGATACGCACAGAACCAAGATAACATAGTTGAAGTGACACACGAGTTATAGCCACTACTAAAGACTTACTACCGTTTCATTCTTTTAAACTTTATGGTAGAAAGATGCCTTCTCGTAGACTTATAGGGTGCGATCATACCAGCACTAATGTACCGGATCACATCAGAACTCCACAGTTAAGCATGCTTGGAGGAGAGTAGTACTAGGATGAGTGAACTTAACCTTTGTACAATATCTATTTCTACTAACTACCATGAATACATCATAGGGATGTAGGTCGAAACATTGAGAATCGCACAACAAAACGAGAAAATTTATATGTATATATAAATCGGTAAAATACAACTTGCAACTACCATAATTACTTACAAAATCGTTTCACAGCATGCAACAAAATCATTTATTCACATGGAAATAACCGGTCAACCGGTGAAACCCCAATTCTACAGATAGACTCTGCTACCTTTTAAGCTGTGGTCACAGCTGTCGTGACAGCCGTCATGACACATCTCAATGCTAACAACCCAAACAAAATGGAAACGGTGTCGACAATTTAAACCGTAGTATTAACCAAGTAAACCAATGAGTGTCTACCTACAAGGACACACCAAACCCCAAACCGAAAACATGAAACAAAGGTTTGGGATGAGAAAGGGGGCAATTCGACTCAAGGGCCAACCAAAAGACAACTTGCTATGGCAGTCCATACCCCACTGACCTTACTACCTCAACACCGATAGGGATGTCAACAGGGGCAAACAGGACGGGGAAAGCATCCTCTGCCCCCGCCCCCGAAATTTCCTCGTTCCCCCGCCCTGCCCCTGCCCCCAAAATGTTCAGCCTTCCTACCCCTGCCCCCGCCCCTATTCCCTCGCCCCCGATTGATTTTGGGCTGGATTTTATTGGGCTAAATGAAGTTGTTATTTAGGCTAAAAGAAGCTATTTTTCAGGTAACAAATAATTATTTATAGCAGAATTTTTACATATTAAAAATAAAAAAGTTATGGCATCTTAAAAACATTATATGAAAAACTTAAAAACATGTTTTTAATGAATTTTTGAAGCTTAAAATTATGGTTGTGTTTATTATATTTACATAATTAGAATATGTAAATATTTGCGTAATTTATTAACAGGGTCCCCATAGGGGTTTCGGGACGAGATTGCCTACCCCTGCCCCCACCCCTGAAACTAAAATGGGGGTTAACCTTGCCCCTGCCCCCGCCCCCGATTTTTTTAAAAAAATTCCCCCAAACGGGACGGGGCCCCCACGGGAACGGGGTCCCACAAGACTTTTTGACATACCTAAACACCGACAACACCATATTATGGAAACCTCCCACAGTACTGCAAGTGCTACTATCATCATTATGGATTTTTCCGGGTGATGCATTGTAACAAAGGAAACAAGATGGGGCATACCGCCCACTTTTGTAGGACTCCGGCCCAACACATTACCTCAACTACCGATGCTAGTACAAGACAAGTATGCCATACATGTGGTGAAATAGGACATTTCAAGAGAGATTGTCCAATAAAGAGGAACGACGGAGGAACATGAGGAGTTTAACAAACATGCCATAGTAAAGAAACGAGGAACTCTTCTGGGATTTTTGGTATGTGTTTCCAAATAACAATAATTAAACGTCGAATTTTCACAAAAGTCTTTGAGAATTAAGAATCAAAACCATAAATTGCCTTCTCATTCAAATGAAACACATCATTCATATACAAACTAAGGATCATTACATGTGAGCTATGATGGCTAAGTGTAACATTAAAGTCATACATAGTTAAAGATTTTGCAGGCTTAGAGTGAGTGATTCCTCCTTATTTCCTATTTCTTGTTTGACTCTGGATTTAGGGCATAGTTGCTCAGTCGGCTGTCTTCTCAATCTTAACTATATACAATTTGTATACACTAAGCAATTATAGAGGGAGTTTGTAGGGAATCATATTACGAGATTTCACCAGTAATTATCGTAGTACTCTTACTACCTATACTAGCTAAATGCGGTGTAAATATTCGCAGTAGTAATAACAAGGATAAAACAGAGAACACTAAAGACATAAACATATAATGTACTATCACTCTTACAAATGCTTTTTCCTAATCAAATTAACACTTGTCACAATAAGAAGTTTTGACGTGGCCATTAGAAATGGATTGGGTTGGTTCTCACCGTACCAACTCCATGTGCTACGAAAAGATCCTTCGCCTTAACCGATTGTCTAACAAAATTTTTACAACCTATAACAACAAACCCGACACAAACCTCCATATCATCTCTCACTTTAAAACTCAGAAGTACTCATGCGAGGGGTACCATGTCTTCCTAACTCACTCCGTAGACAAGAAACATGAAGCGAACAACATCGAGGATGTTCTGGAAGCCCATAACTTTCCCGAAATATCCCTAGCAAATCTCCCAGGAATACCACTCGTACAACAAGTCAAGTTCAAAAATAGAGACTAAGGACCCATGCGGTTTGTGCCGTACCTAAAATTCTACAGACATAGGATGTATGATTCTGCCGTACCTCCTGTTCCTTGTCTGGTTGTGGACTTGAGGCAGAGTCACCCATCCGAACGCCTTTTCAATCTTAATTATATACGACTTGTATACACGAGGTGATGATGGATGATCCAAGTATGAGTCCTACCATGAACTTCAGGACAAAGCTACCCAAGACTAGGAATGGATATGCTACCATTCAAGTGAACATAGACAAGTAAACTAAACCCAGACTTTCTCCCATCTTAAGTACAACTTACCATCCCAACACCAACAACCAGACTAAACAAAACTAGGTCCCATACAAATAATAAAGGTCTGCTGGAATGCTAAGCGAGAACCTAAATTCACTTGGGAACAGGAAGATCAAATGAAACAAAAGTATACTCATCTTTTCCCTAGTTCATGAGTACCGCCTTAGAAACAATTTTAGGACAAAATTCCCTCTAACGGGCGGATAATGTGACAATCCGTTAATTTCAAGTATGTAAAAGTAAACAAACGTCAACCAAGGTCAACAAAAGTCGAACTTGCTAAATTAAAGTTTAAGTTGTATAATTGTTAGTTCATTAAACTTAAATTAATACTTTAATATGTATAGAACCTTTAGTAAACAAGTGTTGCAAAAATGTGAGTAAATTGCGAGGACCGAAAACCCTCGGATTGGCCACTAGCCTCGAACCGAAAACGAGATTTCGGTCAAAGTAGCAAACCTTCGCATACGTCACTTACCCAGGCCGAAATCATCCCCACCAAAAACATCTTCGGACCGTAATCATCTTCGGACCGAAAACTTGCACCTCGTTCTCGGTGTAACATAGACCGAAATCTCATGGTTCTATCCTTTGGCTTGCATTTTCAGAGGATAAGATACATTTTCCAATGCAAGTGTCACCTCAATTCATCCTACTACAAATAACTATGACCGAAAACTCAACCTCATTCTTTCATAATCACATCGAAAACATCACAGTTGCTACCAAAAAAAAAACTCATCCGAAATCATCCTCTTTTTCTCTCAAATTATCAACCTTCTTTTGCTTTCACTTCAAGTTCTTCACAAACATCTTCATACCACTCCTAAGTTTTGGTAGGTTTTATTCATAAAACTTGTATTATGCAACACATATATTACTTACATCATTTTAATCATACATGATTATGTGTTTAAAATCATTAGGATACGACTATCGTCACGTGTTCTAAATCGAAGTTCATTATATCTATTTCGTTATAAAAACCGTTATCACACATAAGGTGAATTCATACCCCTACGTTTTCACAAGTTTTAATATGTTTTAGGGGGGGGGGGGGGGGAATACAAGTAAAACACAATAAATCTTGTGTTTAAAAATATAAAATTCTTATTATGTTTCCTTGTCATTAATAAGAAATTAAACGTGAAATTTACTAAATATGAAAAATATCGTTACGATTGAATTTACAAATGATTTACAAAACATGTTAAGACGCAACAGTTTTCACACCAACATGGAACAAACTTATAAACTATAATATGTATAGTTTATGAAACAACGATACTATTTTACAAAGTTCAGGTTCCAACACAGAAAACAAAATTATAAACTATAATATGTATAGTTTATGGAACGAATGAACTATTTTAAAAAGTACATGTTAACATATAAACAAAAAGGGTTTTTAGTTATTACTCGTGAAAACGTTGAAGTAATTTGTGAGACGTCTTCATGTACTTATCTAAGTACGGATAAAAGTTCTGCCTTATAACCAGAATCTCTTGTAGGGAGAGCGTGATATTTGTGTATAGATCTATTTGGGACTGACAATCCCACATCCCGACTGTTTGCTACAATAAGGCCGACAGGCTTGGGGTGACAAATATCGTTAACATTCCGACGCCTGAAAAACGACGCGATCAGGCCGACTGGGTTAGTATGCTTATAAGAACTCATAAGGGGAAAACAACGACATATTTACGAATAATATATAGTTAAATAACTTTATTTGATAATTAACCTTACATTCGGATTTCATGGAAAATATACTTTCAAGGGTTTATTTAAATAATAAAACTATATTACATTGTTTGCACGTACTAAAGTTCTAGATTTATACATAGTTATACGAAAAGCAAACATTATATGGTAAAAATAGAATTTTAGAAAAACATATATCGAATATTCTTTTTATTAAAGTCTATGATTACTTAATATATACGTTGGGATTATATCTAATAAAGATCTGATAGGCAGTGGAATGTGTGATTTCCACCTTTCTTCCTGTTCCTTGTTTGGTTGTGGACTTAGGGCAGAATCATATAATCGGCTGTTCGTTCGATTTTATTTATATATAATTTGTATACACTAAGTAATCATAGGAGGTAATAGTACGATTCATACCAGTTATAGGAATTAGAACCTTGAATCACAAATTATAAACATAAAGAAGTTATATACTTTTTGTTCTCAAGGTACTAAGACTACGATTTATTAACTAAGAAAATATTGGATTTTCTGGAAGAACGCATTAACATTTTAAATAACAAAGAATATATAGTTTCCAACAAAATACTTATGAACTCACCAACTTAAATGTTGACACTTTTTCAAACCACTTGTATTCTCTGGAAATTTAGTAGACTGGTACTATCTCAGGTGTTACGAAGACGGAGCATGGTAGCATTACACCTTATTTTTTCCAATTGTTTTATTGTTAAACAAGTAATGTTTTGAACACAATGTAAATACTATGTTATTAATACAATGGTTATTGTTGTTTTGATTACTATTATTCAATTGTTGTGATATTATACATGACGACGTCCTCCACCCCCGAACATTTTCGCCGTTCCGGTTTGGGGGTGTGACACCATTTCCTCATTTTCATGTTTGCTTTGTATTCCTCAAGAGAAATATCATGTTCCGAAACAACCTTATTTTTGCACTTAACTTCTTCTGATGTGTTGACAAATTTTGAAAGCTGTGTTTTTGGAGGACAATTGGATTTTGGCTTTTCAATTATTTTTGAAACTTTTGGTTTGGAAAAAGGTTTTGGTTTCTGAATTGGAGAAGAATTCATATTTTGAACTGAAAATCTTTCGAAATTAACAAAATTTTGATTTGAATTCTTAGTTTCCAAAAACTCTTTCTTTCTTGTAAATTCTTCCTATATTTAGCATTCAGTTGTCTTTTCTTAGCAATAAACTCTTCAGTTGACTTATGAATGTTAAATTTAGGTTTCTCTTTTTTGACTGGAGTTTCGTGTTGTTCAGAAGAGGTTTCACTGGGAATATCCTTCGTGCCACTTGGCCCTACCTGATCGTAATAATGGTCTAGACGATTCAGTGGTTTCGAAACATACTTCCCTTTTGTTTTTGATGAGATAATTTTAGAACGACCTTTTTTCTCCTCAGCGTTGTCTATTGTCCTGGACCAGAAGTATTCATCGCAACCATCAACATTATCATTATTAACAAGGGACATTGGTTCTGAAGTATCCTTTTTGTTCAGTCCGGTTTTCACAAAAACTTGATTTGTAACTATTTGTACTTTCGGAAATACCGTGGGTTTGTCATTTAAAAGTCTAGAGCCATTATTCTCAACAATACGAACGAATTCAATAGAATTTTTAGAAATCAAATTTTTCTTAGGCTCATCGCGATTTTGAACAAAAGCAGAACAATTGATTTCATATTCTACAAAAATTTCACTCATATCGATTTCATCAAATTCAGAAGTGTTTTCGGTATGAAAAGTATTTTCCGAATTTAATTTATTGCATACTGATTCAAATTTTTGCATAGTATTAGATTTTTTGTTCTTATCCTGATCATTCAACATTTGTTTCAACATATTTTTGTTTTCTTTAGACTGAGTGTATTCTTCTATTTTCTCAAGTCTAATTTTATATGAATTTGAAACATCATCCGAAGAAATGATGGATTCACACTTATAACTGTTTGTATCGATTTCGTCCTTTTTCAATTCAAGAAAGGGAAAAATAATTTTGTGTAACCCTTTACCTATTTCACAATCAAGATTCAATTGTGTAATGTTGAAATATAAACGCTTGGCTATTAAATAATGGGATCTCTCGATCTATTGAGCTCCACTTCCAACTTCTCTATCGTTAACCTCCTCTCTTCACTTTTAAAGTTACCCTTGCTGATTTGATCATTTAGATTAGCATTACTACGACGAGTTCTTTTTAAACTATCACTGAAATTAGAAATAAAACATTTTAAATCTTCTAGTTCTTAATCATAATGAGACACATGAATGTTAAGAGATTTAAATATAGAGTGTACCTTATAGATGACCTTTTTAGATTTTGTCACCTGTCCGGAAAATATTTGCTACGAAACAACTTTCAAAATTTTGACCATCGTCAGTTGCGTATCCTCTCTGTTCCGAAGCGTCGTTATGAACCATCAAGCATCTACCTTCATACTCCTGCTCCTCTGACTTTACCACGAAGCACCCTCCATGTATGGGTTTCCTGACCTCATCATCTTCAGACTTTGTTGACCAAACTTCGAATCTTCCATCTTCGTTGCTTCCTTCTTTCACGATCAACGCCAGCTTCGCATTCTTCCACCTGAGTTCCTATATCTTCTGAAGATATTAGGTTTCATCCTTCTTAGATTCTTTCTTCTCATTCGCCCCCCCCCCTAAGCGTGCATTCCTTGGAAAAATGATTCTTACCACGACAATATTTGTAATCATATCCATAATCACCCATAAGCTTTTTCTCCTTTTTCTCGTCACCATTTTGTGAGTTCTTGAAACTCTCATATCTAGTCTTTTCAGAACTGGAGTTACCACCCTGCTTGTATTTGTTGCTATAATGATAGAAGTTTTTCTTATAGAAATTCTTAGGGTTGGAAACCAACAATGCCTTGTCTTCAGTAGACATTTCACTGTCTGAGAGATCAGATTTTGAATCGTCTTCAGTTGCCTTCTTTCCCTTCATAATTAATGCTAGGGATCCCACGTCAGAAACAATCTTTACCTCCTTCGTAACTTTATCTTCATCGGATCTCAGAATTCCCACAATTTTTGCCAATGAGTAGCTCTTAAAATGTTCATGTGCCTTTACAGTGGACACAATAGCTTTGTACTCGGATCTTAGTCCATTCATAAACGTGACTTTTTGCTCAATAACTTCATGCTTGAGATTGTGTGTAAGCATTCTGCTTAATAGATGATTAAAAGGATTGAACGTTTGATCTAGTTTTTCATCAGAATTTTGTGCAAACGCTCAAAACTTAGATAAAAGTAAAGTTTGAACGGAGTGTTCTAAATCAGTGTCACTCGAATAAAGTTCCTTAAGCCTGTCCCATATTTCCTTAGCAGTTGTACATGCATTTACGAGGAAAAAAGTGTCTGGAGGAAGAGCAAACCGTATAATTATCATCGCCTTAATCTAGCTCATTAGATTATCTTTTTCATTTTGAGGAACATTTGTATGTTCAACAAAAAGAGCATTGTATTCAGCCTAAGTCTTGATTACTTTCCAGATTGCCGTGTGTGAAAACGTCTCCTATGTTATCGCTTTCCATATGGTTGAACCATGTTCTTCAATACCCAGAACATAGTCTTCAAAGTTCAACGCCCATACTTCATAATCCCATGGGAAGAGGATTGGAATCCTTCTAGTGGATCCAATGCTACTAGAAAGATTGAAAGATAGTGAGTGAGGATCTTCATTATGCATGATGTTAAGAATTCACTAAAACAGATATAGAATCAGATGTGTAATGCCTAAATCGAGTTTAGCGTAAAAACAAAAGATCTAGATCTGAAGTCTAAAATCGATTGAAACAATCGAGACTACAAGAACAGATCGATGAAAAACACAAAATCCTAATAATACTCGACACAAGAGAAGCAAATGAGTTATAATATCTCCTGCTCTGATACCAATTGTAGAAACAAGAATTATGATTGATAGATTCTATAGTAAGTAATGTGAATTAAATGAGAGGAACAATGATCAAAATAGTGTTGAATGCTATGATTATAATAACCCTAAAAGAGTTCAATGAGAACTTCTCTGTTAGAGATAACTAGGGCGACAAAACGTTAACTCTAATTGATACATCCATGCAGTATTTATAGGCCAGACGATAAGCATAAACACGAGAATGGACAAGCCCATCTCGGATAAATAAATCTATACAATACATATTTGACACAATACTAATAAACACAACAATTATTCCTTCCAACCACCGACGGTTCAGCTTGGCCAATGGTTTTGCTATAATTTCCTTCTTCTGACTGACCCTGATTCAGTTCAGGCTGTTCAACAGGCACAGTAAGTTCATCCCTATTCTGTTTAAGTAGACACCATGTCACTTCTTTCTGATGATCCCACATCATTATAGTGATTGGGTCGGGTGCAGTCGCTACCTCTGGTGCACGTTTAGTCACAGGTTGCTGGTTAGCACTAGCGTTTGCATTAGATTTTTTGAATCCGCTTCGGGTTCTCGACATGTCGATCTATATACCAAAATAGGTGAATTTAGATATTTGTTTACGATTGACATTTAATTCGATTTGTCACTCCGAAAAGTTACACGCTAGTTCTAATACCGTAATTATACGTTCAGAATTCTGAACACCTAAAGTTTCCAGATCCGGTCGGCAACAGACCATAGATCCGATCAAATCATAGCTTATAAGGCATCTTTATAGCCATAACATAAATCATTTAGCACATAATAGCAATTTAGGCATTTTTCCTAAAATAAGCTAGTGCTCGTGTCTATAATATAGTAGACACTCATCTCACAATCATCGCTTAGCATTCTAAGTTTAAGTCTAGAAATTTTACAAATTCCTAGTTCGTTTAAACTAATGCTCTGATACTAACTGAGAAATCCCCAATTTAATGGATAAAAAAGACTGATTTGTTTATGCTTTATTTGAAAAATCAAAGTATACTTTTCAAGGAATATGTTGTGGAATTTGTTCCCAAAAATATGATACAGAATTTACCAAAGCATTTTCGAAGAAATGTATTTTCATTATATTAAAACCTCAGGATGTCATTGTCAATACAGATCAAAAGCATAAACAGAAACAACATAGGCCTTACAACTCTCTATTTATTTCTACTGGCCTATAATCCACAATATCTCATCAGATCATCACATATCTGCTCTTGTGCCATTACCTGTAATACAAGAAACTGAGTGGGTCAGGCTTGGGAGCCTGGTGAGCACATAGGGTTTTCAACCCATAATAATTAAGTTTATTAATTTCATCAGATCAATCAACCAGATTACCCATTCCCGTTATCCTTACTTTCTGTCCCTAAAGCATCTAAATTAAGGGAGCTAGCCTAAAGATTATCATTGGGATGACAATACTGCTTAGGGAATTTCTCAGTAATATATTTCAGTGAGGCAACCATCAGGGGGATGGAGTACACCAATGAACACATCGTTCACAAACACAATAGGTTCCGAGCCTGTCAGCGTCCCACTAGACCGTCTAGAATAGTCCATGGTCGTCATCTATACTCCGCTAGATGACTAAGTCAGATTAGACATTAAGGCCTCTCATCATTTTAATTCATCGCTCATAATCTATTTCAATAACCCATCCTTACTCATCATAATTATATGTATAAAATACATCTACAGTTTAAATCAAATAAAACATGTATATTTTGTTCATCCAACATAGATATCAAGAACACATATAATATGCACACATAGCATGTTGTTTATATTAATTACTTCATATCTATGTGTAAGATGAAAATAACTATGCACTCACTTGTTAAAGTGATGATTCCAAACTCAGGCATCGCTTCGCTTCTAACAATTCTATTTTCCTTCAACGAAGTCCGTTAAAATTTTAATTTTAAAGTTATATTTTAATAGGCGTGGACAGGTAAAGTCCGTTAAAATTTTATAACTTTGTCATCCGAAGTCCGTTTTCGTCTGTTTTTATATTGTTGAGTTCTATTAAGAAGGTCTTCGATTCTGGTTTAGATTGTGTCGGCTAAAAATCAGTCGATCTAAAATTCAAATTTTGGGTTGTGCACTGCTATGCTAAATCTTAGAAAAATCATAACTTCTTCATACGAATTCAGATTTGGACGTTGTTTTGATGCACGCTCTCTGTTTAACGTATACTACGACTTTCGTTTCGATCGCCAAGGCTGAAAAGTAGTTTATCGCAAGCTCAATTTTTATGTCACACATCGTTGTGCAGGTTTTGTCGCGAAACTTCGAAATATCATAACTTCTTTGTTATAAGCCGGATTTCAGTGTTCATTATATCCCCGAATTCCTTGCTACGACTACTTCAACTTTCTTCATAGATATTCGGTCTCTCTATTATTTTATTTTTGACGCTTATTTTTATTATTATTTTATTATGTTGCTAATAGCAAGTATAATGGACATAAAATCATATAATTCACATAATACTCAAATAATTCCTCTTCATTACTTCAAAATGGGTTACAATTGTCGATCCTAACTATATCAACATACTATTAATGCTTAGCCTAGAAACACGGGCGTTAGAAGGCATCATACATTAGGCAATTCTATCATGCAATTACTGAAGATCCTTAGCCTATATACTAGCATGCATTTCTATCATATCATCAATACACAAAACAAATGTGGGTATCTTAGAGAATCACTTTACTTGGCTCTAGATGATTTTATACATCACATCCTTTCTTTTAGTTTTTTTAGATTTAAATTTTAACAAACATTTTGCAGATCCTTAGTTTTGAGTTAAGAATCACACAAGTGGTCTGCTAATTCTCTCAAACTACGGCTTTGATAAGAACTTATAACATCCCAAAAATCATGTCAAAATTTTTGTTTTTAAACCACCTCAAAATCTATACACCATACAAAACATAGTTTCCAAAAATGATAATCATAAATCAGAGTATCCCAAAATCATAAATCAAGGATGATGTTTCCAATCAGCCCTTCTCCTTGTCCCTGTCCTCTAATGTACTTGAAACCATAAAATCAATCTCTAAGACAAAGTTTAGCGAGTTCCCCAAAGTACTCCACACAAAAAAACATTCATGTTGGGTCCACAATCTCCCGAATGAATTATCTTGGCCCACAGTCTCCCGGATGGATTTCCTCTGGCCCGCAGTCTCATAACTGGATTTCCCCTTTGGCCTACAGTCTCCTGAATGGATTTCCACTCTCCCATAGTCTCTCGAATGGATTGCCTTAGGTTTGTTGGCCTGCATCACAAAGTAGTACTGCCTCAGCCCACCCACTCTTTGTCAACATATGCAATATATATATATATATATATATATATATATATATATATATATATATATATATATATATATATAACCGAGAAGTACATGTAATCATACAGATCTACCAATCTAACTTATAACCAACAAATACAAGTAATCATTTAGATATACCAGTCTAACATATAACCAATATATAATCATCCTGTTTACAAGGATACATAACCTAGTGGGCCGACACTGGTGTCTTCTATTAGAAAAAATTATAGTAGATCGAAAGATTCTTAACAAAAAAGTAAATCAAACAATGAAAAGAATGATCAAACTGGTGTCGAATGATTAATAATAATTTCCTTAGAAGTGCTCGATGTAGAACTTTTACTGTAAAGGCAAGTAGGTCAAAAATACAATCAAATCAATCAGTACCCTAATACGATGCATGCATGCACTATATATATATAACCTAATCCTAGCATAATAAATACGGACGGA
Source organism: Lactuca serriola (assembly GCF_051521515.1). NCBI lineage: Eukaryota > Viridiplantae > Streptophyta > Magnoliopsida > Asterales > Asteraceae > Lactuca > Lactuca serriola. Next base: position 341,293,638 of record NC_136411.1, read on the forward strand.
AAAACCCAAACCGTAAATGGGCTAACTACATACAAATTTTTTTTTGACAAAATCTTTTAAATAATCCAACAATATCCCCCTTGTGTCAAATAAGGAAGGCAGACTCTTTAATTCTGTTGGCGTTTTTGAACAACAAAAAGCTTCGGTATAATCCCCAGTAGAGTGTTGCGAACCATGATGTACTAGTTGATCATATCAGAGAAGCACTTTTTTTCCACAACACTATTCTCTTTTACCTGACTTATAAAATCCAAAATGTATTCGAGGCATGGGATGGAGAATAGATGCTTGTCATCCAGAAAGAAGCAAACTCTGTGAAAATTAGCATCAACCCTTTCTCGGATTTAAAATGCGACGCTCCAATCATCCATTCGTATCCTTCCTAGTTTCATCTTATCAAGATCTTTCAGAGGTTCGTTGGGAAGCACAGAAGGTTTCTTGCGATGGACAGTTGTTATCTCTACATGCATATTGCCAATTTCATGGGTGTACGAGACCAACATCCTTTGATGTGTTCCACAATTGGTTCAAATTTATGTTCATCCTTCAGCAAAAGAAGTAATATAGAAATCCAGTCAAAAGAATTAAGGCGGGGCAAATCAGCAAGAGTAAATTCGAAGACAGAACTCGCAGCCCCACGAGCAACCTTGAAACGAGCATTGATGAAGCTATCAGTTTCAATTGGTCTAATAACCTTGACAACAGTAATATTCTTTGAGCTCCAGGTTTTGTATTGTGGCTTCATGTTCTTTTGATAGAATGAGAATAGCATTTGATCAACACCATTATCAGAGAGAGGAACATTCGCAATCTTGTCAAAACAACGAAACTGAAAGGCCTTTGGAGTAATTGGGAAATCAAGTTGCGAATCTGGAGAGTTCTCAAAATTAAACAATCCAACAGGTTCTAGCCAATGAACATTTGGGTTATCGATGACTTCATTCAGAATGTGTTGAAATGAACATAAATGGAAAAGAGTTTTCTGAGGCTGCAAAGTTTCATGAGCTTCACGAATTGCCTTTTCTCGCTCTCCAGCCTCCCTAGCTACTTGCATATTTTCATCAATTTTAGCATCATGAGCTTTACAATTTAACTTCTCATTTTTCATCCTCTTCTTGCTCATCATCAGCACCAAGCATCCTTTTTCCTTTAGATCCCAAAGCTACCTTACGCTTCGGATAATTAGACTTTGGTTTTCGTTCGTGATCATCACCACCATCAGTTGCTTTATCTCTAGCAGAAGTTCCACCCCGGTTCTCCCCCTTGTTATGGAATAGAAGATTCCGAAACACCCTGAATTCGGTTAAGAATGGAGAATATGGGATTCAATTTCTCTGCAACATAAAATGGGAGAAGAGAATCACGAGTCTCAATAAGATTATGCAAGTCAGCATTGACATCAGCGATACAACTATTTTATACAGCTTTTTCGGATTTGAGCTAAGCAATTTGCTTATTCGCGTAAGAAAGCTTGACATTCATAACCTTCATCTGTTCAGTTTTGACCGCAAGTTCATGCATGAGCTTGTTCTCGATGGCCAGATCATCCTAAAGCTTTTCGATTTTAGATGAGATGGATGTTTGAAACTCCAAGTTATAAACCTGGATCTCCGTACGAACCTTCTTAAGAGCGTAATTCTTAGTTTGGAGAGAAGTACCAAGGCTGGTGATAATCTTATTTACTGTGGCGGTGTTGGATTCAGAAGGAACTTTGAATTCACCCATTAGTGTTTGAACATCAGAGAGTAGTTTTTCGACTTTTTCGGTCGAATCCTTGAAAGTGTTTTGTGAATCCTCGACAAATTTATTTGTTTTAGCAAGGTTCGAAGCATGCTCTATCGTCACAGTCTCAAGAAAAGCTTTGTAAGACTCAATGGAGTATTCTAAGTTTGAGGAAGACTTGGAAGTTTCAATCAAGGAATCCAGCTTGTCTTGGAGTACCATGAATTGACTTGTGGTTATGGGAGCATCATCATCATCATCCATACTGGATTGTTTCACATTGAATGGACTGTAGTGAATGTCTTCAAGAACATACCGATCATCACCGAACATAGTATCCGGATCATCATGGCAAAGAGGTGAGATGGGAGTGGACTGAGTACCAAAAGAGACACCAGAAGTACCTACGCTTGTATCAGATACGTTGATAGTTACTGGCAGTGAACTAGTGGTTCTGGTTGTTGTTGCAGTGGACTCTGTGAAAAGAGCAGTGGATTGTGCAGTAGACACCTATGGTTGTGAAACCGCCAAAGAAACATTCGGACATGGAGAAACCGTGATAGGTGTCGAAGTGGTAGTAGGAGAAGGTGGAGTAAAATCCTAGAAAAAGTCATCTATTATGGGAACAAAAGTTGGCACATAAAAGGTTACCCCATGATTAGTTGAAGACGGCTCCGAAACTATGGGTTGCACAGTGGCAGTTGTGTCTTTAGTCGCATGATGGACTTGCTCTAGTATACGAACATCGGAGATGGTGTGTGACTCCGAACCCTCCTCAATGTCTGGTGTAGGAGACTTAGGATTGTAAGCGATTTGGTTGAATTTCATTGTTGGAGTGTGAGCAGGCACAGAAGGTCAAACCTTGGCTTTTCGTTTTCCCCCTTTCTTTGGCTTGTCAGCCTCTTGTAAGACCTTTCGCATCTTAGCGGCTAGACGACGAGGACCAGATGTTGGTTGTCTGTGATATTCAGTGATAACTTCACTGTTTGCTGGAACATTGCGAAGCAGCGTTTCTGGAATAGATCCGATAAAGGTGAACCTTGAACTGTCAGACACAATAACATTTAAAGTGTGAAAAATGGGAATTACTGCAATCTCCGAACCCTCGATCACTAGAATGTAGTGAAGATCAATAGCCCTCTAAACAATGATGGACCCAAAATGAGAACAAGCTATCTCCAAGTGCCTTGTAACAGACAAAGTACTTTGAACTAGTTGAGCACAAAGGGCTAAACCATAATCTAGATTGATCCCCGAGTAAACACCATAGAGAATAGTAAGAAAAAGCTTACTTGCGCTATCGGAACCTGTTACCCTCTATGAAAAACTTTTGAAAGTAGGAGAAACAACCCATTCCACATGGGAGGAAGGTTAGGCTTCATTAACTTAGAATGAACCGCAAGATAGTTGTTGTAACCCATTTGGTAGAACATCTCCAGAATGGCAGAAGAGGTGATGGACTCTGGATCGATCAAATCCCTAGCTGATGAAAGCCCCAATAATTGACTAAATCTGGACCTTGAGATGAATGTTTGTTGATTACCAAGATCGAAAGTGATTGTAGCACTACTCTCTTCATCACGAGCAGTAGAGTAAGCTTTGGATAGACGAGGAAAAGGAACATGTTCTATCTTCGATAGAGCAGTAGCCAAAGGAGAATGTCTCAGGTGTTCAGTGAGCGGTTAGAGATAGGCGTCATACTTGGAAGGATCAAGGTCCAAGATGAGATTTTGATTAGCCTTGATGAAGCATTCTGATCAGTAGCGGATGGAGTTTCTGATGAACCAGCCATGGAAATCAACGAAGAAGACGATGAACAGTAGAGAAAGACAAGGGTTTTCTTGCGCGGGAAGGAGAAATTCTTTGAAAGCGTGAAATGAGAACTACACTTTGATCTTCCTTATATAAATAATTAGTGGTGAGAGAAAATCGGCGGTTGGCGCTTCATTATACCTGAAAAAGCATCTGAAAAAGCATGACAGGTTGGCGTGTGTCAGACTGCGTGTCAGGTGGTGCGATGTCAGCTAAGATTGAAATATTTATGCGCCAAAATTGTAATCTTATCCCTTAAGTTTTGTTGATTCAGATATGCCCATTCGCAATAGATTGCCTTTTCACGTTCTTCGAATCTGAAAGTAATCATTAGAACTATGAACCACACTTTTTGAAAATCACATGGATCTTCGTCAAATAGTGTGCCAAAAATAAATAAATAAAGCAAGTTATCTAAAGGATTATATTGATGCCATTAAACACATGAAACAATTACAGAATATAAGTTAATGTAAAAAGGTCAACATAAAAATGTTGTTGAGTTCTTAAGCATGTTTGAGAGAATGATTTGTATCACTTTGCAATCACAAGAAAATCCTATATTTTCTTAAAATACTTTAGTTTGTTTATGCCCGATCTTGTATTAATGCATGTGTGTTGTTTAATAGAATGCCAAAAGTGAATGAAAAGGATGTAAATAGAATGCCCCCAGACAATCCTATGTTGCCTGTAAAAGAAGAAAAAGAATAGTCTCTCGTAAATTTCATAATGCTAATTCCTTTTAGAGAGTCGTCATAACCATACTAAATACTGACAATTCCCCCTGTCTTGGCGTTTGTAAACGCCGATGGAAAATAGTATAAGGTTTTCGTCACCCTAGAATGGTTTAGATTAACTGTAGTGAACAACTCAGGTGTGGGGTGTCATCCCCGTATAGATCTATACATAAATCCTCACTCTCCCTCTAAGAGATTCTGGTAGTAACTACAGGCTACGATCGTACACTCAATAGAAGCCAATCAACACGTTTCAGTAGATCCTTAATCGAATTTACGCGAAACATATAAACACATTCTAAGCCCAATGAACCATGTAAGTGAGCCACTAAGGCTCACTAAACATGTAAGTCATTTTCAGGCCCGATATGAATGAGACTATATAACATGCGCCCAAATATATGTAAAAGGACAACTAAGGCCCATTTCACATGTAAGGTATTTACAAGCCTAAATAGCATGAAATAGGTATCCAAGGTCTGTCGAACATGTTAATGGGTCAATGAGGCCCAATAAAACATATAAATAGTATTCACGACCTATCAAGCATATAATCGGGCCACTAACGCCCAATAATATGAGAATGGCAAAATTAGTCTGTTGGTTATTTTATTGCTAGTATTAGTTCAATTATTCACCAAAATGGCATAGAAGCCTACTTTTTGTAAATTAAACCAAAAACTTACAATTAAGGCCCAATTTTAGTAAAAATTACATTTTAGGCCCCTTTTTGGATGAAACTTATCTTTAAAGCTAGTTTTTGTAAAAAGAACATTTTTAACTCACTTTTGTCAAAAATATCAATTTTGGCTTAATTTTTATAAAAATTATACATATTCGGGCCATTATAATTTTTTTTTATCATTTTGGCCCAAATTGGTATATTTTCATAACTTTAACCCTTATGAAAAATTTACATTTTTGGCACAACTTTCTTGAAAATGACATTTAAGCCCAGAAAGGATCAAAGTTTTAAAATTTTGGGCCCATCACCGTGAGAAGCCCATATAAGGCCCATTTATGAAAATGTTTACATTTTTAGCCCTTGTAAGGTCTTAAATGTCGAGATTAGCCTTTGTTTAGCAAAACTTTCCTTTTGAACCCCTTATTAGCTGTGGGTTACATAAATAACTCATACTTTTGTCATTTTGTCGATTTTAGGCCCTTTTATAAAGTTTTTCTTAGCTTCAAGTAATCTAAATGTATTTAAAACCTTTTGCTTGTAAGATGAGTTGAAATAAGTGTTATGTTATACCAATATCATCATCTTTTAGTAGATCTTTAAGTTCATATATAACTAGAAAAACATATAAAATCATGCATACAATAGATCTACACAAAACAACTTGTATTCTCCCCCAAAACAAAGTAAAAATAAAAATAGGGGGTATGAACTCACTTTTCTTTGGAGTTATCGGTTTTTGGTGAGGAAATGAGAAGATCTCGGCCGTAGCAAGCTTCTTGAGAAGGTTTTCGAACTTAGGAGGTTCTAGGAAACATGATTCACGAAAAACATGTGTATAAGAGGAGTGATTGAGTTTAAAAGGAAGTATATCAACTTGATTTTGTAAGATCTTACCACAATGTGAAACTTGAAGTGATCTTCTTGAAAACATTCCTAAGACTCACGAATTTCTAGAGAGATTGAGAGTGGATGAGTGTTGAAAGTTGAGAGAAATTGTGTTCAGTTTGTAATGGCGGGTTAGGTTGGAGAGTGAGAGAGAGAGGAGAAATGTTGACTTTTGAAGAGGATGATTTGAAAGTTGCATGGGTACATGCACTCTTACATGGATATCCACCAAGTATTGGTGAGGTGTCACCCCATTTCCCTCCCATTTGTTTTTCCTTTCTTTTTTTCTTTTGTTGTTGGGCCGAGAATGGGGAAAGGATAAGAGAGGATGAATGAGTTGGGCCCTTTCTTGATTTAGTTCGAATTTATGAGGCCCAAGATGAAGATTTTCGGCCCATTGGGCCCTTATGATGGTTTGCAGCCCAATGATGCCCATGGATATAATTTACGACCCTTTAGGGCTTATGAAACCTTTCATGGACTATCATGGCCCATTAGGGATAAATTGAATTTTTATAGGCCCACATGACCCAAAATGCTTTAGTTTGATGAATGTGGGTCCAATTAGAGCCCAAATTGGGCTTCTTGGCCCAAAATAGCCAAATTCAAAGTTACCGGTCCATTAGGCCCAATAAGGGGATCCTAGTCCATAATAAACTTGAACCGAGATTTTTAGGGTTTTCAATCCATAGTTGATTATGTGAGATGTACTGCATTAGATTTTAAACTTTACTTCAGAGTTTTGATTCCAATAGATGATTTCATTTTAGCATATAGCATGGTTTTACTTATAGTACTAGTCATGCAAGAGCTGAGGTTTACATGAAAACAAAATTTCCTAGATAAAAATGCTACTTGTGATATCATTCCCCCGTTAGAGGGAATTTCGTCTTGAAATTCTTTTGGAAGGTAGGATCATGAATGAGAGAATAAGTGAGTGTACTTCTGCTGCATTTGGTATTCGCATTCCTATGTGAATTCCGGTCCATGCTTGGCGTTCCATCGAACCTTCACAATCGGAATACGGCTTTGTTTCGTACACTTCTCTTCCATATCCATTATATCAACTGGTTCTTCGACAAGTAGGAGATCCTTGTTTATTTCGATCTCTTCTAAAGGAATGACAAGGGTTTCATCTGATAAGCAGTTCGTCAAATTCAAGACGTGGAACACGGGGTGTACGTTGCAGAGCTCCGAAGGTAGCTGCAGCTTATAAGCTACTGGACCAATTCGGGCAAGAATCTCGAACGGACCAATGTACCGTGGGTTTAGTTTTCCTCGTTTCCCAAAATGATTCATCCCTTTTTTGGGAGAGACCTTTAATAGCACTCGATCTCCGATTTGGAATTTCAGAGGTTTTCGTCATTTGTCGGCGTAGCTCTTTTGTCGGTCACGTGACGTTTGGAGTCGGGATTTGATTTGGATTATCATCTTTGTAATCTCTCGAATGATTTTTGGTCCTGTAAGGGTGTTGTCCGATGATTGCCCTTTTTCCAGCTGGGTGTCACCCACCTCATCCTATCAGAGAGGCGATCTACATTTGCAACCATATAAGGCCTCAAAAGGAGCAACCATTATGCTTGTATGATAGCTGTTGTTGTACGAGAATTCAATCAAGGGCAAGTAGGTATCCCATGACTTGCAGAAATCAAGCACACGGGCTTGAATCATGTCTTCGAGTGTTTGAATGGTTCTTCTCTTTGGCCATCGGTTTGAGTGTGGTAAGCAGTGTTCATGTCTAGCTGTGTTCCCACAGCCTTCTGGAGTGATTGCCAAAACCATGAGGTAAACCTACTATCCCGATTCGAGATTATAGATACTGGCACTCCGTGGAGTCTCACGATCTCTTTGATATAGATTCGTGTTAACCTTTCAATTTTGTACGATTCTTTTATTGGCAGGAAATGAACAGATTTAGTCAACCTATCGACAATCTCCCAAATAGCATCCAATACATCTGCCATTTTAGGTAATTTGGTTACGAAGTCCATAGTAATGCTTTCCCATTTCCACTCGTGTATTACTGGCTGTTGTAATTGTCCCGAGGGCTTTTGGTACTCCACTTTCACCTTAGCTCAAGTGAGACACTTGCCAATGTAAGTGGCGATCTCTGCCTTCATATTTGGCCACCAATATTGTTGCTTAATGTCCAGATACATCTTATCCGAACCTGGATGGACAAAATATCGCATCTTGTGGGATTCGTTTATGATTATCTCTCTTAATCCCCCAAGTTTAGGGACCCAGATTCTACTCATGAAGTAGTAAATTCCGTCCTCTTTGGCTTCAAAGTTCTTATCCATCCCACGCAGTGTTTGATTCGTGACGTTCTCTGACTTTAATGCATTCGATTGGGCTTCCTTGATCTACGAGGTTAGATGGGATTGGATGGTTATTGATAGGGTTTTCACCCGGCGACCTGAGTATTCTTTCCTGCTCAGGGCATCGACTATCACATTAACCTTTCCTGGGTGACACTTGATCTCGCATTGATAATCATTTAGTAGCTCAACCCACCTTCGCTGCCTCATGTTTAGCTCCTTTTGGTTTAGGATGTCCTGGAGGCTTCTGTGATCGGTGAAGATGGTGCACTTTCTACCGTAGAGGTAGTGCCTCCATATTTTTAGGGCAAGGACCACCGCTCCCAGCTCGAGATCATGAGTGTTTTAATTTACTTCATGCATCTTTAATTGCCTGTATGTGTAAGCTATCACCTTTCCACGCTGCATGAGGACACAACCTAACCCTTGATTCGAAGCATCGCAGAAGACTACGAAATCTTCGGTTCCCTCTGGTAAGGATAGCACTGGTGCACTACAGAGGGCTCGTTTCAAGGTTTGGAAGGCGGTTTCTTGTTTTTCTGTCCAGTTGAAAGAAACACCTGTTTGTGTCAAGGTAGTGAGGGGTTTGGCTATCTTGGAAAATTTCTGGATAAACCTTCGGTAGTAGCCTGTGAGACACAAAAATTGTCGGATTTCTGATGGGGTTTTCGGGACCACCTAGCCTTAAATGGACTTGATCTTGGAAGGATCTACGTGAATCCCTTCCGTGCTGACTACATGAGCCAAAAAGTTTACACTGTGGATCCATAACTCGCATTGGAGAGCTTTGCATATAATCTTTCAGCTGTTAGGGTTTCCAAGATTTGACGAAGATGTTGACCATGATCTTCTTTGCTTCGAGTGTGTACAAGAATATCGTCTGTGAGTCCCTGAATCTATGGATCCAAATCAGTAATCAATAAGATAATAGCAATCAAACAGAGCGTTAGAAGGAGTAGAAGAAGAATCAAAACAAGCATGCACACATTTATGTCATATAAATGTCAAGTACACGTTGTCACACATACACCGTTCATTTGTACCTGAAAAAACTGACACAACCATTTATATACATCCCACACTAACACATATGAGTGCAGCCGCACACACATGTATGACCGCACACGGCGTGTGCGGCCGCACAAACGTGTGTGGCTTTACACACACATACACAGAGACAGTTCTATCAATCTACCATCATACCACTACACTATTGTTCTATCAACCTACCAAACTCTATACAAATGAATGCCTAGCCCAAACCAAAAAAGTATGGCCTTTCAATCTCCCCCTTGGTTTGAGGCTAGCATAGACTTGGTCTTCATTCTGAGGGTTTCTCAAACAGCTTTAGATCAGGCTTTCCCATGGATCGCATCCAAAGTCTCCCATTAATGATTGTGGCGACCATTCCAGTATATTCTATGGCAGCGGCCTCCATGACATCCTTTCGAACTATGATTTGGTGACAAGACAGAGTATGTATATCTCTTTCTCTGAATCTTAGAAGATCCTTAGCACTTATCGACCTTAAAACTTGTTCTCGATTCTTGAATTTTATGGCAGCAGTGGCAGTTTCATCATCGTACGCCCAAAATTCCATATTATCAAGGTATCCCTCATGAAAGTTGTCACACCCCGAAACCGAAGGCGGAAACGTTCCGGGGCGAAGGTGACATCATGCGTAGTATCACAACCAATGTACATAGCAAGCATTGTAAACACAACCATTACATTACACAGAAATATATACATTTGTTTGAAAAATAAAGTGATACAAGTTTTTATACATATACATCATATAAACTAAAGAACAGACGAGACTTTTATACGCTCTGTCTTCCCCAAAAGATCGCGGGGTACCTATCTAACGTGAACCTGAGAATACAAGCAGTTTTAAAAATATTAGCATAAAGCTGGTGAGTTCATAAGCATATTTTTGTGAGAAAAATCTGGTTTTTAAATCTTGTGGAAATACTTCCTTTCCTTTAGTAAAGTATGTAGATATATCGAAAACCATAAATTATGAGTTATGAAATACATATGCATGTTTCCAAGAAAATCCCATATTTTTTAGCATGTTTTTCGATAAGAATACCATTCAGTACGAAAGTAGGTAGTTTTAATACATAAAACTATAGATTTAAACACTGGAATACCATCAGGTACGAAAGTAGGTAGTTTTAATACATAAAACTATATATTTAAACACTGGAATACCATCAGGTACGAAAGTAGGTAGTCTTATTACATAAATAAGACTATAGAAGACAGAAAGAAATCCGTGAATAAAACTAATTCGTTTAATACGTATTGTGAGTCGTATAACCATACTGATTTGACCCGTGACCTCCTTGACGTTCTTCAGGCGTCGAACGATATCCAAAATTTGTCACCCCAGGCGTGCCCGCCTAACTGTAGCTAGCAGTTAAGGTGTGGGATTGTCAGTCCCGAATAGATCTATCCACAAATTCCACGCTCTCCCTCTAGGAGACTCCGGTTATACTTCCTGAGAGGATTTACTAATAACCCGTAGGGTATAACAAAGACGAATCTCACAAGCTAGTATTAAATTATTCACAGTATACTTGATCGTTAATGAATTTCGTAATCATTTGGAACATAGAAGAGTATTAATAATTGAATTCGAAGTGGTTATTTAGTATAATACTCTAAATTAACATGGGTAAACTAAATCGAACATAGTTTATCTATTGACTTTGCATGAAATCTGAAACCATAAAAACAAGTAATGATAATCCCAAATTATTCCCATCATAATTTGATTGGTTTGATAAGTTTCCCACACTGTATTGAAACCTATGTAATTATATTGAGAAAACATCCCTTATGTTCCGCATACTACAAATGGGATAAAGATATCTAAAAGTTTATTAGAAAATCGTATAATTACATTAGTTTTTAAGTTACCAAAATCTTTATGAATTGCTTGTATTCCCCCCTGAAAAACATGAAAAAAATCAGAAAAAGCGTAGGGGTATGAACTCACCAGTCGAGAAATGTGCCGGTTGGATGCTAAGTGTCAGTTTAGGGCTTGAATACGCGTGAGGATCCTATGTAATCATGAGGAGATACAAAATTGTATCTAACTAGACTTTGAAGTACTAATTAAATAAGATAATACATTCTGAGGCGTGATAACACTTTATCTCAAGTGTTTAGAATGATCCGGGTTGCATCTAAGGGTATGTAGGCCCTAATTATGGAATTTGCTCTTCAAGAGTAAACTCTTTGAGGAATTTACAGCCCATTGACCATATCCCCATGAGTTTACGGCTGTAAACTCATGGGTGGTGTGTTCTTGGATGCTAAATGGTCTTACAATGCACAAGGGAAGGTTCTAGGGTTGAATCAAAGGCTTAGGAAGTGATCGGGACTTGAATTGACCTTGGAAAGGAGTTTACGGTTTATGAAGGTGTTCATGGCGAGTTTACTACCGTAAACACATGAGTTTACGGCCGTAGACTCATGTTTGTCCATGATTCATGTGTTTTGGTGGTTGTAGGTTAAGCATACAAAGTTCTAGACCCAAATCTAAGCCATACAAGGTGTTAGGGGAACTTTTACACCCTTAAATGGTGTTTATGGTCCATGAATGGGGGTTTATGGTACAAGCATGTTCTTGGGCCGTAAAATGATGTTTATTGCTTAAATGATAAGATTTTGGTGCTCTAAGTCCATTCATGCAAGCTCGTAAGCCATATCTAAGCACTATAAGTGATTTGGAAGGGTTTTGGGGCTCCAAAACCCCATTTATAGGTGTTCACGGTTTGGGGATGTTCCTGGACCGTAAACACAAGTTTTTGATGCATTTGGATGGTTTAAACACGAATTTGCATGATAAACAAGCTTAATAACAAGCTAGGATAGATTAGTTACCAATTTGAAGCTTGAAAGGGGTGTTTTTGGATCAAACCCGAGTTTTAGAGAGAGAGTAGTGAGAGAAAGTGTTTTAAGAGAGTGAAAAAGCTTCAAAATGTGGTCACTCAATCCCTTATGTAGGGGTTGAGTTTATGGCCCGGTGGAAATCTACCCGATACCGACGTTAAATGGAGCTTTTGGTCGTACCCGATTAATTTGCCGTAACCCAACTTAATTGGAACTAAAAATTTTCCAAAAGAATATTGAAGATGTTTTAACGTGTTTCTAATGCGTTCCGACACTTATGAAGTCAAAATAAAAGTCACAATTTAATTAACCTAATCCAAAAGTTAACGGAAAATTTTAATAAAAATAAAAATAAATTTTATTAACGGAAATAGGTTATAGTGATGGAATAAATTTAGAGTTGTCACATTATCCCCCTGTTAGAGGGAATTTCTTCCTGAAATTCAAAATTATGTTACAAATCATGGATTTGGAAAGAGATGCGGATAGTTCTGCTTCATCGAGTCTTCGCTCTCCCAAGTGAATTCGGGTCCCCGCTTGGTATTCCAGTGAACCTTCACTATCGGGATGAGACTTTGTTTCGTACTGTTGATCTCTCGATCCATGATTTCGATGGGTTCTTCTACAAAATTCAAGTTTTCGTTGATCTCGATCTCATCAAGAGGGATCACGAGGGTTTCATCGGATAGACACTTTTTAAGATTAGAAACGTGGAAGACAGGATGGATGTTGCTAAGTTCTTGAGGTAGTCGGAGTTTATAGGCTATGGGACCGATCCGAGCGAGGATCTCAAAAGGTCCTATGTACCTCGGGTTAAGTTTTCGCGCTTTCCAAAGCGTATCATTCCTATCCAGGGCGAGACTTTCAACAGGACACGATCTCCAACCTGGAATTCTAGAGGTTTCCGTCGCTTATCGGCATAACTCTTCTGTCTATCTCGCGAAGCTTTCAATCGTTCTCAGATTTGGATGATCTTCTCGGTGGTTTCGCGGATGATTTCAGGACCAGTGAGAGAAATGTCGGGGATCTGCACTTGCGACCGTAGAGGGCTTCGAACGGGGCAGCCTTGATGCTGGTGTCGTAGCTGTTGTTATACGAGAATTCGATCAAGGGTGGATGGGTGTCCCACGACTTTTCGAAATCGATGACACATGATCTCAACATGTCTTCTAAGGTTTGGATAGTTCTCTCATTTTGCCCATCTTTCTGAGGATGATAAGGCGTGCTCATGTCTAATTTAGTTCCAAGAGCTTTTTGAAGGGACTGCAAAAACCTCGAGGTAAACCTACTATCTTGATCGGAGATAATGGAAATAGGTACACCGTGCAGTCGGACTATCTCTTGGATGTAGATTCGCGTGAGTCTTTCCATCTTGAACGTTTCTTTGATCGGAAGGATGTGAGCGGATTTTGTCAAATGATCGACAATTACCCAAATGGTATCGTACCCACTCGGAGATTTAGGTAACTTGGTGATCAAATCCATGGTGATCATCTCCCATTTCCACTCAGGTATCTCAGGCTACTGGAGCAGACCCGAGGGTTTCTGGTATTCAACCTTCACCTTGGCGCAAGTCAGGCACTTGCCCACGAATGTAGCGATTTCGGCTTTCATGTTTGGCCACCAATATTGTTTCTTGAGATCCAAGTACATCTTATCCAAGCCCGGGTGAACTGAGTATCTGGTCTTGTGAGCTTCATCCATGACAACTTCCATGAAACCTCCGAACTTTAGTGTCCATATTCGATTTAGGAAACAGTAGACTCCGTCACCTCTGATCTCAAGTTTCTTATCCATTCCCCTCAAGCCTTCTCTCGACACATTCTTTGGTTTGAGGGCTTCCAACTGGGCTTCTTGGATTTGCACGGATAAGTGGGAATGGATGGTCATTGTCAATGTCTTCACCTTGCGGCTTGAACTTTCCTTTCGGCTAAGGGCATCTACCACCACATTGGCCTTGCCGGGATGGTAGCGGATTTCGCACTCATAGTCACTAAGCAACTCTACCCATCGCCGTTGTCTCAAGTTTAAGTCTTTATGATCGAAGATGTGCTGCAGGCTCTTATGGTCAGTGAAGATTGTGCACTTGGTTCCGTAGAGATAATGTCTCCAAATTTTCAGTACGAAGACCACTGCTCCTAGCTCTAAGCCGTGAGTGGAATAGTTAACTTCGTGTGCCTTCAACTGTCTCGAGGCATAAGCGATAACTTTTCCCCTTTGCATAAGCACACAACCTAAGCCCTGATTGGACGCATCGCAATAGACAAAGAAGTCCTCCGTACCTTCGGGCAGGGACAGGATAGGTGCGCTGCACATGGCTTGCTTCAACGTATGGAATGTAGTGTCTTGCTTCTCACTCCAACAAAAGGGTACACCTTTCTGTGTCAGAGTGGTCAGGGGTTTAGCGATTCTGGAAAAATTCTGGATGAATCTACGATAATAGCCGGCGAGGCCCAAGAATTGACGGATTTCTGTGGGTGTCTTCGGTGCCGACCAATTCTCTATCGCTTTGTTCTTAGAAGGGTCCATGTGTATACCTTCCTTTCTTACCACGTGACCAAGGAAGGTTACCTTCCGAATCCAGAATTCGCACTTGGATAATTTTGTGTACAACTTTTCGGATCTAAGATTTTCCAACACTAACCTCAAGTGTTGTTTGTGATCTTCTTCGCTTCTGGAATAGACAAGTATATCATCAATGAATACGATAACGAACTTGTCCAGAAAGGGGCGACGCACCCGGTTCATCAGGTCCATGAACACTGCCGGTGCGTTGGTTAGACCGAAGGGCATCACTATGAACTCGTAGTGTCCATACCGAGTCGTGAAAGCTGTTTTGGAAACATCACTCTCATGAACTCGTAGCTGATGGTACCCTGACCTAAGGTCTATCTTGGAGAAGTAGCTGGCTCCCTGTAGTTGATCGAAGAGGTCATCAATTTGAGGAAAAGGATATCGATTTTTGATGGTCAACTTATTCAGCTCACGGTAGTCTATACACATCCAGAAGGATCCATCTTTCTTCTTTACAAACAATACCGGAGCTCCCCAGGGTGAGGAACTTGGTCTGATGAACCCTTTGCTGAATAGTTTGTTGAGCTGACTGGATAACTCCTTCATTTCTGCTGGGGCTAACCGATAAGGAGACTTGGCTACAGGGGTAGCTCCAGGGATTAGATCGATGTGGAACTCAACTTGACGTTCGGGAGGAATTCTCGGGAGCTCTTCGGGAAAGACATCAGGAAAGTTGCAGACTTCGGGGTTGCTCTCGAGGTCTTTAACATCCTATTTCTCGTTGATCACATGGGCTAGGAAGGCATGGCACTCCTTTCAGAGAAGCTTTTGAGCTTTGATGCAGGAAATGATTCGAATATTGGAACTAAGTTTATCGCCGTAGGTTATGAGAGTTTGACCAACAGGAAGATTGAGATGAATGGCTTTTTCATAACAAAGGATATCAGCATGATTGGGGCTCAACCAATCCATGCCGATGATAACATCGAAGCTCTTTATGGAAACTGGCATAAGATCAATGTGACAGGAATGATTGTTGAGGGTAATGGTACAACCTATGGATATATCATTAGCGTTTTCTTTTTAACCGTTAACCATCTCGACGGTAAATGTTTCGGTTAACAGTTGAGGATTAGGGTTATGAAGATGTTTCAATGAATGGCTAACAAAACTTCTTTCAGCACCAGAATCGAAAAGGATGCATGCTTAGAAGTTGTCGAGAAGGAACGTACCCGAGAAAACGGTGGGATCGGCGACTGCCTCCTCTCGTCCCATAGTTAGAACTCGCCCAGTGTTGCCAGTTGTTGCTGCCATGGGGCAGTTTCACTTGAAATTCCCGACTTCACCGCAACCGTAGCAGGCCTGACCGACACCTGCTCCGGAAGCTTGATTGGTTGATTGGGCTGTTGTTCTGCAGTTTCGAGTAAGGTGGCCCTTCTTGCCACAGTTGTTGTAGAGTCTTTCATGACATGGCCCGGGAGTACGATGATGGTAGCTGCACTTGCTGCAACAGGGAAGGGTACCAGTGTATCCACTGGTAGGAGTTTGAGCTGTGGAAGCGACAGCAGAATCAACAACAAGGGTAGTAGCAGCATGGACTGCCACAGTTTGCTGATTCTTGGAGGATCCTTGCGAACGCTGGCCCTTCCGTTTGTTCCAGAATTTCTTTTTATTTTCACCACTACCTTTAGGCAGTTCAGGAGCGGTGACCGCCTCATCAGAATTGTCTCCGTGATCAATCAGAGTTTGTGCCAGACATTTGGCATTGTCGTATGTATCCGACTTCGCAGTTAAGACATTACCCTTGGTTGGTTGGGTCAACCCCCATATGAACCTCTCAATCTTTTTACTCTCCGGGGTAACTATTCCAGGACAGAGTAGCGCCAAGTCATCGAATCTGGAGGTGTAAGCGGCGACACTGGAACCCTTCATCTTTAGGTTCCAGAGTTCATGCTCCAGCTTCTGCATTTCGTCCCGGCAGTACTTCGCAAGTAGAAGCTCCTTCATGACCTCCCAACCCATAGCATTGGCTACAGGTAGGGTTAAGGATTTGACTCGGCCATTCCACCAAGTCAGGGCTTTATCGGTGAACGTGCAGGCGGCGAATATCACCTTATCAGATTCTGAACAGGCACGGATTTTGAAAATTGACTCAATCTTTTCAAACCATAGAGTCAGAGCAATAACACCCCCAGTGCCATTGAAGGGTGTGGGTTTCGCGTTCATAAAGTCTTTGTAGGAACACTCCTTCTGGTGTCCCTGACTACCTTCCTGGTTTTGCGATTAGGTACCACCTCTTGGACCACCGGAGCCATCGGGGTTCATTTGAGACATGGCGGTTGCCACTGCGGCAGTAACAGCTGCCTGGAACATCATAGGATCAAATTGAGGAGGAGGTGGTGGCGGAGGGTTGTTGTTCTTTGAACTGGGTCTCTTTCTTGGAGGCATCTTGATCTAAAATGATCAGGAAGAGAGGATCGTAAGTCCTCTGAATTGAATCAAGAGATATGAAACAATAGATATCTCATTGTGACAGATAAAGTGTTCTACTATGCGATAATATAGGAAAACCAACAAGGCAAGAAATTATCGCTAAAGGAATGAATGAGTAGCAACACTTGAATGAGGATTTCTATAACGAGGTTGGCTCTAGAAAATACTCCCATAGTATAGTTATGTTTCGATGCAACGATGATTCATTGTTTGGATATTAGGTAAATTTTAGGCCTGCTGCACACTACAGCCACCCCCAAGCACATGTTGGTCGTGTCTCGAATGAATATAGTTGATCAGGCTATATTGACCCTAGACACGACTACATAACTGCCCAGGTTTGACCGCAGCGCCCAACACCCAATTACTTATGTTTTGTTCTACTCGTAGTTACGGATTCTTGCGGTTAGGTATTCTTGTATACTTTTTGAAAAATACTTATATTTTGAAGTATACTTTTAGTTCAGAGCACTTTGGCCCCTTAGTGTTTATAGTTATATACCATGTAAGATTCGGTATACTTAGTTCACTATAAACAAGGGCTCTGATACCAATTTGTCACACCCCAAAACCGAAGGTGGAAACGTTCCGGGGCGGAGGTGACGTCATGCGTAGTATCACAACCAATGTACATAGCAAGCATAGTAATCACAACCATTACATTACATAGAAATATTTACATTTGTTTGAAAAACAAAGTGATACAAGTTTTTATACATATACATCATATAAACAAAAGCACAGACGAGACTTCTATACGCTCCATCTTCTCCAAAAGATCGTGGGGTACCTATCTAACGTGAACCTGAGAACACAAACAGTTTTAATAATATCAGCATGAAGCTGGTGACTTCATAAGCATATTTTTGTGAGAAAAATCTGGTTTTTAAATCTTGTGGAAATACTTCCTTTCCTTTAGTAAAGTATACAGATATATCGGAAACCATAAATTCTGAGTTATGAAATACATATGCATGTTTCCAAGAAAATCCCATATTTTCTAACATGTTTTTTGATAAGAATACCATTCAGTACGAAAGTAGGTAGTTTTAATACATAAAACTATAGATTTAAACCCTAGAATACCATCAGGTACGAAAGTAGGTAGTTTTAATACATAAAACTATAGATTTAAACACTGGAATACCATCAGGTATGAAAGTAGGTAGTCTTATTACATAAATAAGACTATAGAAGACAGAAAGAAATCCGTGAATAAAACTAATTCGTTTAATACATATTGTGAGTCGTATAACCATACTGATTTGACTCGTGACCTCGTTGACGTTCTTCAGGCGCCGAACGATATCTGAAATTTGTCACCCCAGGCGTGCCCACCTAACTGTAGCTAGTAGTTAAGGTGTGGGATTGTCAGTCCCGAATAGATCTATCCACAAATTCCATGCTCTCCGTCCAGGAGACTCTGGTTATACTTCCGGAGAGGATTTACTGATAACCCGTAGGGTATAACGAAGACGAATCTCACAAGCTAGTATTAAATTATTCATTGTATACTTGATCGTTATCGAATTTTGTAATCGTTTGGAACATAGAAGAGTATTAATAATTGAATTCAAAGTGGTTATTTAGCATAATACTATAAATTAACATGGATAAACTAAATCGGACATAGTTTATCTATTAACTTTGAATGAAATCTGAATCCATAAAAACAAGTAATGATAATCCCAAATTATTCCCATCATAATTTGATTGGTTTGATAAGTTTCCCACAATGTATTGAAAAACTATGTAATTATATTGAGAAAACATCCCTTATGCTCCGCATACTACAAAAGGGATAAAGATATCTAAAAGTTTATCAGAAAATCGTATAATTACATCAGTTTTCAAGTTACTAAAATCTTTATGAATTGCTTGTATTCCCCCCCCCCCCCATAAAAACATGAAAAACTCGGAAAAAGCGTAGGGGTATGAACTCACCTGTCGAGAAATATGCCGGTTGGATGCTAAATGTCATTTTAGGGTTTGAATACGCGCGAGGATCCTATGTAATCATGAGGAGATACAAAATTCTATCTAATGAGACTTTGAACTACTAATTAAAGAAGATAATACATTCTAAGGCGCGATAACCCTTTATCTCAAGTGTTTAGAATGATCCGGGTTGCATCTAAGGGTGTGTAGGGCCTAATTATGGAGTTTGATCTTCAAGAGAAAACTCTTTGAGGAATTTCCGGCCCATTGACCATATTTCCATGAGTTTACGGTTGTAAACTCATGGGTGGTGTGTTCTTGGATGCTAAATGGTCTTACAATGCACAAGGGAAAGTTCTAGGGTTGAATCAAAGGCTTAGGAAGTGATCGGGACTTGAATTGACCTTGGAATGGAGTTTACGGTTTATGAAGGTGTTCTTGGTGATTTTACTACCTTAAACACATGATTTTACGGCCGTAAACTCATTTTTGTCCATGATTCATGTGTTTTGGTGGCTGTAGGTTAAGCATACAAAGTTCTAGACCCAAATCTAAGCCTTACAAGGTGTTAGGGCACTTTTACACCCTTAAATGGTGTTTATGGTCCATGAATGGGGGTTTATGGTCCAAGCATGTTCTTGGGCCGTAAAATCATGTTTAATCCTCAAATGGTAAGAGTTTGGCGCTCTAAGTCCATTCATGCAAGCCCTTAGGTCATATCTAAGCACTAGAAGTGATTTGGAAGGGTTTTGGGGCTCCAAAAACCCATTTATAGGCGTTCACGGTTTGTGGATGTTCCTGGACTGTAAACACAAGTTTGTGATGCATTTGGATGGTTTAAACACGAATTTGCATGATAAAGAAGCATAATAACAAGCTAGGATAGATTACTTACCAATTTGAAGCTTGAAAGGGGTGTTTTTGGATCAAACCTAAGTTTTAGAGAGAGAGTAGTGAGAGAATGTGTTTTACGAGAGTGAAAAAGCTTCAAAATGTGGTCACTCAATCCCTAATATAGGGGTTGAGTTTATGGCCCAGTGGAAAGCTACCCGATACCGACGTTAAATGTTGCTTTTGGTCGTACCCGATTAATTTGCCGTAACCCAACTTAATTGAAACTAAATTTTTTCCAAAAGAGTATTGAGGATGTTGTAACGTTTTTCTAATGCGTTCTGACACTTACGAAGTCAAAATAAAAGTTGCAATTTAATTAACCTAATCCAAAAGTTAACAGAAAATTTTAATAAAAATAAAAATAAATTTTATTAACGGAAATAGGTTATAGTGACAGAACAAATTTAGAGTTGTCACAAAAGTGTTGAGGAATATGAATTTCCTTCTGGTGTTTCATTGCTGGCCATAGGATAATCTTCATGGGCTCACCTGATTTAGGATCCAAAATTTCCTTATCTTTTCTGTATAAGGCTCTTGCAGTTTTCATTCTTGACAAGTTGTCCTTGACCTGCCTGTCAAGAAATCTTTTGAAGTTTGTCGCGCATGGATCTTCTGAAGGATTATGGAATGGGGCTCTTGAAAGTTCAGCAAGATCCACTTTAGTCCACGAGTTAAAATCATGAACACTTTTCTAATACTCAGGGACACCAGAATTCCTCTTTACAACCCACATGTTTGATTCTGGATCAAAAGCCCACATTCAAATTCCGGATCGATCTCCATACTCGTTGCCAAACTTTCGCTTTTTGAGATCTGTCACAGTCAGCACATGATCTTTAGCTATTCGATTCTCATTCGAATTTTTCATAAATAGTAATCCTTCAATTTTGCTGGCAGTGACGGTTCTCTTCCCTTGTTTGATTGTGATGCAAGGTCTGCTGTTTTCAGGTTCTTTCTCAAACTGATTGACAACGGTAGTTGTTCTAGGAGGAGGTAGATCAACTGGAAAGTCATCATGAGTAGATTGGGTGGGAGCCACAGGAGGATCTTCAATTCTGTGCGGCTATTGAAACAAAGCTTTAAGCTTATCATCGAAGGCATCATACAAAATATTCTTCAAACTGAAGTAAAAAGCTTTGATAGAGCCAAGATTTTTCTGCAGATCCTTAATCTGTTTCATCTTCATTTCATCTCTTTGTTTGAGTTCTTCTATATAAGAAGTGTGTTGTTCCAGTAAAATGCTATTCTCTATAAGTTCTTGCTTGAGAATACCAATTTCTTCCCGAAGTATTGACACTGAAGTCTTGTCATCACCTGAATGTTCTTCCCCAAAAGATATGCCTTTACCCCGGGAGGAAGAAGTTGGACTATTTTGAGCAAGCTGCTTGGCCAATCTGATCGAGGCTTCATCCAGTGAAGGTCGTGTAGGAGAATACTCTGGAGTAGAGGATGAACCACCTGCATCAAATATTGTGCTTGGGCCTTCTTCTGACTGTAGTGGTGGAATAGAGACTGTAGTAGTGGTAGTAATGACAGTAGTGGTGGTAGAAGTGGATAAGACTGGTGGTGCTAAGCTTACAGAGGGCACTCCCAGTCTTGAATCTGATCGAATTCCTTTCAAAGGGGACGGGGAGGTTTGTTGTTGTGTTGATTCACTCAAAAGCGGAGCAGAAGTAGAGACAGTTGAATCAGAGGCAGGAATCTCTGAAATCACTTCTCTTTGACCTGAAGAGACTTCCATAGGCTTGGAAGAGTAGAGCAAAATTTTGAGAGCATTAACTTCTTCCCCAGTCTTGGTTGCTGGTTGAGCAACTTCATTGACCTTTTTAAAGCACCTGCTATCAAACCCCAGAAATGGACCTAATTCATCATTGTCAAGATTGAGTTCAATGCTTGAAGGGAGATCATCACTGATCCCAGTAGAATTTTTCTCTTTCAAAAAATCAACATCTTCATGAAGATCCTTATTGCCTTCTTCATGACCAAACTGTGTTTCAACTTCCACATTGTGTAGACGATTATGTTCCTTTGCCACTATTGTTATAGGAGAGTCATGAACTTCTTCAATCTCTGGCTCTGAAGTTGAAATCACAACATCATCAGTCTTTGTAGGATAAGAGTGATTTTCTGAATCTGATTGATCACTATCTTCAGCAAAAATTCCAAATCTTATTAAAGGGAATTTCCCTTCAAAAACAAACCTTCCACCCCTTTTCTACTTCATCAATCCAAATGCACTTGGACCAACAGACATAAGATCCAGTGTCTCATTTCCTCTTTTGAGCTCAGAATGCATGAGATTGAAGATAATTTGAAGAAATCTTGGGTACATCAAAAACTTGTCTCTCTTGTTTCCTTCAACATTTAGAATCAATTCGTGCAAGATAAATTTTGAAAAATTAAACTCGATCCCTGAAGCCAAGGCTGTAATGGCTCCTGTGTGAAACAGAGAGATTTCGTTTGGTCCTGATCTCCTTCCGGAAATACAACTCACAAATACATGAGCTAAATATTTCCATCAAGGAGGAAGTAGTTTCTTGATGGTAGGAGGAAATAATCCTTCATACCCCATGTGGTCCAGAAAGTCTTGAGTTTGATACACGTCAATTTCCATAGAATACTTAGGCCTGTCATTGATTTGAAGTGATTCCCGAATAACACTTTCTGAGATCAGAATCTTCTTTCCTCGTATAGTTGCTTCAAGATTCTTTTCTTCCTTGTCATCTTCCTTGACAATTGCACTTCTCCAAAAGTCTTTGATCAAATTCTGATAAATCACTGGACTAGTCGTCAAAGCATGAACCAGACAACATTTCTTAAGACCTTTAACAATGAATTTTAGATCATTGTCAGCAGCTGGAGGACTTTCAAGAAAGATTGTTGAGTTGTGCACCTTTGCAAATTCAAGTTCTCCCATGTTAATCTGAAAAACACAAGCATACATTAGGGAATTTTTTTTTTCAATTTTGGATATACAACCGCACACAGTGTACAGTCATACAATTATTCGAACTGTTCATGGTCAGCCACACATAATGAAGTGTGCAACCGCACACGTAGATGTATGCAACCGCACACATATAAGTGTTCAGACGCACATGTGATTTGTAACTCAAAGGATGTGTGCGGCCACACACGTCATCAACTGCACACAAGGAAGTGTGCAACTGCACACCGTCCAGCCGCACACACGTGTGCGGTCGCACACACGCAGTCAGGAATAAAAACCCTCGATTAACCATCTATTCTTGATCGTCTTTGCATAAAAACCATATTGAGGGTGTCGGTTTATTAGTTCTTATAGATATCAAGCTTTAATTTCTGGAAAAATGAAGGAATGGAGTTGATTTTCGAGAGAGAGAAGATGAGATGTGTGTGCGGTTGCCTTTTGAAATCAGTAAACAGTGACCAATTAAGAACCGTACACCCCTTTATATACTTTTTATCCTTGGACGTCCTTTTCCCTTTTTTATTAAAATAAAATCCGAAGCCAAATACTCAAAATTTTCAAAAATAAATCATTTTGAGGATTAAAATTTTAAACGAAAATTTTTATATCACTCCTAAAAATAAAAAATAAAAAATAAAAATAAATTAAAAATAAAAAATAAAATAAGATGACACAAAATAAAAGGATAATAATAATAAAAATTCAATTCTAAACTAACTTTAATCCTCTAACTGGAAATTGATTAACCTTTTGTGATGTGGGACCGAAGTTGTTAGACAATTTTTTTTCAATTTATCAGTACCTCCCCTTTCATGAATAAATCTGGTCGATCGCCAGTATTGTGGTCCATTTAAACACGAAAAAATTGTGACAAATTTTGGACATGCTTTAAGTGACAAGACAAGTTGATCCTATGTTCGTAGATAAAACTTCCTAAGGACCATTTATCTGATGACGACCAAGGATATTGTTGTCCACCTAAATTGAGCAGCGAGATCTACTGACAATCTACAGTTGTTCAATTTTAGGTGTACTAGAACATGTTTCCCGCTTTCTGATATATACCCCAATAATCAAGAACTTCCGAGATACTCCTTACTTTAGGTGAGTAGACTATTATTCATAGAGAGGATAGATTTAGATTATTATTAATTAGAGTTTTTAGAGGGATTGAGAAGTAGAAGGTTGCATCTGCTGTGTAGCAGGTCGGATTGTTAATCACACAAAGGAGACATCATATGGCTAACAGATAGGAAGAATTTCATAGATATAATATGCAGAGAAATAGATTTGCATATGTTGCAGTCCAAGTCGGATCTCTTTCAATCACGTAAAGGAGGCAACATATGAATAACAGTAAGAAAGAATGAAAATAATTTTCTACAGACCTACTTTATCGAAATTCCTCAGTCGCTCTGTCAATACCGGAATTAAGGACAGAATCTGTACATCGAGGAAAAGTAAAACCACAGTTCTAGATACGGGTTCTTTAGTGTGACTGGTGGATTCTCATGTATATCTTCCTGCTCAACCTATCTGAGCGTCGTATTGTCAGGCTGAACGAATCTATTTAGGTCAAGATTTGTCAAGTCATTTGATTTCTTAGGTTCATCTTTGCCTAGTAAAGTCCATTAAATTCTTTGTGCCTACCAGCACATCGAACACAAAGCCTAGACAATTCAGCTTTGGTACTTTACACAGATCCAAATTGCCTGTTATAACCTTTTGATATCACTTCCCAACTCATCATTTCACAGAAATATTTTTGTTTTTGGATTTTCTGACTTTCTATTGTTTTTGGATTTTTAATTTTCTATGGTTTTGGATTTTTATTTTTCTATTGTTTTTGGATTTTTTTAATTTTCTAATGTTTTTGGACTTTTAATTTTCTAATTTTTGTTTGGTTTTTGTTTATTTCTCCTACTAAATTCATGCATGGAAGAGAATAAAAAGGAAATGCGCAAATTTAAACTATCCTAAACAAAAATTAATCCTCAAAGCGAATCATTTTTAAAAAATTGACCAGCACATCGAATCGAGCTTTGTTAAACGGCCTGGTGAACAGATCCACTACATTATTTTCAGAGCGAACCTGTTCTAGCCGAATGAGCGAGCGCTCATAACATTCTATAATAAAATGAATTTTGATGTCGATGAGCTTGGTTTTTGAGTGTTGGACTGGATTTTTAGCAATTTGGATCGCAGCCTCATTATCACAGAATATAGGGGTTTCTTGAAAATTCAAACCGTAATCCAACAACTGATGTTGGATCCATATGACTTGAGAACAGCAGGCAGATGCAGCTACATATTCTGCTTCTGCTGTTGAGGTCGAAACAGTATGCTGTTTCTTGCATTGCCAAGACACCAGCCGATCTCCAAGAAATTGACATCCGCTTGAAGTCGATTTCCTGTCAAGTTCGCAACCACCATAATTGCTATCTGCAAAAGCGTAAAGGTCAAATTCAGAATTTTTCGGATACCAAAGACCCAATTTTGGGCTGCCGCTGATATACCGAAAAATTCTTTTAACAGCAGTAAGATGAGACAGTTTAGGATTAGCCTGGTAGCACGCGCATTGACAGACCGCAAACATAATGTCTGGGCAACTCATAGTCAGATACATCATCGATCCAATCATTGATCTGTAGTATGTGTGATCTACAGATTCGCCTTCAAGATCGGGAGTTAGGAATGGTCTCTCAGCTTTGGGTGTCGAAGCAGTTTTAGCGTCACTGAACCCGAACTTCTCGAGCATATCGTCCACATATTTGGCTTGATGAATAAGGATCCCGGCTGAACAGTGTTTGACCTGAAGCTCCAAAAACGTGGTCATCTCCCCCAATGAACTCATCTCGAACCGATTTTTCATGACATCCTCGAATTCTTTGCAAAGCTCAGGACTCGTCGACCCGAAGATGATATCGTCCATGTATATTTGGACAAGAATCTGGTCTGAACCGACATGCTTGATGAATAGGGTTTGATCGATAGTTCCGCGTGGGTAGCGATGGTCGAGCAAGTGCTGTGTGAGTGTAGCATACCAGGCTCTAGGAGCTTGATGCAATCCATACAAAGCCTTGTCTAACTTGTTGTCACACCCCGAAAACTGAAGGCGGAAACATTTCCGGGGTTGACTCCATGTTGAGTATCAAATCCAATGCACATAGTAAAACAGTAAACACAAAACATTACATTACATAATATTGTTTACATCTGTTTGAAAGAAAAGTTATACAAGTGTTTTACATATGTAATATAAACAAAAATAAAGACGAGTCTTCGGGACGCTCCGTCTTCTCCAGATGGTTGCGGTGTACCTGTCTAACGCTGACCTGAGAATACAAGCGGTTTGAAAATCAGCATAAAGCTGGTGAGTTCATAAGTGGTTTAGTTTTGAAAAGAATGAGTTCCTTTACTTTCTGGAAAAGTTGTTGATCAAGAAAATCCCATATTTTCTTATGAAAACGGTTTGGTTATCCTTTGTTACAATTTCGAAAACAGTTGATTATGTCGTTCCAGGAAAATCCATATTTTCCTTATAGTTTTAGTTATTCATTTGTTACTTTATCCGTTTATGTACTGTTATGCTACCCAGGAAAATCCCATATTTTCCTATGTGTTGAGTTGTCTATTTGTATCTAGGTTCGTTACTGATTGTAATGTTATCCCAGGAAAATCCCATATTTTCCTATGTGTGGTGGTTGATTCTTAGGTCTGATTTCGTAGTACTAGTAATTACCATGCGAGTAGTATTAGTTATGTGTTCTAAACCCTTAGTTATTCTACATTCGGATGACTATAATCTACCAACTTAGTTGTATTTTTGAATATTTGGAATCACACAGAAGCGTACATTACAGTATTTTCGAAGTTCTGCTGAGTTCCAAAAGAGTATATTAGTTGTGTATTCGAAGCTCTGTCGACATTCTGAGGCGGATATATTTGAAATTCAGTAGAGGTCCAGAGGAGTATTTTCGTATTAGATTCGAAACTTTGGTGACACTCAAGGAGTACACTAACTGTATTTTCGAAGTCTTAGTGTCAACCAAAGGTGTCTTTTCGCATTCGTAGTCGTATTCGCATTCGTAGTCGGATTCGTATTCGTATTCGTATTCGTATTCGTATTCATATCCGTATTCATATTCGTATTTGTATTCGTAGTTGTATTCGTATTCGTATTCGTATTCGTATTCGGTTACATTCGTTGATCTTAAATATGATTAGTATGATTTCTTATTCAAGAAAATATAGTTATAACACTCTTAAAAGAAATCTATGTTTAAACTGCAATTCGAAACGTCAGTTACCACAAATCTTTGGAAATCAAGACATTTAGTAAGTAAAACCAATGAGTTGAAAATCAGTTTAAGTACAAAATACACTTGTACTTTTGCTTGTATTCCCCCCTGAAAACATTGAAAAACCATTGAAAACACGGAAAAAGGGTAGGGGTATGAACTCACCGGTTGAGAAACGCATCGGTTTGAATCCTAAGCGTCAGTTCTGGGTTCGTGAACGCACAAGGTTCCTATGGATTATGAAATGATACATATTTGTAATTAATTAGGACATGATTATTTTATTTGTTAAGGACATACACTTCTAGTTGCGGAAACACCCCATTTCGAGTGTTTGGAAGGACCCGGGTGGCGTTTAAGGACTTGAATGACCGGGAAATGGAGTTTACTCTTCAAGGGTAAACTCTTAAAAGAGTTTTCGGCCTAGAACACCCATTCCCCATGCGTTTACGGCCGTAAACTCATGGTGGGGTGATTTATGGTGCAAATTTGCTTGAAACACTTAGGGGAAAATTTCTAGGTTTTGTTTAAGGGCTTGGAATGAATTTTAAACTCCAATGGACATACTTAAGGGAGTTTACGGCCTTAGCATGGAGCTTACGGCCGTAAACTCCTATGCACCCTTGAATAATTGTTTTAATGCTTCCAAATCAATCACATGTGATTTCTAAAATTGTTCCAAAGCCTTTCATGAAGTTTTATAGGACTTATGGGGTGTTTTTGGAGTTTACGGCCATGGAGCACCTTCTATGGCTGTAAACTCTCAAATGGAGATTTTTGATGTGTTTAAGGTCCGTAAACTATTTTTGGTTGGTTCTATGATTTATTCCAAGGCTTTTGGTGGTGTTGGATGACTTTCTAACACCTTAGAAGTGAGTTTACACCCACGTTTGAGAAGTTTACGGCCCAAGCACATGCCTTGGCCGTAAACTCATACAAACCCCTCAAAATTCATGTTTGAAGTGTTCTAGGTCCATAACCAATAATCTAAAAGTCGTATCTATGTCTTGTTTGAGCCATGGAAGGGTTTAAAGGCTTAAAACCCTTATAATTTAGTGCTTACGGCCTAAACACCTTCCTCGGCCGTAAACTCATAAGCAAGGCTCTAAATTATGTTTCAAGGTATTCTAAGCTCATTCCATAAAGTCATTTAGCCATATCTAATGTCTAATTGTGGTTTGGAAGGGTTTTATTGCTCCAAAAACCCCATTTATATGAGTTTACGGCCTAGGATAGTTCTAGGGCCGTATAGTCATGGTAATGGTCCTAATCCATAGATTAATCTCGAATTTGAAGGCTAAAGAGGTTACATAACAAGCTAGGGAAGGTACCTTGGTGATTAGAAGCCTTAAACTTGAGATTTGGACCCTTAAACTTGGAATTAGGAGAGAGGTTGGTGTGAAAGTTGTAAAATGGAGCAAAAGCTTCAAAATGAAGACTTGGATCACTTTAAATAGTGTCCAAGTTCGGGACACGGTAGAATTCTACCCGATACCGGCGTTAGACGGGGCTTTTGGTCGTACCCGACCAGTTTGCCGTAACCCGATATGATTGATTCTAGAAATGTTCCGATCATTAATATGAGACGTTAGAATGAGTTCTAAGGGTATTAAGACACTTATTAAGTCATAAAATAAAATATACATTAATGAGTTAATAAATTGTCGGAATCGGAAACGAAATCGGAAACGGCGATTAGATGATCGGAACGAGTCGCGAGAAGGGTTACATTTAGGGATATGAATTTCGGGTTGTTACATTATCCCCCCGTTAGAGGGAATTTCGTCCCGAAATTCAAAGATTCGAACACAGATCACGAAGTGAAAATAGATATGAGAATGAATCTACTGCTTCGGGTCTTCAAGCTCCTATTTGGAATCGGGTCTCCGCTTGACATTTCAGCGAACCCTCATTGTCAAGGTGTGGATTTGTTACACATGGTTAACCTCTCAATCCACGATCTCAATTGATTCATCCATGAAGATTCAGATTTTTATCGGATTTGATCTCCTCAAAGGAATTATTGGGGTTTCGTCAGGTCAGCAAGCCTTACGAATAAATATGCGGAATATCAGATGGTTGCTACTGAGTCCTGAAGATAGCTCGGAGAGGGCTATGGAATCAATTCCTAACGAGGATCTCGAAGAGTCTAAGGTTCCACAAGTTAAGTTTTCCGCACTTCCTAAGGCGTACTATGTCTTTCCAAGGTAAAACCTCCAACAAGTGGGTACACTTTCACATGGCAGAGTAACTAAGGGTCCGATGGTTCTAATGGAAACTTCTACATGAGTCTACGATTATAGTCGACGAAATCCCAAGAATCGACAGGTTTCCATGGGTGTTCCCGGTGTCAACTAATTCTTTATTGCCTTTGTTTTTGGTAGGGTTCACGAGTATGACTGCTTTGCTTAACTACAAGACCAAGAAAATGGTTCGATCGAAGGGCGCCACTACTACCTCGTAGTGATCGTATCATGCCTTGATTGCTGCCTTGTACATATCGTGCTCATTGAGGTTTGGCTACGAGGAAATTCATGGAATTAGGTCGATGCGAGACTGGATTGCACATTCGGAAAGAATTACCAAGAATTCTTTGGAAATAGTAGTGGGGAAGGAATCGTAGACTTCTTGTTTCTCGATGATCACTTGGACGAGAACTACATGGAAAGATTTTTTAAGCTTTGATGTACGAAGATCATGAAAGTCGAGTCGGAGGAAGGTTGGAACGAATGGCTTTCTCGAAACTAGGAAAGACAGCATGAATGAGGCTTAGTCATTACATGCTAAAGGTGACATCAAAGCATCTCATAAAAAGTTTGTCACTAGGTCGAATGGAAAAAGAATATCGCTCGGATTGAGAATACAATCTACAGATATGACACAAGCGTTCTCGTTCTCACGTGATAACCATCTCGAAGATATACATATTCGGTTACTCGCAAACGACGGGGTTAAAAGATGTTCAAATGGATGGTTAACGAATTTCTTTCGGTGCTAGAATCGAAAAGAATCACAGGCATATAAATTTAACAAGGGAAAATATACCTGTGGCAACGGTGGGATCGGCAGCTGTCCTTTCTTGCCCCATAGTTAGGACTCTCCCGGTGTTGCCAGACGTTACTGTCTTTGGACAGTTTCGCTTATAGTGCCCGACCTTTCCACAGTTGTAGCAGGTTTGACCAATACCTGCTCCGGAAGCTTGACTAGTTGATGGGGTTGGGGTTTTGCAGGTTTGTGCGATGTGACCTTCCTAGCCACAACTTCTACAGAACTTTGCATGACAAGGGCCAGGGATGCGATGGTGGTAGTTACATCGGTCACACCACGGGAGGGTACCGACATATCCGGTAACAGGTACTTGAGATGTGGAATTGACAACAGAAACAATAGCAGGGGTAGTGGCAGCATGGACTGCCACTATTTGTTCTTTCTTTGAGGGTTATGGGGAAGACTGACTCTTCTTCTTCTTTCTCCAAAGCTTTCTTTTCTCGCCACTCTTTTCTGTTGGCTTAGGAGTGGTGCCTGCTTCCTCTTGATCATCATTGTGATCGATCAAAGTTTGTGCCAAACACTTGGCGTTGTCATAGGTATCTGGCTTTGCTGCTATAACATTCCCTTTTGTTGCCTGGGTTAATCCCCAAATGAACCTTTCTACCTTTGTGCTTTCCGGGGTAACCATTCCCGGACAAAGAAGTGCCAAGTCATCAAATCTTGAAGTGTAAGCGGCGATATCGGAACCTTTCATCTTCAGGTTCCATAGCTCATGTTCCAGCTTTTGGATTTCACCCCGAGGGCAATACTCCGCACGTAGTAGTTCCTTCATAACTTCCCATCCCATAGCATTAGCTACAGGTAGAGTCAGGGAATTGACTCAGCCGTTCCACCAAGTCAAAGCCTTATCGGTGAGCGTACAGGCGGCAAATTTCACCTTATCAGATTCCGAACAGGCGCAAATCTAGAAGATAGATTCGATTTTCTCTAACCACCGAGTTAGAGCAATGACACCCCCTGTGCCATTGAAGAATGTGGGTTTTGCGTTCATGAAGTCTTTATAGGAACACTCCTTCCGGTGTCCCTGATTACCTTCTTGGTTTTTATTTTGGGAACCACCTCCTGAACCATTGGGGTTTAGTTGAGGTAGGAGAGCTGATATGGTGGCAGAAATGGTTGCCTGAAGTGTTTCTAGATCGATTTGAAGAGGAGGTGGTGGCGGTGGAGGGTTGTTGGTGTTCTTTGAGCTGTGTCTCTTTCTTGGAGGCATCTTGATCTAATAAGATCAAGGAAGAGAGGATGATAAGTCCTCTGAATTGAATCAAGAGATATGACAGATATATGATGAATAAGCGATAAAGTAGGATAGAGTTATCAAGACAAGAAAATTATCGTTAAGAGAATGATCAAAGAATAATGCATGAACGAGGATTTCTACCAAGGATTGGCTCGAGAAATAATCCTATAGTATTTCATGATTCGTTACGACGTTGGTTCGATGTTTGTGGTATTAGGGTAAGTTTTAGGCATGCCGTATACCACAGTCACTCCCAAACACATGTTGGCCATGTCTCGAATGAATATAGTTGGCCAGGCTATATTGATTCTAGACACGACTACATAACTGTCCAGGTTTAACCGCAGCGTACAACACCCATTTACTTATGTTTTGTTCTACTTGTAGTTACGGATTTCGACGGTTGGTATACTTGTATACTTTTAGAAAATACTTATATTCGTAGAGTATACTTTTAGTTCAGAGCACTTAGGCCCTTTAATGTTTATAGTCTTATACCATGTAAGCTTTGGTATACCAGTTCACTATAAACAAGGGCTCTGATACCAATCTGTCACACCCCGAAAACCGAAGGCGGAAACATTTCCGGGGTTGACTCCATGTTGAGTATCAAATCCAATGCACATAGTAAAATAGTAAACACAAAACATTACATTACATAATATTGTTTACATCTGTTTGAAAGAAAAGTTATACAAGTGTTTTACATATGTAATATAAACAAAAGTAAATACGAGTCTTCGGGACGCTCCGTCTTCTCCAGATGGTTGCGGTGTACCTGTCTAACGCTGACCTGAGAATACAAGCGGTTTGAAAATCAGCATAAAGCTGGTGAGTCCATAAGTGGTTTAGTTTTGAAAAGAATGAGTTCCTTTACTTTCTGGAAAAGTTGTTGATCAAGAAAATCCCATATTTTCTTATGAAAACGGTTTGGTTATCCTTTGTTACAATTTCGAAAACAGTTGATTATGTCGTTCCAGGAAAATGCATATTTTCCTTATAGTTTTAGTTATTCATTTGTTACTTTATCCGTTTATGTACTGTTATGCTACCCAGGAAAATCCCATATTTTCCTATGTGTTGAGTTGTCTATTTGTATCTAGGTTCGTTACTGATTGTAAGGTTATCCCAGGAAAATCCCATATTTTCCTATGTGTGGTGGTAGGGGTGAGCATTTGGACCGGCCCGGACCGAACCGGACCGGACCGGCTCTTGGACCGGACCGGTTATGGAGAATTTTGTGGACCATGGACCAGACCGGATGAGTCGTGTCCGTGTCCGTGTCCAGGTCCGGGTTTTCCAGTTTTTGGACCCGTTTGGACCGGTACAACTTTAATTGCATAGAGTATAATAAGTAATCTACATTGATGTATAATATTATAACTTGCAAAATTAATATGTTTCCGTTTCATGCCTAACTAATCTACATTGATATATAATATTATAACTTGCAATTTGCAAAAATTAATTTTCCAAATAAAAGCAACTAACATATAAATCAAGTTCACCAACAAAAATTAAATAATTTTAAGACAAACATACAAAAGTATTACCGTAACAACAGAAATTATAGTTTAAACTTTAAAATCAATCAAAGTAACAAATTTCATAAACTCATAATCTAATCTTCCATTGGCCTCTTCCCCATATCATTGTCATCCATATGTAACATATTTAAAGCTTGTGCAATCTCTACATAAACACAAATGAAAATGTTGTTAGTGTTTAATAAAAAGTAATAATTTTATAAAAAAAGAATAAAGATTGTAATTTTTTTACCCAAAGTTATATCATCATCGTTCAAGATGTCACCAACGTTGTCAACTATCGGATTTGTAAACTTTATCACCCAATCTTGGGTGCATAAAAAAGCTTCAACTATCAATGTCCATAAACTAGTTTGATACTCACTTACAACTGTACCACAAGTGCTAAACGCGGACTCGGAATTATAGTATAAAATAATACTAAAAAGCTGAAATATTTCAGTTTTGATAGCTCTACTTTGAAAGATTGTAACTCAATGAATATAATACCAAAATAAACAAAATTATAGTCTAAATTCATCTACAAATTGTAAACTAAATGTTGGAAAAAACCGTAGGTGAATCCGACTTAAAACGAATGAGTTATGGGTGTTTAAAAAACGTCACAGATTATAAAATCTTGCAAAAAAGCTGAATTTTTTCAACTTTGATAGCTCTACTTTAAAGGATTGTAGCTCAATGAATATAATCCCAAAATAAACAAAATTATAGTCTAAACTCATCTACAAACTGTAAACTAAATGTTGGAAAAAATCGGAGGTCAATCCGACTTAAAACGAATGAGTTATGGGTGTTTAAAAAACGTCACAGCTTACAAAATGTTGCTGAAAAGCTGAATTTTTTCAGCTTTGATAGCTCTACTTTGAAGGATTGTAACACGGTGAATATAATACCAAAATAAACAAAATTATAGTCTAAATTCATCTACAAACTGTAAACTAAATGTTGGAAAAAACCGCAGGTCAATCCGACTTAAAACGAATGAGTTATGTGCGTTTAAAAAACGTCACAAAAATCTTAATCATGTCCAACCGGTTCTAAACCCGGTAAAAACCGGACTGGACCGGGAAAAAAACCGGACCGGACTGGCGAGAAATCTTAGAACCGAGAACCGGCCCGGGGGTCCAAAAAAACGGTCCGGTCCGGTCCGGTCCACCGGTCCAAATGCTCACCCCTATGTGGTGGTTGATTCTTAGGTCTGATTTCGTAGTACTAGTAATTACCCAGGAAAATCCCATATTTTCCTATGTGTTGAGTTGTCTATTTGTATCTAGGTTCGTTACTGATTGTAATGTTATCCCAGGAAAATCCCATATTTTCCTATGTGTGGTGGTTGATTCTTAGGTCTGATTTCGTAGTACTAGTAATTACCATGCGAGTAGTATTAGTTATATGTTCTAAACCCTTAGTTATTCTACATTCGGATGACTATAATCTACCAACTTAGTTGTATTTTCGAATATTTGGAATCACACAGAAGCGTACATTACAGTATTTTCGAAATTCTGCTGAGTTCCAAAAGAGTATATTTGTTGTGTATTCGAAGCTCTGTCGACATTCTGAGGCGGATATATTTGAAACTTAGTAGAGGTCCAGAGTAGTATTTTCGTATTAGATTCGAAACTCTGGTGACACTCAAGGAGTACACTAACTGTATTTTCGAAGTCTTAGTGTCAACCAAAGGCGTCTTTTCGCATTCGTAGTCGTATTCGTATTCATATTCGTATTCGTATTCGTATTCGTATTCGTCTTCGTATTCGTATTCGTATTCGTATTCCTATTCGTATCCGTATTCGTTTACATTCGTTGATCTTAAATATGATTAGTATGATTTCTTATTCAAGAGAATATAGTTATAACACTCTTAAAAGAAATCTATGTGTAACCTGCAATTCGAAACGTCACTTACCACAAATCTTTGGAAATCAAGACATTTAGTAAGTAAAACCAATGAGTTGAAAATCAGTTTAAGTACAAAATACACTTGTACTTTTGCTTGTATCCCCCCCCCCCCCTGAAAACATTCAAAAACCATTGAAAACACGAAAAAAGGATAGGGGTATGAACTCACCGGTTGAGAAACGCGTCGGTTTGAATCCTAAGCGTCAGTTCTAGGTTCGTGAACGCACAAGGTTCCTATGGATTATGAAATGATACATATTTGTAATTAATTAGGGCATGATTAATTTATTTGTTAAGGACATACACTTCTAGTTGTGGAAACACCCCATTTCGAGTGTTTGGAAGGACCCGGGTGGCGTTTAAGGACTTGAATGACCGGGAAATGGAGTTTACTCTTCAAGGGTAAACTCTTACAAGAGTTTTTGGCCTAGAACACCCATTCCCCATGAGTTTACGGCCGTAAACTCATGGTGGGGTGGTTTATGGTGCAAATTTGCTTGAAACACTTAGGGAAAAATTCTAGGTTTGGTTGAAGGGCTAGCAATGAATTTTAAACACCAATGGACATACTTAAGGGAGTTTACGGCCTTAGCATGGAGCTTACAGCCGTAAACTCCTATGCACCCTTGAATAATTGTTTTAATGCTTCCAAATCAATCACATGTGATTTCTAAAATTGTTCCAAAGCCTTTCATGAAGTTTTATGGGACTTATGGGGTGTTTTTGGAGTTTACGGCGATGGAGCACCTTCTATGGCCGTAAACTCTCAAATGCAGAGTTTTGATGTGTTTAAGGTCCTTAAACTATTTTTGGTTGGTTCTATGATTTATTCCAAGGCTTTTGGTGGTGTTGGATGGCTTTCTAACACCTTAGAAGTGAGTTTACACCCATGTTTGAGGAGTTTACGGCCCAAGCACATGCCTTGGCCGTAAACTCATACAAACCCCTCAAAATTCATGTTTGAAGTGTTCTAGGTCCATAACCAATAATCTAAAAGTCGTATCTAAGTCTTGTTTGAGCCATGTAAGGGTTTAAGGGCTTAAAACCCTTATAATTTAGTGTTTACGGCCTAAACATCTTCTTGGGCCGTAAACTCATAAACAAGGCTCTAAATTATGTTTCAAGGCATTCTAAGCTCATTCCATAAAGTCATTTAGCCATATCTAAGGTCTAATTGTGGTTTGGAAGGGTTTTATTGCTCCAAAAACCCCATTTATATGAGTTTACGGCCTAGGATAGTTCTAGGGCCGTAAAGTCATGGTAATGGTCCTAATCCGTAGATTAATCTCGAATTTGAAGGCTAAAGAGGTTACATAACAAGCTAGGGAAGGTACCTTGGTGATTAGAAGCCTTAAACTTGAGATTTGGACCATTAAACTTGGATTTAGGAGAGAGGTTGGTGTGAAAGTTGTAAAATGGAGCAAAAGCTTCAAAATGAAGACTTGGATCACTTTAAATAGTGTCCAAGTTCGGGACACGGTAGAATTCTACCCGATACCGGCGTTAGACGGGGCTTTTGGTCCTACCCGACCAGTTTGCCGTAACCCGATATGATTGATTCTAGAAATGTTCCGATCATTAATATGAGATGTTAGAATGAGTTCTAAAGGTATTAAGACACTTAGTAAGTCATAAAATAAAATATACATTAATGACTTAATAAATTGTCGGAATCGGAAACGAAATCGGAAATGGCGATTGGATGATCGGAACGAGTCGCGAGAAGGGTTACATTTAGGGATATGAATTTCGGGTTGTTACACTTGTAGACATGATTAGGAAGTTTGGAGTTAACAAACCCAGGGGTTATTCAACATAAACCTCCTCCTTCAGCTTGCCATATAAGAAAGTTGTCTTGACGTCCATTTGGTATACAGTAAAGTTCATGTGAGAAGCGTAAGCGAGGAAGATACGGATAGCCTCCAAGTGCACAACTGGAGCAAAAACCTCTGTATAATCAAGACCCTCAATTTGTCTAAACCCACGAACCACCAGTCTCGCCTTATTTCTTACAACTATACCCGAATAATCTTGCTTGTTCAGAAACACCCATCTAGTGTCGAAAGATTTCTTGCCTTTAGGGAGCTCCACCAACTTCCAAACCCCAAGCATTTCGAATTGATTAAGCTCCTCATGCATGGAATCAATCCAGCTGGACTCATTCAGAGCCATGTCGACATTCTTGGGCTCTAATTGGGAAATAAAGCAAGAGTAGAGACATGTGTTGACGTCTCCACTCTGACTTCTCGTTCGAACACCGTCGCTCAGCTGGCCAATGACATTGTCTATCGAATGATCGCGCTGTATGCGAGAGGGAATTTCATTACTGATGTCGTTGAATGTGACAGGAAGATTATGGTTATTAATGGCTCCATCATGTGCTGAAGAATATATGGTAGATGTACGGGCGTCATGTGGTGGAATTGCTACAAACTCATTTGCGATTTGTTCGGGAAAAAGAAGTTCCATTAGATTTTGAGTGACAGCGGAAGCATCTTGGTTCATGAACTCTCTTTCTACTGGAGTTAGAGGAGTAGCATCAGCATCTGCAGCAGCTTGTGATGTTGGAGACTCTGGAGAAGCAGTTGAAACAGATGACTCCACCGGAAGATCAGTAGTAGAAACCAATGGCGGTGTGTAGACAACCTCTTCCACATCGTCTTCAATTGTATTCTTTGAGCTAGATGAAAACCCATCTTGGTTATCAGACGACACACAAAAAGATTTGAATAGAGATGTGTAATCAAATAACCAGTCAGGACCCACTCTAGTGTCTCTCTCATTCTCTTCAAGCCAACGAACATCGAAAGACTCCATAATTTGTTTCGTCTTCTTGTTGCATACCTGGTAAGCAGTACGGGCAGTGTAACCAACAAAATAACAATCATCAGCTTTGGAATTGAATTTAGGGTTGGATTCCAAGTGAAGAAGGGTGCAAGGGCAACCAAATACTCGGAAATGGCTGACAGATGGCTTGTGTCCATAAAGGATCTCATATGGTGTCTTCATCTGGGCTTTGTTGATCAGGAGACGATTTTGAACATAACAAACTGTGTTGATTGCCTCCGCCCAAAGGAAAACTGGATGTTTAGAATCATAAAGCATCGTCCTTGCAGCGTCTTGTAGTGTTCGATTCCTCCGTTCAGCAACACCGTTTTGTTGTTGTGTTCGTACGAAGCTAAATTGACGCACGATCCCTTTCTCGGTGCAAAAATGATCAAGAACAACATTCTTGAATTCGGTTCCATTATCTGTACGAAGCGCTTTCACTTGGTTGTTGGTTTGGTTCTCTATCATCACAATGAACTTCTTGATAAGGTCGGCGATCCCAGCTTTGTTGGACAGAAAGAAAACCCATGTGAAACGAGATAAATCGTCTATCACAACGAGACAATATGAATTTCGATGGATACTGTGGATGTTGACCGGACGAAACAAGTCCATATGCAAAAATTGGAGCACCTGACTAATGGAGTTGACCTACTTTGGCAGATGTGGTTTCCGATGGTGTTTTCCCTGAGCACAAGAAACACATTTTTCAAAAGTAATGAAATCTCTGACAGGAAGACCACAGACCATTTCGTTCTTAGCAAGACGATTCAGATTCTTTGCATTTGCATGGCTAAGTCGACGATGCCACAACATTGCATTATGTTCTGAGACTTTGGAAAAGAGACAAGTGACTTCATTGGGTACATTGCTGTTCATGCCGATAATATAGGCTTTCCCTTCCTGCTTTGATTTTACGAGAATCCACTCTTTCGGAATGACAATTCCCGACTTTAAGATTAGACATTCTTTATCTGTGAAATGAGTTGAGTAGCCTTTGTTGCAAATCTGGGATACGCTTAACAAACTATGCTTTAATTCAGGGGCATAGTTAACATTCTCATAACTTAGCACTCCAGTTGAAACTCTTCCCTCCCGAGTTATCTTTCTGCTTTCACCGACCGCGAAGGAGACATATCCCCCATTAAATGTCTGAATGTCTTGGAGTTGGGAGATATCTCCTGTCATGTGTCGGGAGCAGCCACTATCGACATACCAAGGTCTGACGATATTCCTCCGCGACTGTCCCTGCACAAGGAGCGAATTTATTCAGATTTGGGAACCTAGGTCATCACAATCCTAGGTTTACCCTTTACTTTCGCAGATTTTTCATTTGAATCTTCCCTTTCATTAGGTTTAGAGGTTAATGGTGACTGATCTGAATTCAATTTTGGTACCCACTTAAAGTTAGGTTTGGAAACATTGTTAGTTTGCTTCGAGCCGGTGGATTTTCCACTCAAAGAGTTTGGATTTATGTTCAAGTCACCATTCCGACAACGAATTCTGGGGGTTTTCTAGTTAAAGATCATCCCCGAAATTCATTCTCTCCTCTTTTTGATGTGTGAGATACAAATATCCGGTTTAAATAGTTTCTTGCAATGTGTCTAGCAGTGCCATAGTTAAAACAAAGTTGTTTATTATTATTGATTTTGACACTGCTTTTGACATATTTCTTTCTTTTGTTTTTATTTCTAACACTTTCACATTTGCAAGAACAATAATAGGATTTTGAAGAAAATGTGGAAGGTGTAGAAGCATTTGAATCAGACAAAGTTACATTATCAGACAAAGCATTATCAGTTGCAATGTTATCATCAGAAAAAACAATACCACCAGACAGAAAATTGTTTAAATTCAAATTAAATGCAGACTCATTACATAGACTAACACCAAACTTTGACACATCATCATTATTAGACTTAACAACATCAGACTTTTCATCTCTCTGCTCCCCCTGAGCTATGGACTTATCTGCACTCAAATTTGAAACGTTAGTATCCAAAATTTTATTATTTGACTGTATTGCTTGCTCAGAAGCTGACTTTCCATATACCGTGTAAAGTTCTCTGTCAATTTCTTCTTGAGACATAGGAATAGCAGTGTAATTATGATTGAAGGGAGAGGGACACTCTCAAACCCTAGTCCAACTTTGATCTGATTTCCATGAGTAATATCTCTCCAGTGCATTTGTCCCTAGATAATTTTTTCAATAGTTTCACTTGACCCATCGAATTTCTTAAAATTAAATTCAGAATTTTCAAAACGTGTTTTCACTAAGTCAAGTTCAGCGGTCACAACTTCAAATTTTCGTTTGATATGGTTATAGTTCTCACATTTGTTGCTGTAATCCTGTTGTAATTTCCTAAAGTCCTTTATTTTATTTTCTAGTTGAGTCTTTAAGGGCTTTTGGTTTTTCCTAAGTGTGTATCCCTCATATTTTAAGTCCTCGTTCTCTCTCTTGATTAAATCTATTGATTCTTGCAAAAATTTCATAGTTTTAGCACAAGATGGAGAGCAACAATATTCACTTACCTCAGGTTTAGATGGCTCAAAAGTGGTTTGCACCATGAAGGCAAACTGGAGGTTCACCATATCTTCTTCAGAATCTATCTCTGCCTCTTTCTCTTTGCAATCCTCGACCTGGGCCAAATAAGTATTTTCAGGTCCTGAAATATTCAGGGCCTGAATTTGATCTTCCCAATCAAAGGATTGAGCCACTATTGCCAGATTCGCAGGTTGATTGGTTTATGAGGATCCTTTGTTGTTATTGTGGACATAGGTAACTGGCACCACGGGTTGATCAACATTTTCCCTTCTGTCAGGCTTTGGACATTCCCTAGCAAAGTTCCCTGGCTCATGGCAATTGTAGCAGCGAAGTTTTCCTTTGTTGAATCCAACCTTTTTGTCAGAATTCACACTCCAGTTGTTTTTGCCAGTTTTCTTAGAAAACTGCTTTGCCCTGAACACAACCATGGCCATCTGCCAAGTTATATCCATCTCTTCTACATCTTCAAGATGAATTTGATCAAGGTTGGCAAACGAAAGTTGTGGGGAGAGTTCTCCAGCCACAAAAGCATTGTAGCAATTTACCAAACCCGTGGCAAGAGCCATATTTTCTTCTTTTTCTTTCATGGTTGACATCTGAGAACTGAAACCATGAGACTTAGGAGGTAAAACATTAGATGAACCAACGCTGGGATTAATTTGTTAGGAAATTATCTGAGGTTGAGGAACTTGAACTTGTTGCATGGAAGGGATAACATAGGATGTAGGTTGAATCGATTGACGAGTCATGAAAGATTGAGCTTGTGGAACATGTGGAGTTGAAGTAACTTGAGGAGCTTGCGCAACAGTGAAGCTTGAAAAAGCATTGTTGTTTGTGGCTTGGATCCCTAGATTTGCAGTGGAATAAGAATTAGCATGATTAATCTCCCTCTGTTTGTCATCAAGATCACAAGCCTTGATGATAACCATAGTTTCTGCCAGACTCAGCCTGTTTAAGTCTTTTGTTTTTTGATCCCTAAGACATTCATATCCCAGGATTTTGGAAGGGGGTTTAACAACTTCTTGTTGATTTCTGATCTTGTTACTGACACACCTGCATAAATCATTTTTGTGGTGAGAGTAATGAACCACTGGAGTTGGTTCTCAAGAGTTTCGCCCAGGACATAGTTGAACATGTTGAACTTTTGTCGAAGCATGTCCTGACGACTCTACTTCATATCCTCGTTACCCTCATAAACTTCTATTAATGCTTCCCAAACTGATTTCGCAGATGTATACTCACGGAAACCCTGAGCGATTTCTGAAGATAATTCCATTGTAAGCGTAGCAAGGGCTTTCTCCTGCTCTTCGACCTTTTCGAAATCATCATCCGTATAATTTTTAACCCGTTTTTCGACAATTGTGTCATCCACTACAGTAGTAATTCGAATTGGTCCCCTAAGTATACTACACCAAATCTTGAAGTCTTTCATTTTAATATACTTCTCGATCCGGTATTTCCATTCCGGAAAACCTTCAACATTTAAGAGTCGGGGAATCCGAGAAGTTGTTCCCATGATGGTGTCGAGTTCCTGATGTACTATCATGCATTGAGAATCCATTTGTTTAAAGATTTGAATGAGTGTAACCGCATACACTACAACCGCACACTGCAACAACACACTCTAACCGCACACACTAACTGCACTCTACAACCGCACACTGGCTGCACACTCCAACTGCCCACACTGGCTGCACACTCCAACCGCACACACGGACCGCACTCCTGATAGCACACCTGACCACACACCTGACTACACACTTGACTGCACACCAGACCTTACACCTGACCACACACCTGACCGCACACCTTGAAACTACTTCAACCGCACACCTTGAAAGTACAACCGCACACACAACAATTTCAACCGCACACCCAACAATCTCAATCGCACACCCAACAATCTCATATTTTTGAATGATTTTTGTCACAACCCAAAACCATGAACGACGGAAATGTTCTGTGGTGGAGGACGTCATGTACACTACCACAACAATGAATAGTAGTAAACAAGCAACAACATCATCCATTGCGCTAATAATACAATTTCATACATGTGTGTTCTGTCAAGTTATATAGACACCAAAATATACATATCAAAATAAAAGATGAGTCTTGAACGAACTCCATCTTCTCAAAAGCCTGGCACCTCTACCTGTCTATTGGTGACCTGAGAATACAAGTTATTTTGAAAGCGAGTATCAGCTTAAAGCTGGTGAGATCATAAGTATATTAATGTCTGTGTTTGTACGAAAGCATTTGTAAGATGTTTTGTAAAATGTTTGAACTCTCCTAGACAACCCTATGTTTCCTACTAACTGTATCCTTCTACCAAGGCATCTAGTGTCTGTGCGTGTGTCTCTTGTTAGAGCGTGTGTTTTCCCAATTCTGACTATTATTTACCAAAAATATAGTTTTTACATTACCGCGCATCGTGTGAATAGTCACGAAGTGAATGTTATGGGAAAATATTATATTACCATAGTGTTTGTAATAAGTAACTATCGTTGTACTAACTACCTTAAAATAAAAGTTGTTCAAAGTAACATGTGATCGACGTGTATCCTGCTACCGACTCTAGTAAAACGACGATGTAAGACGCCGTAAGAAATGACATTTGGCACCCATAGACTTGCAAGTCCCATTGTAGCGAGCAGCAAGGTGTAGGATAGTCAATCCAGTATAGATCTATTCGCAAACTCATACGCTCCCCACTTAAGGAGATTCAGGATACAAAAACGGTCATGGCAGGAAGTGCCATGACCCGTCTAATGGTTCACATAAGTACAGGAATTTACATGAAATGAATGTGCTAGCTGAAAAGTGTACTCTTTCTCTGTCTAGCCTGTATGTACTAAAATTTTCTGCATGTGCTAGTTGTAATGTATGTTCTCTCTCTATCTAGCATGTATAGTAATGTACTATGTGTACTAGCTGTAATATATGTTCTCTCTCTATCTAGCATGTATAGTAATGTACTGAGTAATGAATGAACTGACTCATTATATGTTTCATTGTTCTAGTAATAGTATTAGTATCCTCCTGTGCTACTCCTATGGTAACTTACTAGTGATGTAACTGGTACATATGAACATGGAAGTATACCCTTGCTACCCAAGGTATTGAATGGACTGGAAAAACCTTTATGACTGTATATGCACACATGATACATAACTAATATTTAAACGACCTTTGGACGGATACCCGATACCTTACCAGACCACATCCCAACAGGGAAAAGGAAATAAAGCGAGCTGGCCTTCCTAAGCCTTTAAACATTGCATATATAACTATACATACATAGGCATGGATTTGATAATAAGTATAATAGAGCTTCATTAAATGTATTTGATAAATATAAGAATTTGTAAAACAGTTTGAAGCAAAACAGTTTGATGAACATTTGAACAGTAAGAAAATCACTGGTTTTGTAGTTATTAATCACATGTGATTAATGTAATAACTATAAGTATTCAACTTGTATCTCCCCATAAATCATTTAAAAAACATTTAAACCATTTATTAAGGGGTATGAACTCACCGATAATGAGTGGTATGGATGAACTGAAGATGTAGGATTGCTAGGTGTCAAGTGAAGTCTTGAACACACTCTATGATCCTAGTTAACATATAATATCACATATATGTATCCAGTTAGTGTTTAAACAACTAATAAACAAAGTCAAGACACCCTAGGACATGCTAAAAACCTTATACAAGTGTTACAAGTCTCAAGTATTGCATCTAAGTGTTGTAGGGAAAGGCTAGTGTGTATGGGGTTCAAGGAATACTCAATTAGGGAGTTTATGGTTTTGTGGTAATAACCAAAAGGGTTTACGGTCGTAAACCCTTGGGTTTATGGTCGTAAGCTCACCC
Organism: Lactuca serriola; assembly: GCF_051521515.1. Classification (NCBI taxonomy): domain Eukaryota; kingdom Viridiplantae; phylum Streptophyta; class Magnoliopsida; order Asterales; family Asteraceae; genus Lactuca; species Lactuca serriola. Next base: position 341,337,783 of record NC_136411.1, read on the forward strand.
CCTTTGTGACCATTTGTTGTTTGAATCTTTAAGAGTCCTTAGAAGCTTTTCTACTTGATGTATGTGACCATAGAAGGAACTAGGGCACTATTTCATTCCTAAATCGAGTTTACGGTCCCTTTACCATTTTCCTTTGAGTTTACTACCGTAAACTCATAAGGTTTATGGTATCTAGGGTGTTTTCAAGTCCTTAGCTCATCATGGTAATAGTCTAGGTTAGATTCTAGGCATAAGGAATAAATATGGGACATTTATACACGTTTTGGGGTGTTTACGGTTTTGGGAGATCCCTAAACCGTAAACACATATAAATGAGTGTTTTCTTGTTGTTTTATGTGATAAACACTTCAAGGAATGATCTAGGCATGTCCCTAAGGCATTGTAAAGCACCTAGACACCCTAAAGCACCCTTTGGCACTATACTTGGTGTTTACGGTTTTGGGAGCCTCCCAAAATCGTGAACAATTTGTTCTTGGTGTTCTTGGGACATTTCCTTGATATTTAGATGTATATCAAGCTTTAAAAGTCTCTACGATAGAAGTACTTACGTTGTGGAAGCTTGAAATGAACTAAAAGTCCAAGAACACTAGTGTGTGTTCTTGGTGTTCTTGGTGTTTTGGAAACCTAATCAAAACATGAAATTTGATGGATTAAAGGATGTATAATCACTAGTTGTTGTGATATAAGAAAAAATGAAGCCAAGAAGTATTTACGTTTTCGGAAAATCGGGCGAAAACCGGGATGATAGTTGAGAGTGTTTGGAGTTTACTCTTTAGAGTGAAAATGAGAAGTGAGGTACTTTGGGGAGTAAACTCATGCTTAAGCATGAGTTTACGGTTTTTAGGGAAGGTTACAGCCCAAACATAAAAGTTTGGCCGTGAACTTCTAAGCTACGTGGTATTCACAGTTTTGAAATTTCAAGACCCGAGACGGCACATCCTTTCACCCGTTCATTTAAAGAATAATTATTATAATAGTCAAACGAACCCTAAATTTGTTAAAAAAAATAAATAGAACTGAAATTGACTTATAATATGAAGTGATTGACTTTTAGGGTTTGACCGAATGAAAATTTCTGATTGTCACAATTTTTGATTTCAAATTATCAAAAAGAGTGATTAACAACAGTTCCTTGATTAAAGAGTATCAATTCACTACAGAAATGGTAAAATTTCTCAACCGCATACTCCGAAATGCTTCAAATTGATACCGAATTGGCTTTGATACCAATTGTAAGTCCCTGAATCTATGGATCCAAATCAGTAATCAATAAGATAATAGCAATCAAATACAATGTTAGAAGGGGTAGAAGAAGAATCAAAACAAGCACGCACACATTTAAATCATATAAATGACAAGTACACCCTGTCACACATACACTTTTCATTCGTACCTGACAAAACTGACACAACCATTTATATACACCCCACACTAACACATATGAGTGTAGCCGCACACACATGTATGACCGCACACGGCATGTGCGGCCGCAGACACGTGTGTGGCTGCACACACACACACACAGACAATTCTATCAATCTACCATCATACCACTACACTATTGCTCTATCAACCTACCAAGCTCTATACAAAAGAATGCCCAGCCCAAACCACAAAAGTATAGCCTTTCAATCGTCGATGAATACGCTCTCAAAATTATCAAGGAATGGCCGGAAGAGTCAATTTATGAGGTCCATAAATGCAGCGGGGGCATTTGTTAGACCGAAGGGCATCACAACGAATTCGTAGTTGATGATAACTGGATCTTAGGTCTGTTTTAGAGAAGTAGCTAGCTCCTTGAAGCTAGTCAAATAGATCGTCAATCCGAGGGAGTGGGTATTGGTTTTTGATAGTGAGCTTGTTTAATTCCCAATAATCGATGCGCATTATGAAATATCCGTACTTTTTCTTGAAAAACAAGACCAGATCTCCTTAGGGTGAGAATCTTGGTCGGATGAATCCTTTGCTCGTCTCCTGGTATTAGGTGGATTCTAAATTCTACCTGACTTTCTGAGGGTATTCCCGGAAGGTCTTCTGGAAATACATCCGGGAAGTCGCATGCCACTGGGATGTCTTTAATGTTTATTTCTTCTTTGGTTTTATTCACCACATGATTGAGGCAAGCATAATTTTTCTTGTGCAAGCACTTATGTGCTTTGATGCAAGAGATAAGACAAAGATTGGCTCCAGGTTTATCGCCATAGATTATTAGGGTTTCGTGATTGGGGAAATGAAGGCGAATGACCTTCTCACGACACATAATATCAGCACGATGGAGGCTTAACTAATCCATGCCGATTATCACATCAATACTTCTAATATTTACTGGCATCAAATCTATTTGAAAAGAGTGATTGTTTAGTGCTAATGTGCACCCTATGCAAACATCTTTGGTTGTTTCGGTTTTCCTATTAGCCATTTCCACCGTGAAGGCTTTGTTGAGCTTCTAGGGTCATTGATTTAGTAAGTGTTTGAATTTTTTACTAATGAAGCTTCACTCATCTCAACTATTGAATAAAATTCATGCGTAACCGTTGTTAAGTAGAAACGTACGAGTAACAACCGTTGGGTCCTGAACTGCTTCACCTTGACCTATTGTCAATACCCTTCCTAACACTCCTGCCCCCTGGTTGTTGGCTTTAGGGAACTTGCGGCTGAAATGACTAGTTCCTCCACACCCAGAACGAGTGTAACTGGCCCCAACATTGTTGTTCTTGTTATTGTTGTTGTTGTTGTTGTTGTTGTTGTTGTTGTTTAACAGTTGGTTCTATTGAGGATCAGTTCTACAGTATCTTGCGGTATGACCCTTTCGATTGCAACTCATGAAATGCATCTCCCTGCATTCTCCATGATGGTGAAAATTGCATTTGCTACACTTAGGTAGGGTCCCTGAGTATGGTTTGTGAGCATTTGGTGTAGATGAGGCTGGAGCATGTGGTGTTGAGGTGACTGGAGCAGTAGCAACATGGAAAGCTACTTTTTGTTGTTTCTTGGATGACTCTTGGGTTTGTCGTCCTTTCTGCTTGTTGTTCTTTCCTTTCTTGTTATCATTTTCCTTCTTAACTTCAAGTTCTACTACTTTGGCACCCTTCTTGTTTCCATGGTCGTATAACTTCTTGGCTAGCCTTTTAGCATTGTCACACGTTCCAGGGTTTGCTGCGATTACATTGCCTTGATCCGGAGAACTCAACCCCCAAATGAATCTCTCAATCTTTTTCCCTTCAGATGTGATCATTCCTGGGCACAAGAGTGACAGCTCACCAAACCATGACATGTATGCATCAATGTGAGAGTTTTAGACCGTGAGGTTCCACAGTTCTTGTTGTAACTTCTGGATTTCTCCCATTGAACAGTACTTGGCCATCAACATTTCCTTGAGTTCCTCCCATGGCATAGCGTTTTCCACATGGAGTGTCATGGCCTCCATGTGACCATTCCACCAAGAGAGAGCTTGATCAACGAATGTGCAACCAGCAAACTTCACCTTACACTCCTCGGGACATCTGCAGATCTCGAACAATGATTCCACTTTTTCTAACCACCTTTTCAGAGTTATCACGCCTCCTATACCATTGAAGTTTCAAGGCTTGGCGTTCGTGAAATCCTTGTAGGTATAGGTCCTTGTGGGTCCTTGGTTCATCCCTTAATTTGAACGTCCGGCTCCTTGCTCATTACCTCCACCGTTGTGTTCGTTGTGGATCTGTGCTAGTGTTGCGGTGACCGCAGCTGACACTACCGCTTGGAACATGGCTGAGTTTATCTTCGATGGTGTTGGTGCCATGTTGTTTCCGCGATTTCGTCTCTGAGGCATCCTCCTGTCATGGAATAGAAAGATGTTGAGTACCCAATTTGTCTTAGTGTCACGATTTCTTGATTATAGAATAATGTTGGTGATTTGGTTATGTATAAGCAAGTGAGTCCATACAATCAACGTGTAATAATAGTAATGGAACACATAACACACAACCACATCATGAGAAAATATATAGCCATTTTCATTAATGATAACTTTTTGAGAACATGAAAATTTGCCTATATGAGGCATTAAATACATGAAGTGAAATAAAATCCGACAGAATAACGAGTCCATGAGTAATGTAATCACTTAATGATGTAGTTGATAGTATATAGAGTAGTACATAAAGGAAAATCATAAAGGTAGTAGGTAGTAGATGAACGAATACCAGTCGCGAAGAGAAGCGTCTCGTGGTAAAATTGCATGCCAAAATGTTGTGCCACAAGATCATCCATCTTAGTCTTCTCCCTGACGACCTTGTCCCTCTCGTGCTCTGCCCGTACGGCTCAGTCCTCTACTGCTAATAGTTGATTCCGAAGGGTGGCAACCTCCTCCTCTAAGGAGCGAGTCCTATTGATGGGATCCTATGGTGCTGCATAGTGATCCTGTACTATCTCTGAAGTGGGAAGCTCACTGGGGACTTCATTAGCGTCCCTAACCTCCTTCATAACCTCATTGGATTCTCCAAACTCGTAGTCTGTGACAACTCAATTTTTTTTATTTTATAAGCTCATTTAGTCAACTCAACGGAGTGTCAAAATCAATAGTACAAAGTTCTAGCCTGGTTACAGGTCATTCTAAGGAGTTTTGAGCCTAATACACTTAAGGAATAAGTGTTAGAAAGTACCCGCTAGAACCACAGTGTAGAAGATCGAACCTGAACCTCATCTAAGTGAGTTCATGGCCACAAGACCATGAGTTTACGGCCGTAAACTCCTCAGTCCGTAAACTCAAGCGTATATATAGAGGATTGGGTCATGTCTTCCTTTCTTGGTCGGATTTTCTTCCAAATCCTCTCAACTATCATCCAACCTTCTTCCTTAAATCTTCAAAAGAGTGAGTATTCTATCCCTTGATTAGTTAGAACATCTTATTAACTATCTTCTTACATTGATTTCATCCATGGAAATCATGTTTGTTTAGATATTCAAGTTACACCAAGAACACACACTAGTGTTCTTGGCCAATATCAACCATTTCAAGCTTCTAGATCGTAAGTGCTCTTACCTATACCACATATTCAGTTAGGATTCATGTTTAGACACTTAAAAACATTAAGAATCAAAGGTTTAGAGAGAGTTTACGGCCAAGCTTGTTCTTGGGCCGTAAACTCCCTTTTATGGTGCAAAGATGCCCTAAATTCTTTCCTTATGCCTAAAAAGTAGCCTAGCACCTTACCTCGATGTGTTTAGTACTCAAACCAATCAAAATACCATCACCCATAGGTGATTACGGCCGCAAACACATGCCAAAGTGGTCCATGGGCCGTAAACACCCCAAAGGCTTCAAAGATAGCGGTCTTCCTCATCCTAGGGTAGAGCAAAGGTCCCTAAAACATCCCTAGCCTTCAATCTTGCACTTATACATGAGTAACCATGAGTTTACGACCGTAAACTACCTTTGGCCATAAACCCATGGTAGTAAACTCATGTGAGTGCCATTCTACCTTCCTTTGTTGAATTACATGTGATTCCAACACTTGGTCAAGGTCTTTCCTAGTCCCGGAAGGTGTTTCCTTTCATATAGTTGTTATAAACACTATATTAATGCCAATATGTGTCATTATATATCATTTAGGACTTATTGTGTCTCGGGACTTCATTCGTGGAACTTATCGTCCGTACGCACATACCCGTTTGAATCAACCACATCAGGTGAGTTCATACCCGATAATGAATCTTTTAACTATTTTAATTGTTTTAAGGGGGGGGGGGGGGATACAAGTTGAACACAATGATAATTGTGTAAAGGTTTGTTATAAACATCTTTCAAAATTTTACTTATGTTATTTATAAGTTGTCAAAACATTTCAAAACTCTTAAAGGTTATGTTACTTTATAGTTATACAAAACTACGTTTTTAAAGTACAAGCTTAAGTTAGTAGATAAATGAGTCTCTTCAGTAACAGTCCAGGTAGAAGATTAGTAAACTATTACATGTATAGTTTAGGAGAATGTTATTCATTACTTCTAGTACAATGAAGCACAAAAAGAGTAAGTCCAGTTCATGAGTCTATACTAACACAATACACTTACATAAGTACTTTTGCACAGATATGCTTACATGAATACATTTACATAAATACGATATCAATATACGATAACAGAACATAACATAATAAGGTGCTATAGCATGGAACGTTTTTAGGATCTAAGTATACCAATGAATCACTTCTACATTGTGATAGTTATATTGGGTATACATGATCAAAGTAATGTGGATGTTCGTGGCTTGCACTCATGCAAGGGTCGCGTGTAGTTCCTAGAATCTCTTTATAAGGTAGCGTTTAGCATAGGATCTAGCCATCACATTATGCCTTAACCCTCAATTAAGGCAAAATGGTACTTAAAGTAGTCACTTATTACAAATACTACAGTACTTACACTGTCAATACGACAATTACAAAAGTATATAAAATTCCAGTTTCAATATTATTAATACCTTTACCATGTGTCATGTTCACATAATCGATGAGGTAGGTTAGATTTTAATAGTCGTACAGTCGGGTCTTGGTAGAGGACTACTTTCAAAACAGTCGGGGCTTGGTAGAAGGCTACTTTCAAAATAGTCAGGTCTTGGTTGAAGGCTACTTTTAAAAGTTAGGACCATAATGCTAGTCTTATGATTCCTTAATATATATACCAATAGGATCCGACAGCTAATAGGATGTGTGCTCTCCGCTTCATTTCTTGTCCTTGTTTGGTTGTGGGCTTGGAACAGATTCACCCAATCTATTATCTACCCGATTCTATATATATATATATATATATATATATATATACATATATATATATATATATATATATATATATATATATATATATATATATATATATATATATATATATATATATGCTTAGTATACATTAAGTCATCATAAGGGTACCAGGTATGGATCAGGTTATAAGACACAGAGTCAAAACACAACTTTTCTAGTACAAAACATACTTTTCAAAGTCATTACTTTTGGTATACAAAACTAGAAATTTCCCAGATAAGGGCTTAATCCATTTATTAAGCCTATACAATTTTAAAAACTTTAGGTGGGTAACTCTATAACACCTTAGTTTATACACCATGTTTATATATAAAACTAATACCCAATAGATAGTTCAATGTGTGTTTTCCGCCTTACTTCCTGTCCTCATTGGGTTGTGGACATAGTGCAGATTCACCCAATTAACTTTCTACCTGATATAAGATTATATATAGCAGTATAACCAAAGCTATTATAAAAGTAGTCACTGTGGTCAATATTTTACTATAAGAAATATAGGTTTTCTTAAAAGAACTTTTCATTAAATATAAAGGAACCATTACAAATAACTCCATGAGTAACAAGTGAATACACCAGGGTTACATATGACAACGATCTAACAACCAATTGAATGTATGCTATCCGCCTTACTTTCTGTTCCCCGTTGGGCTGTGAGCTTAGGGCAGATGCGCACAATCGATTGTTTATTTACTCTGATTATATATAACTTGTACTCACTTAGTACCCATAGAAAGGCTTGTAGTATCATTTTACTTATCTTTCATTCAAGTAGGAAATATATGATTTTCTAGAGGAACAGGCGAACTTTGAAAATAGAACTTACAACTTACATCACTTTTACATAAACATTTTCCACAACGCTTTACAGCTTACTCACATCACTAAAATCTTATGAACTCACCAGCTTAATTGTTGATCAACTCTTTCAAATAACTTCTATTCTCAGGAGACTATTAGACAGGTGCTCGTGCTGGGACTTCAAAAGATGGAGCATTATAGCTTCAAGTCTTGTTTTGTTATTTGTTTATGACTTCTATGTTTTGTGAACACACACATTGTAAACACTTTCTTTCTAAATGAAATGGTTGTTCCGGTTTTGGGGTGTGACAGATTGGTATCAGAGCATTGTTTATAGTGAACTAAGTATATCAACCGATAAAAAATATACGTCTATAAATACAATGGGGCTTAAGTTCTCTAGATAATGATGTGTTTTAGAGTATAACTACAAGTTATAAAAATATACCTACTTGCTTATACGTGTACATAACAGAACTAGTGTCACGAGGAGAACAAAACTAAAACTATTTAAAGGTTGGGCACTGTCGTCAACCTGAACAGTTATGTAATTATAGTTAGGATCAATATAGCCTGATCAACTATATTCATTCGAGATGTGACCAACATGTGTTTGGAAATGATGTGGTGTTGCAACAGGGTTAAAACTTACCTGAACTCCAGCCAAGAGAACGCCAGAACAAGTATAGTTAGAGTTAGAGTACTATGGGAGTATTCTATGATACGATAGCGCGATAACGAGGATAGAATATACTAAGTACATTACGTTAGAATACTATAGGTGTATTTTAGTCCATATAAATAACTTATGTGATAACTTAAAAGACCCTTCCAGATAGGTCTATAATCTTACAGGGTATATTCCTAAAGTTTTATATATAATCAAGATCTTATAGACATAGAATATGTGACCTACGCTTCGCTATCCATTCCTCTTAAGGAAGTAGTGTTGAAGTGGGATCAATTATTCGAAGGTCTATTTGACCTTCAATTATATACAAACACGTGTACCTTGTACAATTGTAGGAGGATTCCGTAAGGATGACCCCATAAAGTTACCTTAAAGCTCATAGGTTCTTTAGTCACTTTCATTCTCGCACGACAAACCCAGATAAATGTAACCACATCCTCAAAATACACAACAGAAGAGTCCAGGAGGAACAAGGACATGTTCATGAGAAGTTTTCAGGGAAGGATCAGCCGGAGTAATCAAAACGTCTTACACGTCACACTATTAAATATTAATTAGGTTAATTTATCGAGCGAGTGGAAACACTGCTCACATTTCATGTGTTAGGATTATTTTCTTGCATGAAGGTACTAACAGTTATTCAGGAAACAAATATTCATTCGAGGATAGTTATTTCAAATTCATAGAGTTTATTAGGTATAGACTCATTTATGAATTGTTTCTAGAACCCTGTGGAATTCTGGACCCGATACATCCAGAACTAGGATAACCGTGTCTTTTCAGCTTTCGGTATGTGTCCATTGCCATAGGCTTATTCTGATTCATCTTTGTTTTCTTTTAGCAAATATGCCTCCTCGCAAATCGCCCAGACAGGCTACCTCGATAACTCCAATACCTTCTCCACAAATCGATGCAGTAACTCTGAACGCTGCAGTGGTCGCGGCTGTGGCAACAACCATGGCTCAATATCACCCCACCAGCACAGGTGGAGGTGAAACGCCTACCGATTCTACTCAAGGTGAAGTCCCGGTGCGCCAGGGAGAGTTCTCATACAAGGACTTCACCAGATGCCAACCATTGTCCTTTAATGGGACTGAAGGAGTCATTGCCCCTATGCAATGGTTCAAGAAAACAAAGTCAGTTTTCGAAATCTGTTTATGCCCAGAAGGAAGCAAAGTGAAGTTTGCTGCCTGCATCTTCTTTGGCAAGGCCCTAACATGGGGGAACAGCCATATTAAGTCACTGACCCTATCAGTGGCAAACTCATTAGGTTTGGAAAACCTAAAAGAGCTAATGAGGTAAGAATACTGCCCGTTAGGCGAGATTCAAAAACTGGAACAAGAGTTGTGGGATCTCACTATGGTCGGCTCAGACATAGTGACCGACACTGACCGGTTCATCGAACTAGCAGCTCTATACCCCGAGATTGTTACCTCGGAGAGCAAGAAGATAGAAAGATACATTTGGGGTCTGACTGCTCCGACCCAAGGAAATGTGTTGTCTTCTAACCCAGCCACGTTTCATAGTGCTAAACGCTTGGCTCAGCGACTCATCAATCATGGAGTCCGCCACAACGTAAAAGTCCCTATTCCCAAGCCATCGAGGGAAAAGGACTATAATCAGAAGTCGGGGAACAAGAGGAAGAAGAAGAAAACAACACAAGACACCTCGGAAGAGCAACGGGCGAGTACTATGTACGCCTCTACGAGGCCTACTGCTTCAGCACCTACCAGTCGTTATGCTGGAAACCTTCTGAAGTGCGGAAAGTGCAACTTTCACCACACCGGAGTATGCTGGGAAATGCAGTGTCAGAACTGCCGCAGAAAGGGTCACACAATCCGTTACTGCAGGGCACCGGCTCAACCGATCTCCCAAGTCCTCGGAGCTGAAGAAAACCAAGTGTGCTATGGCTATGGTGAGTCGGGACACCGTCAGAGGGACTTCCTAATAATAAAGAACTCAGGGTCGAATGGACGTATTCTAATGATCATTGCAGCAGAATCTACCCCGGAGTCGTCGACGAGTAGTTATACATTTTCAAAACAGTAATTACTTTAAAAAATTAATTTATATTCATATAAGATTAAATTTTGGGGATGACACTTAAAAGTAACTATAACAACTCACATGTTGAAATAGGTCACAGTATTTAAGAGAACTAAAAGATCCCTTAGAGAAGCTATTATGGGTCACCATGTACATCAGGGTTGTGCGCAACTAAGTTGTTGCAGACTTAGAGTGAGTGACTCCGCTTAGGCACCCTTTCCTTAACTGGTTGAGGATTTGAGGCAGAGATACTCAGGCGACGGCCTGGCTCATCTTAATGATTCATAACTTGTATATGACGGGCGATGGTAGTGGTACCACAGTGGATTATGGTATAAAAGTATCCCTTCAGTTAATAAATCACTTTTATTTGTTTGTATACACACATAGTGGTACGACACATAGGATTGTTAACTTCAAATAGAAGATAGGAAACACGAGAACAGTTACAAGGAGTACATTGTTCATCATACTAGGAGTTCAGTACCGAGCATACCAGGGATACATCGTCGTTTATTAGACGTTTCTTTCATTTGACCAAAACTTTGTTCAGTATAGAGTCCGTTGTATTCTTTCATCATGAATTGGCGTGGTCCTCACCATATTGAGTTCATATATTTCTATCGCCTTGATCGGCAAGTTCTCGAAATTTTCGTCACTCATATCGAAAGTCCGACCTGAATCAAAATTTTTATCTTTCGCATTCTAAACCCCCGAAGTACTCGTGCGAAGAGTACTTTGTCCTTCGAAGCCTTATCGTCAGACGTCCCCAGACCGTCACGAAATACCACTCGTCCAGCAGACAGAGTTCGAGCATAGAGGCTTTGGACGAATACAACCCCCTTAATATTAATTAGTGTATAAGTGAGGGTGGTATATGATTATGATTATATAGATCTAGTATGTGTGTTTTTGCCTTATCTCCTGTCTTCGTTGGGTTGTGGAACTGGGCCAGAGTTGCACATCCGACAGTCCTACTAATCCTAATTATATACGACTTGTATACACGAGGTAATGATAGATGGACCAAGTATGAATCCTATCAAGAACACCAGGGCAAAGTTCTCAGGTCTACGTGTGAGTATTCTACAAAGCAGAAGCGCGCAACCCCAGTAGTAATGCTAAGAAAGCTAATTTCGAGACGAAATTCCCTCTAACAGGGGGATGATGTGACAACCCAAAAATTTATATTTTATAAGCTCACTCAGTCAACTCAATGGAGTGTCAAAATCATTAGTACAGAGTTCTAGCCTGGTTACAGGTCATTCTAAGGAGTTTTGAGCCTAATACACTTAAGGAATAAGTGTTAGAAAGTACCTGCTAGAAAAACAGTGTAGCAGATCGAACCTGAACCTCATCTAAGTGAGTTCACGGCCACAAGACCATGAGTTTACGACAGTAAACTCATGAGGCCATAAACTCAAGGGTATATATAGAGGATTGGGTCATTTCCTCTCGTTTCTTCCTTTCTTCGTCGGATTTTCTTCCAAATCCTCTCAACTATCATCCAACCTTCTTCCTTAGATCTTCAAAAGAGTGAGTATTCTATCCCTTGATTAGTTAGTACATCTTATTAACTAGCTTCTTACATTGATTTCATCCATGAAAATCATGTTTTTTTAGATATTCAAGTTACACTAAGAACACCAAGAACACACACTAGTGTTCTTGGCCAATATCAACCATTTCAAGCTTCTAGATCGTAGGTGCTCTTCCCTATACCACATATTCAGTTAGGATTCATGTTTAGACACTTAAAAACATTAAGAATCAAAGGTTTGGAGAGATTTTATGGCCAAGCATGTTCTTGGGCCGTAAACTCCCTTTTATGGTGCAAAGATGCCCTAAATTCCTTCCTTATGCCTAGAAACTAGCCTAGCACCTTACCTCGATGTGTTTAGTACTCAAAACATTCAAAATACCATCACCCATAGGTGATTACGGACGCAAACACATGCAAAAGTGGTCCATGGGCCGTAAACACCCCAAAGGCTTCAAAGATAGTGGTCTTCCTCATCCTAGGGTAGAGCAAAGGTCCCTAAAACATCCCTAGCCTTCAAGCTTGCATTGAGTTTACGACCGTAAACTACCTTTGGCTGTAAACCCATGGTAGTAAGCTCATGTGAGTTCCATTCTACCTTCCTTTGTTGAATTACATCTGATTCCAACACTTGGTCAAGGTCTTAACTAGTCCCGGAAGGTGTTTCCTTTCATATAGTTGTTATAAACACTATATTAATGCCAATATGTGTCATTATATATCACTTAGGACTTATTGTGTCTCGGGACTTCATTCGTGGAACTTATCGTCCGTACGCACATACCCGTTTGAATCAACCACATCAGGTGAGTTCATACCCGATAATGAATCTTTTAACTATTTTAATTGTTTTAAGGGGGGGGGGATACAAGTTGAACACAATGATAATTGTGTAAAGGTTTGTTATAAACATCTTTCAAAATTTTACTTATGTTATTTATAAGTTGTCAAAACATTTCAAAACTCTTAAAGGTTATGTTACTTTATAGTTATACAAAACTCCGTTTTTAAAGTACAAGCATAACTTAGTAGATAAATGAGTCTCTTCAGTAACAGTCCAGGTAGAACATTAGTAAACTATTATAGCTATAGTTTAGGAGAATGTTATTCATTACTTCTAGTACAATGAAGCACACAAAGAGTCAGTCCAGTTCATGAGTCTATACTAACACAATACACTTACATAAGTACTTTTGCACAGATACGCTTACATGAATACATTTACATAAATATGATATCAATATACGATAACAAAACAAAACATAATAAGGTGCTATAACATGGAACGTTTTCAGGATCTAACTATACCAATGAATCACTTTTACATTGTGATAGTTATATTGGGTATACATGATCATAGTAATGTGGATGTTCGCGGCTTGCGCTCATGCAAGGGTCGCGTGTAGTTCCTAGAATCTCTTGATAAGTTAGTGTTTAGCATAGGATCTAGCCATCACATTATGCCTTAACCCTCAATTAAGGCAAAAAAGTACTTAAAGTAGTCACTTATTACAAATACTACAGTACTTACACTATCAATATGACAATTACAAAAGGATATAAAATTCCAGTTTCAATATTATTAATACCTTTACCATGTGTCATGTTCACATAATCGACGAGGTAGGTTAGATTTTAATAGCCGTACAGTCGGGTCTTGGTAGAGGACTACTTTCAAAATAGTCGGGGCTTGGTAGAAGGCTACTTTCAAAACAGTCAGGTCTTGGTAGAAGGCTACTTTTAAAAGTTAGGGCCATAATGGTAGTCTTATGATTCTTTAATGTATATACCAATAGGATCCGACAGCTAATAGGATGTGTGCTCTTCGCTTCATTTCTTGTCCTTGTTTGGTTGTGGGCTTGGAACAGATTCACCCAATCTATTATCTACCGGATTATATATATATATATATATATATATATATATATATATATATATATATATATATATATATATATATATGCTTAGTATACATTAAGTCATCATAAGGGTACCAGGTATGGATCAGGTTATAAGACACAGAGTCAAAGCACAACTTTTCTAGTATAAAACATACTTTTCCAAGTCATTACTTTTGGTATACAAAACTAGAAATTTCCCAGATAAGGGCTTAATCCATTTATTAAGCCAGTACAATTTTAAAGACTTTAGGTGAGTAACTCTATAACATCTTAGGTTATACACCATGTTTATATATAAAACTAATACCTAATAGATAGTTAAATGTGTGTTTTCCGCCTTACTTCCTGTCCTCGTTGGGTTGTGTACTTAGGGCAAATTCGTCCAATTAACGTTCTACCTGATATAAGATTATATATAGAAGTATAAACAAAGCTATTATAAAAGTAGTCACTGTGGTAAATATTTTACTATAAGAAATACAGGTTTTCTTAAAAGAACTTTTCATTAAATATAAAGGAACCATTACAAATAACTCCATGAGTAACAAGTGAATACACCAGGGTTATATATGACAACGATCTAACAACCAATTGAATGTGTGCTATCGGCCTTACTTTCTGTTCCCCGTTGGGCTGTGAGCTTAGGGCAGATGCGCACAATCGATTGTTTATTTATTCTGATTATATATAACTTGTACTCACTTAGTACCCATAGAAAGGCTTGTAGTATCATTTTACTTATCTTTCATTCAAGTAGGAAATATATGATTTTCTAGAGGAACAGGCGAACTTTGAAAATAGAACTTACAACTTACATCACTTTTACATAAACATTTTCCACAACGCTTTACAGCTTACTCACACTCACCAGTTTAATTGCTGATCAACTCTTTCAAATAACTTGTATTCTCAGGAGACTATTAGACAGGTGCTCGTGCTGGGACTTCAAAAGATGGAGCATTATAGCTTCAAGTCTTGTTTTGTTATTTGTTTATGACTTCTATGTTATGTGAACACACACATTGTAAACACTTTCTTTCTAAATGAAATGGTTGTTCATTACTTGCTTAGCATATACATATCTCGTGATACTAAACATGACGTCCTCCGCCCCCGAACATTTCCGCCGTTCTGGTTTTGGGGTTTGACATAGTCTGTCTCCATGTACTCCTCAGGCCCAACACTGGGGGGCTGCTTCCTGGCCCATTACTCGGTCTTCCTCGATCATTCAGTGGGTCACTGGGGCATGGTAGTAAAGGATTCCTTGATGTACCTCATCCATGGCGACTGCGCGAGAAACTGGGAGTGAGAAGTGTGTAAAGGGAGTAAGCGTAAATAAGTTTTCCAAAATACTCTTATAGTATTTTAATTGTTTATGTTTGAGTTCCCTAAAGCTTTTGGATACGAGGTAAATTTCTAGGTTCATTTCCCATCATAGTCACTCCTGAACACATGTTGGTCGTATTTTGAACAAATATAGTTGATTAAGCTATATTTATCCCCAATATGGCCACATAACTGTCCGGGTTTAACCACGGTGTTCAATTTTTCCCAGTGAGTTTTAGTGGTATAGTTTTAATGTATACCTAGTTTACGCTTTATATTTTTCCCAGAGTGTTTTAGTCACATTTTATTTATAGTTGCATATCATGTATGATTAGATATGCCACTTCAATATAAATAATGCTCTGATAGCAATCTGTCACACCCCCAAACCAGACGGCGGAAACGTCCAGGGGCTTGCGCTAGACTTCATCCTTGTAGTATCATCACAAAGTATATACTTGAAACATAACATCATCATGACCAGACATGCAATATTACAAAGTGTTGGGTCAAAATATAGTTTATACTTTAGTTTTCTGGGCAATTATATTTTTGTGTAATATTTATGAATTTATGGCCATGTTTACGGCTGAGTTTACGGCCGTAAACTCATTTACGGCCCATTTGTTTCCGGCCCATATCCAACATGTATAAATAGATGTGTTAGGGTGAGGAGTAAAGATAGATGATTGATGAACTAGAAGGAGTTTACGGCCAGAGAGAATAAGGAGCGTATGTGTGTGAATCTTTTCTATGTGTGTGAATCTTTTGTATCTGGAGCTTTAATTCATATCAATACATACAAGATTCATATTATTCTTCTTCTCCTTCTCTTCTTTCTTTATCTGAAATCATCCGTTTGATTGGGATTCCACACCATCAAACGAATCTGACTGATACACAGGCAATTTAGGGACTTACAATTGGTATCAGAGCCTGGTTGTATCAGTCAAAAGATTTTATTGTTTCGTTTGGAATCTGAATAATTGGTGTTTACGGTCCAAGCTTACGGCCGTAAACTCCGAGTTCTTGGGCCGTAAACTCTATTTGGAGCATTATTTGGTCTTATTTTCGAAATATTTTTGCGTTTTGGATAGATCTCGCAAAAATAAAGGGGGTTTGTTCTTTGTGTTTTTCATAAAAATGGGTTTTTGATCGAGTTTTGGAGCTTCAAAGTCGAATTTTCACGTAATCTTAAATTGTTTTCGGCCGGAGCTTACTGCCGGAAATAGTTCATGGCCGGAGTTCACGGCAGGAAACTGTTCACGGCCGGCGGCGGCATTCCCGTTTGCGGCTAGGGTTTCCGGAGATCTCGGCTCGGCAGCGGCTTGCGACTAGGCGGCTTACGAATCGAAGCGGTGGAGCGCGACTTGGTGAATCGCGGCTCGGCTCTGTGGATTGCGGCTCCTACAAGCGCTTCAATAAAAAAGGCGGTCGGCTTTGAAGGCTACAAGGATGGAACAAGGAACAAGTTGTTACTAGCCTTCCGTTTTTAATTCGTAAACACTTCTAGTCGCATTCAAGTTTCGCAATTTTGACACTTTTAACCCCAAAACTCAATTCCTTTTTATTTTAAATTCCATTTTCATCTAAAATAAAATAAAATAAATAAATTAATTAATTAATTAATTAATTAATAATAATAAATCGTTTTTTTTTTTTTTGACTTTTTATTTAAAATTTTGAGTTTGTCTTTCAAGTTTGACTTTTGTTTTTAAATTTTGACTTTTTCGTTTAACCTTTAAAATTTCAAATTTAACCTTTTGGTTTGACTTTTAAGTTTGACTTTTCAAGTTTAATTTTTTTAAAATTTGACTTTTACGGTTGTTTTTTTTTAAAAAAAAGGGCATTTTAAGTTTGACTTTTAAAATTTATTTTAGCTTCTAGTTTTTTTTTTAAATCGATTTTAAGGTCTACGAGGGAATTTGAAAACATGAAAGAGACTCGTCAGGAGATTTTAAGACAAAATTTCTACATCTTCGATTATATCCCTGGAGAAACCCTGGAAGCCCAGTTGCAGCGGTTTACAACTCTTAATACCGAAATGACTGTAGCGGGGATCTTCTATACAAAGTCTGAGATCAACAAAAAGCTACTAAATGCTCTTCCAAAATCGTGGGATACGAACGTGGCCATCATCAAGAAGACAAAAGATCTCAATCGTCTTAGTATTGCTGAAGTAATTGAAGAGCTTGACGCTTTAAAGAGTTCTGTAAACCTTCCGGTCAATGAAGTGTCATGTTCTCATTCATGTGAAGTTTCATGTTCTCAATCATGTGAAGACACGATTAAATTTCTTCGGGAACAAATTGATATATTTAAAGAGAAGTTGAGGACCTGAGATATGAAGGATATCAACTCAGAAAAGGACAGAAACCCCTGAAGGCTGAGTTAGAAGCAAAAACCAAGGACTTTAGGAAACTTCAGGAAGAGTATAGCAACAAGTGTGAAAATTATGATTATGTTAAGAGTCAACTTGTTGCTGTAACTGAAGAACTTGACGCTTTAAAAATCAAGTGTGGAAAAACTGATGTCAGTTTCAAAAATTATACTGCGTCAAGTCAGACAGTCGAGTCCTTATATGAAACCCAATTAAGATTCAAAGAAAATCAAAACAAGGGTCTAGGGTATGATAGTGTTCCTCCTCTTTACAATCATAACTACACATCCATCCCTATGAAACAAGAAGAAATTGACAGGGAGGCATATCTTCGATATGGCAAACCAGCTGGATTTGTGTCAGGAGGTATTCAGGTTGACAATACTGATGTTTCTGTTACATGTGCAGGTAAAGTAGCAGAAGATGAGAACAAGGAGAGCACTTCTAAACAAACCAATAACTCTTCGAACTCAGAATCTGTTGCTTCAAATTCTGTTGCTCCTAACAAACCTGCCGTTGAGAAATACAGGCCACCAATTCCAACGCAACAGAGTTCTTGTGGCAAGTGTGCATGTGGGAACAACAAGAAACGAGGCAATGATACGCCACCAGGGGCAGGAAGAGACAACTCCCCAGTGAAGAAATGGACATGTTTTCACTGTGGAACACCTGGACATATTGCCAGAAATTGTCCTAATCGCGCGTATGTTCCATACTACGCACAAGGCTAGCAGAACGCGTCAAGAGGGAGACACTCCAAAAGATACCCCTCGAGATCACGATCAGACATTGACGACTGGAATGCCAAGAAGGCCAAGAATTCAACTCCCAAGGCCAAGCATCCAACCCACAAGGCAAAGAATTTGAATCCCAAGGGCAAGAAGGGAGTGCCGGCCAAGAAGCCCAGTTCAAGAGATGCTACTGTGAAACCAAGACCGGTTAGGTCAAAGTCATCTCGGCAGTCGACTTCAAGTTCCAAATCAAGTACTGAGCCAACCATAGGATCGAAAAAGAAATGGGTTATACCCAACTACAAATGGGTTCCAAAGGCTCACTCTCCCAAATCTCCTAATGTTTCTAACGTTTCTACATCTTCTGTTTGTGATAAACAGGATATGTCATGGGAGAGAGTATCGTGCGTTGATGACAAAGGTCGACCCAGTTTTAAAATGGATTGGGTTCCAAAGACCAACTAATCTTGCTCTGTGCTGGAGCAGCTATGGAGGCATATCATCAGACTTCGGTTTGTTGGTAGTGTCTGCTCCTAACATATGATTGGGGACATCTCGCAACTGTACAACACTCAAAACATTGTTTGAGAGCATGTGTCCTTTTGCGGGAAAGGAAGAAAAGAAGGGATCACATGGGGTTAGTGCTTAACGACATGAAGAATTTTCGGATCTGTTCTGAGATTACGTGTGTTGTTCTCAGACCTTCTGGATGCAAATTCAATCGATGACTTACGGTTTGCGTTTTCTTCTCTATACTCCTGAGTTTTTCTGAAGCTGATTCACTTTAAAGACTAATTTTTGTTTTAGGATAGTTTAAATTTGCGCATTTACTTTCGTTTCTCTCCTACGCACAAATTTAGGGGGAGAAATAAAAACAAAAAAATTAGAAAATTTAATTTAAAAAAAAAAATCCAAAAACATTAGAAAATCAGAAAATAAAAAAATATATTAGTTATGAGTCTGTGTTTGAGGGAGATGTTTTGGGAAGTGATATGAAAATGTGATAACAGGCAACCTGAGTCTGCGTAACGTAGCCGAAGTTGAAGGGTCTATGCTCTGACTTGATGCGTCGGTAGGGACGAAAAATTTTAAATGGACATGACTAGGCAGAGTTGAACTTAGGAAATTTATAGACTTGACAAATCTTGACCTAGTTAGATCCATTCAGTCTAACAATGCGACGCTCGGATAGGTTGAGCAGGGAGATATATATGGGACTCTACTCGTCACATTAAATGAACCCGTACTTGGAACCGTGGTTTAACTTTTCCTAGATGTGAAGATTCTGTCCTTAATTCCGGTTGGATGGGGCGACTGGTAAATTCCGATAAATTAGGTCTGTAGAATATCATTTTCTTTCTTTCTGTCTGTTAGTCATATGTTGTCTCCTTTGCGTGACTTATAATCCGACCTGGTACACAACATATGCAACTCTATTTCTCTGCAGGATATATATATATATATATATATATATATATATATATATATATATGTGTGTGTGTGTGTGTGTGTGTGTGTGTGAAATGTATGTGTGAAATACTTCTCATCTGTTAGCCATATGCTGTCTCCTGTGCGCGACTTCTAATCCGACCTGGTACACAACATATGCAACCTTCTTCTTCTCAACCCCTCTAAAGTAGTTAGCAATAGAATTCTGAATCTCTTCTCTCTCTAAATGGTTGTCTGCTCACCCGGTGTAAGGAGTAATCTGGAAGTTCCTGATGGCTGGGGCATATCAGGAAGCGGGAAACACGTTCCAGTACACTTAAAATTGAACTCATACAGATTGTCTATAGATCTCGTTGCTCAATTTAGGTGGACAACAATATCACTGGTCGTCGTCAGATGAATGGACCTTAAGATATAGTATCTAAGAAATTAGGATCAGATATAAATTTTAGGTTTTTAAGTTCATCATCTCTTGTAACAAATAGTATGTCCTAAATCTGTCACAAATTTTTCGTGTTTAAGTGGACCACAATACCGACGATCGACCAGAGAAAGATGTGAATATAGAAGGTACCGACAAGTGGATAAAGGCTGTCTATAAACTTTGATCCCAAATCACTCTTAAAGTTAGATATCATTTTTTTTTGTTAAATTTGTCACAGTTTCTTCTAATTTAAATATTAAGGGAGAATTAAATAAATTAAAAATAATGAAAATCAAAAAAATCAAAAAAATTTAAAAAAATTAAAAATTAAAAATTAAAATTCAAAAATAGTGTTATTTCTGTTTTATTTCTTCTTCAGAAAAATAAAAAAAATCCAAAAATATTTTTATTTCTGTTTTATTTTGTGTGCTAAGTTTTCTTTTAGTTTTGTTTTGTCTTGAAAAGTGATTTCAGGTATAGATAAGACTCATGGACTTTGTGTTGAAGATTTCTGAGCCAAAGCCTCGTCCGTGAGCATCGAAGAATTCTCATTCGAAGGAGCAAGAAATGAAGATCATTCTTTCGACATTCAATCTTTCAACCCCAGAAGCAAGGTGAAGCTGAAATTGAAGATTATGTGACGGATTGCATTGAAGCTTCCTCAATCAGTCTGCTGCTATCTTTGTACCTGCTAAAGTGATCCAGAAGATTTGTTCTCTCTGATGTTCTCTCTGAAGATTCTCAAGCTGAATGCGCCATCTTTCAAGAATCAGTACGTCAAGCCTCCTCACCCAATGTGCGTTCAATGCCAAATTCTGAAGAAAACATCAAGTGCTCAAGATGAAGTCATTCTTTGAAGATTCATATGTTCATCCTGATGCTGTGAAGAAATCGAAGGTTAAAGCTGAAGCCAAGCTCTCATTGAAGATTGACAAGAAGAGCCAGCTACTTTTTAGGGGGAGCTTGTTGGGTCATTAAGGAAAGAAAGCTATAAACCAAGGGGGAGATTGTTGGGTCAAAATATGGTTTATACTTCACTTTTCTGGGCAATTATATATTTTTGTAATATTTATGAATTTATGGCCATGTTTACGGCTGAGTTTACGGCCGTAAACTCATTTACGGCCCATTTGTTTCCGGCCCATATCCAACATGTATATATAGAGGTGTTAGGGTGAGGAGTAGAGATTGATGATTGATGAACACGAAGTAGTTTACGGCCAGAGAGAGAAATCGTGTGTGAATCTTTTGTATCCGGATTATAATTCATATCAATACATACATAGATTCATCATATTCTTCTTCTTCTTCTCTTCTATTTTTATCTAACATCATCCGTTTGATTGGGATTCCGCACCATCAAACGGATCTGACTGATACACGGGCAGATTAGGGACTTACACAAAGTACATTTGTAACATCCATAAAAATTCAAGCCAATTTAAACTTTTCAAAAACAACCCAGTTTCGTTAAGTCATGACAAAAAGGGTTTTCAATACAATTATTATCAGAGTCTTCCCAGAAGCATATCATAAAACATAAACATGAGGAGCGGTACGATCACACCTTTGCCTTGCCACGGTCTCCTGAAGTACCTGAAACATTTAAACCAAAACTGTAAGCCCGAAAGCTTAGTGAGATACCCCCAAAATACCGACCACATATACCATACACATAACATGCCATATCACGACAGAACACAGAACAACCATGCACTTCGGGTCTACTATCTGACTGGTCCGCCGCACTGGGCCTTTAGTTCACCTGGTCCACCCTCTTAGTCTAGCCTTATACCTTGAGTCTGCAGTGTGGTTGGTCCGGCCGCATCGGGCCTTCAACCCACCTGGTCCACTCTCTGAGTCTACAATATGACTGGTCCACCCGCACTGGGCCTTCAGTCGGCCTAGTCCACTCTCCGAGCCTCGGCACGTCTGGTCCGCCCTCGTGAGGCCTACAGCCTATCCGGGCCACTCGCTGGGCCTTCAGAATATCCGGTCCGCCTTGGGTATGTTGGCCTACAACACAAAGCAGGACCCGCCTCAACCCAACCCCAGTCAACCAACCATGTGCACATAAACATATAATCATATAACAATTTAATCACCAATCAACCGATCTAGCAGATCACATATCATAACATCATCCTACCCAGGATACCGACCTAACCAGTCACTAGCATATACCATCTTAACTACCAAAATGCAAACATCGCAAAACAATAACATAACAACGATACCCGGATTAGAATCTGATAAAGGGATGCCCTTGGTGCCTTAGACCCTGTTGATATAGTGAGGATAACTCACCTCGCAACTACTGATTGAAAAGATAAGATCACGCTGCTCCAACCTCCGACATGAACTCCACCACTGATAATACCAAAAGACTGAACTCAATAAATACCAATAATCAGCAAAACACCCTTGGAAGTCAACTGGTCAACTTTTGGTCAAAGTCAAAGCCCTCACTCAAAGTCAACTTCCTGACTGACTCTACTCGCCAAGTCAACCCGCTGACTCGTTGAGTCCCCATGTTCTGAAAACTCCCATATCGCGACCCAACTCGCCGAGTCGCCCCAAGGCTCGCCGAGTTCAAGGATCTCCGAGCCCTTTCCTGTTCAACACACCGAGTTGTCCCTCGACTCACCGATTCGCGACTTAACCAGAAAAGGTTGGGGTTTCATGACCAGACTCACCGAGTCCAAGGACAAACTCGCCGAGTCTAAGGCAATCTTCAACAGACTCGTCAAGTTGTTCTTCCAACTCGCCGAGTTCCTACCTGTCTTCATGCAACTCGCTGAGTACACCCATGTGACTCGCCGAGTACCTCTAATTCTTAATCCATACAGTGGCTTTTTAAGCCATGCATGGGCTCCAATCCATAGATCTACTCTTCTACAAACCACTTATCACGTATAGTAGCAAACTTTACGTGAATCCAAAGAGATCTAAGCATAAAACACTCTAGGGCTAGCGTTTGGGACAAAGGAACTTCACCAACAACTCTTGGGCATAGAGTTTATGACTCCTTAGGTCATTACAAGCCTAGATCTGAGGTGGCAACCTCAGATCTTACACCAAACCCGAGATAGACCTTATTTATGCTCCAAAAACCCCCACAAGTGATAGATCTAGATGTACTAAAGCTCAAGAATAGATCTATTACCTCCAATGCAAGCTCCCACTGAAGTAGACCTCAGATCTATGTCCCTTCCTTGCTGCAACCCCTTTGCTCTTCAAGATTTCCTTCCTAAACCACTTATCTAAGCTCCAAAATGTGCTCCAATCTCTCACTCACGTCTATTAGGGCTTCTGGAACTCAAGGGAGGGTAAAGAGGCTGGGGAGAGGGTATTATGTTCTTTATATAGGGCTCAACCCTCAGGATTAGGGTTTTCTCCATACAGCTCTAACTCACTGAGTCCACCCATGCGACTCGCCGAGTTGGTCACTTAACACGCGACCTGTAACGCGACTCGACTCGCCGAGTCTATCCACCGACTCGTCGAGTCGACCTTCTTATTTACACTTTTAGCCCTTCAACTTTACTTCTGAATTTCCGGGATGTTACAACATTGTTTACATCGAGCATTGTGTTTGAATATTACATGCAAAAATAATTAAATTCTGATGAATACAAGTTAATTTAAAAAGATCAACAAAAAAATGTTGATGACTTCATAAGCATGTTTGAGAAAATGATTTGAATCACTTTGCAATCACAAGAAAATCCTATATTTTCTTAAACTAGTTTAGTATGTTTATGTCCGATCTTGTATTAATGCATGTGTGTTGTTGTTTAATAGAATGCCAAAAGTAAATAAATAGGATGTAAATAGAATGCCCCCAGACAACCCTATGTTGCCTGTAAAAGAAGAAAAAGAATAGTCCCCCGTAAATTTTGTAATGTTAATTCCTGTCAGTGAGCCGTCATAACCATACTAAATAATGACAATTTCGCCTGTCTTGGCGTTTGTGAACCCTAATGGAAAATAGTATAAGGTTTTCGTCACCCTAGACTGGTTTAGTCTAACTTTAGCGAACAACTCAGGTGTGGGGTGTCATCCCCATATAGAAATATACAAAAATCCCCGCTCTCCCTCTAAGAGACTCTGGTTATAATTATAGGCTACTATCGTACACTCAATCGGTGTCAATCGACATGTCTCACAGGTCCTTAATCGAATTTATGCGAAGAGAAACATATAAACACACTCCAGGCCCAATGAACCACGTAAGTCATTTTTAGGCCCGATAGGAATAAGATTATATAACATGGGCCCAAGATATATGTAACAGGACAATTAAGGATCATTTCACATGTAAGGTATTTACAGGCCCAAATAACACGCAAAGGTATCCAAGGTCTGTCGAGCACTTTAATGGGTCAATGAGACCTAATAAACATATAAATATTATTCAGGACCCATCAAGCATATAATCGGGCCACTAAGGCCCAATAATATGAGAATGACAAAATTAGTCTGTTGGTTATTTTATTGTTAGTATTAGTTCAATTATTCACCAAAATGGCATAGAAGCCTACTCTTTGTAAAAATGACATTCTTGGCCCATTAAACCAAAAATTTACAATTAAGGCCTAATTTTAGTAAAAATTACATTTTAAGCCCCTTTTTGGATGAAACTTGTATTTAAAGCTAGTTTATGTAAAAAGAACATTTTTTTAACTCACTTGTGTCAAAAATATTATTTTGGCTTGATTTTTATAAAAATATACATATTCGACCTATTATAATTTTTTTTATCATTTTGGCCCAAATTGGTAAACTTTCATAACTTTAACCCTTCTTATGAAAAATTTACATTTGTGGCACAACTTTCTTGAAAATGACATTTAAGCTGAAAAATGATCAAAGTTTTAAATTTTTGGGCCCAAAACCGTGAGAAGCCCAAATAAGGCCCATTTATGAAAATGTTTACATTTTTAGCCCTTGTAAGGTCTCAAATGTCGAGATTAGCCTTTGTTTAGCGAAAATTTCGTTTTGAACTCCTTACTAGCTGTGAGTTACATAAATAACTCATACTTTTGTCATTTTGTATATTTTAGGCTCTTTTATAAAGGTTTTTCTTATCTTCAAGTAATCTAAATGTATTTAAAACCTTTTTCTTCTAAGATAAGTTGAAATAAGTGTAATGTCATACCAATATCATCATATTTTAGTAGATCTTTAGGTTCATGAAGTTTTTAACACATAAACACACATATATAACTAGAAAAACACATAAAATCATGCATACACACATAGATCTACAAAAAACAACTTGTATTCTTCCCCAAAACAAAGTAAAAATAAAAAATAGGGGTTATAAACTCACTTTTCTTTGGAGTTCTCGGTTTTTGGTGAGGAAATGAGAAGATCGTGGCCATTACAAGCTTCTTGAGAAGGTTTTCGAACCTAGGAGGTTCTAGGAAACATGATTAACGAAAAACATGTGTGTAAGAGGAGTGATTGAGTTTAAAAGGAAGTATATCAACTTGAGTTTGTAATATCTTACCACAATGTGAAACTTGAAGTGATATTCTTGAAAACACTCCTACGACTCACAAATTTCTTGAGAGATTGAGAGTGGATGAGTGTTGAAAGTTGAGAGAAATTATGTTGAGTTTGAAATGGTGGGTGAGGTTGGAGAATGAGAGAGAGGCGAGAGTTAGAGAGAAAGATAAGAGAGAGGAGAAAGGTTGACATTTGAAGATGATGATGTGACAGTTGCATGGGCACATGTACTCTTTCATGGATATCCACCAAGTATTGGTGAGGTGTCACCCCATTTCCCTCCCATTTGTTTTTCCTTTTTTTTATTTTGTTATTGGGTCGAGAATTGGGAAAGGAAAAGAGAGGATGAATGAGTTGGGCCCTTTCTTGATTTCGTTCGAATTTATGAGGCCCAAGATTAAGATTTTCGGCCCATTGGGCCCTTATGAGGGTTCATGGCCCAATGAAGCCCATGAATTTAGTTTACGGCCCATTAGGGCTTATGAAACCATTCACGGCCCATCATGGCCCGTTAGGGATAAAATGAATTTTTCTAGGCCCACATAACCCAAAATGTTTTAGTTTGATGGATTTGGGTCCAATTAGAGCCTAAATTGGGCTTCCAGGCCCAAAATAGGCAAATTGAAAGTTACTGGTCCATTAGGCCCAATAAGGGGACCCTAGTCCATAATAAACTTGACTCGATATTTTTAGGGTTTTCAACCCATAGTTGAATATGTGAGATGTATTGCATTAGATTTTGAACATTACTCTGGAGTTTTGATTCTAATAGATGATTTCATTTTGGCATGTAACATGATTTTTACTTAGAGTACAAGTCTTGCAAGAGCTGAGGTTTACATGAAAACAAAATTTCCTAGCTAAAAATGCTAGTTGTGACAAAAATGAGAAGAGTAAGGTAGCTCAATGGCTTATGTAAATTTTTTGTCTGATTGGGAAGAAATGACTGGTATTATCGATTCATTAAGGCTTCAAACATAAAGTCTCAGAGGCTTCAGACAACATGCAGTAACATGCTTCTTGGGACACTTAACTAGTGTAAAGATTAGGAATTAAATACCTGTCCCGTCATTCGTAATTGAGAGTATCATGGTATGTTCCTTCAATCCTGCTCAATTATCTATCATTTTTGGACTTTTAATATTTTTCAAAAAAAGAAATGAAAATATTTTTGTATGTTCGATGTTTCTGAAAAAGAAATTAAAAACATAAATTTAAGAAAAACATTTTTGTAATTTTAAGATTTTCTGAAAAGAAATAAAAACGGAAAACAAAGAAAATAATTTTTGAGTTTTTGATTTTTTGAAAAGAGATAAAAACAGAAAACAAAGAACATAATTTTCGAGTTTTTTATTTTCTTCAAAGAAATAAAAACAGAAAATAATTAAAAACGAAAATGCAAGTGTACAAAGACCTAAGAAAACACAATATACAAAGGGATAAATTAAGTTCTGAACCTCCGAATGAACAGTGGACTGTGAGTCACCCCGAGCATTCAGACCATTCGCAGTATGAACAATGGACTATGAACCACTGTGAGCGTTCGGACCAATTCACAGTATGAACAATAGACTCCGAATCACTACGAGCATTCAGACCTATTCACAATGAATTCTTACTAGCTACGATGGCAGTTTCGGAATGGATTCAACTTCAATCATTCCTATGCCTTGAAGTATTCTATTGAAAGTCTGTTAAAGTAAGGCCTTTGTAAAGATATATGCCATTGATCAACAGATCTGACAAAGTGAATTTCAACATTGCCATCTTCCACATGATCCTTAATGAAATGATACCTTAATGCAATATGTTTAGTCTTGGAGTGCTGCACTGGATTGTGGCAACTGCAAATTGCACTTTCAGAATCGCAATATAAGGGGATTTGCTTCATATTTATCCCAAACTCCCTTAGCTGGATTTGGATCCAGATGACTTGTGAGGTGCATGAGGCGACTGCAATATACTTAGCTTCAGCGGTAGATAGGAAGGAGCATGTTTTCTTTTTAAATTGCAAACATATGAGTTTGCCATCAAGAAATTGACATCCCCCAGTTGTACTTTTCCGATCCATACCGCATCCATAAAGATTAGCATAAGAGAATGCTTGCCCAAAGAACCCTGAGCTAGAAGGGTAACATATTGCGAGCGAGGATGTTCATTTAAGGTACCTAAAAGTATTTTTCACAACAATCATGTGGGGTTTGCAAGGATATGATTGAAACCTGGCACAATAGCAAACATAAAACATGATGTATGGATGAATTGTGGTTAGATACGTCAAGAACCTATCATTTGTCGATAGAGAGTCATATCAATAAATGGTTTGTCTAAAGATGGTGTTAGCTTCGTTCCGAATGCCATTGGAACCTTGACCTTCGAATCTCCCACCATTTCTAACTTCGCAATAAAGGTCTTCGTATAAGCCTCCTGGTTGATAAATATTCCCTATTAAATATGTCTTATATTCAAACTAAGGAAAAAGTTAGACCCATTGAGCTCATCTCAAAATTAGTTTCCATCAATTTTCGGAACTCAACACTTAATCTACGATTAGTAGATATGAAAATGATATCATCAACATAAATCTAGACGATCATACGATGGTTACCATCTTTCTCGTGAAAGAAGGTTGGGTCGACCGACCCCTATTTAAATTTAGATTTTTTAAGAATCTAGTGATAGTTTCATACCATGCTCGTGGAGTTTGCTTGAAACCATACATGGCTTCACCCATAATATAAAGGTGGTTCAAATATTTCTCATTTACAAACCCAGGTGGTTGTTCCACATAGAGTTCAGAAAGGCATAGTTGACGTCCATCTAATAGAGTTCAAAGTTCTTGTGAGCTGCATATGCCAAAAAAGATGTCAACAAACTCCAGTCTTCCAACTGGTGTGAAAGTTTCCTCTTTGCAATACTCTTTTACCTCTAATAAAGCCATGTTTCGTATCACGTTCCCCTCTTTTTCAAGCTTATTACGGTACACCAATTTGAGACCAACAACATATGCATCCTTCGAAGTTGGAATCAGTCTCCAAACCTTGTTACGTTTAAAATCATTGAGCTCCTCCTACATTGCTTGCACCCAATCAGAATGATCAAGAGCAATCTTAAAATTCTTGGGCTCAATTTTCGAGATAAACGAATTTAGCATGCAAAATTCCATTTTGGAAAATAATGCAGTCCGATTTGCCTTTTTTTGAACTCTTTTAAGAACTCCTGAGGAACCTTCTCCGATTACTTGTGTTATTGGATGATCTCTAGTCCATTTGGTTAGTGGAGGGTAGTTTGGATCATAGGACGGATCCAATTCAACATTCACGTCTTCAAATTCAGACTGAGCATCCGAATCATCATTTGTATTCGCATCCCCCCCTCAAATGATGGATTTGGCTCTTCATTTGGAACTGGATTCTCCCCATAGACTGGACTTTGATGGTTTAATAGAGGAGTTGAATGCTTCCCCTGAACATGTGTGCTTTAGGTGGGTATAGAAGCGAAACCCTCCCCTAAAGTCAAGCATTCATAGCTTGTGGTTGAGATGAAATAGTAGAGTCTTTCGGACTTGGGGGCTCGTTTTCAAGATCCTTCGCAGCATCATCAATGATCTTCTTGATCTCGTCTCCTTAGTTAGTTGCTACTTTGGACTCTGAAGAAATCACATTTTCTGGTTTCTCAAAGGGGTTCATGAACTCCTCATAAAGGCTAAATAGAGGAATTGTCATCAGATTTTTCCTGGGAAAAATTTCCTCTGATTGAGAGTCGGATTTCTAATACTTCTTTAGATAAGAGTCATCAAAGGTGACATAGTAGGTTTCTTCTATCTTTTTGGAGTTTTTATTGAGAACCCTAAATGTCTTCGAAGTCAGACAGTACCCTAAGAAGATTCCTTTGTCTTCTTTGAATCCAAACTTATTCCTTTGCTCCTTTGAGTTGAAAATGAAACACCTGGAACCGATGACATGAAAGAATTTAACGTTAGGTTTATTGGATTAGGTGTATAAGCCCATAACTATAATTGGTATGTACTTGACCCGATAGTAGCATGGTCCATTTCGGGTTTCCTTCACCAAAGCAATTTAATAGGATGGATATTTGAGAAAGAGGTAATTTGTGATTTATTAATATATTATAAGTATAATATATTGAGAAATAATATTATTTAATTAGTATTGATCAAGAATTAATTTAGTGATCCAAAGAGACTAATTGAATTAACGGGGACTGATTATGTAAATAAGTGATACATCTAGTTTGGGCTATTGATCCATGATGGACTAAGTTTATTTGCGAGTCCATGAAGAGTTAGTCTATATGAGTTATTGGATCACAAGCCTAAGTGTAAGAATTAGGGTTTACATATGACTCTTGGAATTCCACACTATATATGTATTCCCTAAACCCTAAAATCGGCACTTGTATATTCCATGAAGAGTATAGCCGATTTTCGGTTTGTATAACCTCCCTCTTAAAGTCCTCCATTTGCTCTTGGTGTTTGTAACTTGTTTGAGGCATCACACTTGGGGTGTTAAGCTCTTGAAAGGCCAAATCTCTACAAGCTACAACAAAGAGCTAATTCTCTAACTTGTTTTATGTTTCAAATATCAAGTTGTATGATAGTTATAGGTTTCATGCTTTGGATATTTTTGTTGCATGTATAACAAGAGAAAACTTAGATCCAAAGCATTAGGGTTGTATGTGCGCCATAGGGATGTTAGAGAACATAAAATCCAATAATGGTATCAGAGCCATGGGTTTTTTTCTATTATATAGATGCATTGGTTGATTTTTAAAGTTGAAAATTTTCATTTTTTGTTGTCTGACTGTTGGACTCGACGAGTCCCATGAGTGGACTCGCCGAGTTGGATCATCTGGGGAATAACTCGTCGAGTCCATGCCCTGACTCGACAAGTTGGGCAGTCTGTTGACAGCATGTTTCGAGTTTTTGGCCTGTTTTGGATTAGGATCATTACCACAAACTGTTTTGGTTCATAAAATTTGATTTTGGTTGTATGGTAATGAAACACCCCAAACTGGAACAAAAGAAACGTTAGGGGGTGGATGACTTCATGTGAAGTATCACAAGAGATGCATCACACTAATCAAATTAATAACAACCATCTTATTGATAATATAATATTTACATTGTGTTTAGAACATTGAAATACATTAAAAGTACAAAAAAAAGCTAAGACATCAAGCTTCATCTTCGCAACACTTGAAAGGATACTTGTCTACTAACGATCCTAAGAATACAAGTGGATTGAAAAATTGTAAACATTAAAGTTGGTGATTTCAAAAGTATTTTTGTTATAAAAAGTATACTCTTGGTTCTTTGGAAAACTTCTCATGTTCCTCCAGAAAATCCTATATTTTCTTTAGTAGAATGGCAACCACAATAGTTCCTTTGAAAATCACTTAGTTTATAGTAACTATATATAACCTAATACCGAACGGACAGTTGAATATGTGAATCTGACCTAAGCCTACAACTAAACAAGGAACATGAAGTAAGGTGAAGTCACACATTCCACTACTTATAGGATATTATTTATATATAATTATGATGTATAAAATAAGGAATTATATAATTAACCACAAAAGGTCCTTATGTTACACTAATTAACAATAAGTATTAAACCTTTTGTAAATAAGTTTCTAGTTTCACTTACTCTATTGCGAAACATTGTTTTCAGTAATAATTGTTATTGTTTTCAGAAAGTTTTATCAAAATCTATTTACCTTTAAATAACGATGTTTACCATAGAAAATCCTATATTTTCTATAAAACTGATTTGTATTCTTAATCGTTCCGATACTGAAAATCACAAGTATAATTACTATACTTACTTTAAGGGTATCTAGTTTTGTTGATAAGTTAAACTGGTTGAAGGCTTGTTTACCCAAAAACCGTGATATGCCAATACTACCCTCCTATGATCACTTAATACATACGAGTTGTATATAGTCGAGATTGAACAAACTGTTGAATGGCTGAATCTACCCTAAGCCCACAACCAAACAAGAGACAGGAAGTAAGGCGGTAGTCACACATTCCACTGCCTATCGGATTTCAATTTTATCTAAACTAAGTATCATATAGTTCATATCCCTTGCGAAAGTTTAGGAAAAGTATATTACTACGTAAATATATAGTAATTTTCTCCTTGTGAGTTATATGACCATACTGATTGATATGCAGTGAATCGGACTTCGATATCGTTTATGACGTTTGTCGCCTATAGACCTGCCGGTCCAACTGTACTAACAGTAGAGGTGAGGGATTGTTATTCCTATACAGATCTATACACAAACCCACGCTCTCCCTCGAGGAGAATCTGGTTCATAAATGTGGACTTCACTGGTAATTAAGTGAGTACCAAAGACGCGTCTCATAAACTAGATTGACGACTTTACAAGTAATATTGCAAAAACCTTTTTATAAATAACTTGTAGTTTTGTAAAAAGATTCCTTTGTACCATAAACTATATTTATCATAGTTTATAAGTTTATTTCCATGTTTTAACCTGGAATTTGTAAAATAGTTCATATGATCCATAAAATATACTTATTATAGTTTATTTCCATCTTTTAACAAGTTCCATGTTCTCATTCACATTGACGGCAAGATAACGAAATAAGTAAAATTCCATTTTTAAACATAAGATTTCTGGTGTTTTACTTGTATTCCCCCCGCCCTAAAAATATTTTAAAAGCTTGGAAAAGTATGGGGGTATGAACTCACCTTATGTTGGGGATTCGATTGATGAGTTGGTATAGGACGTTAACTCCACAAGTGAAGTATTGCTAACAAAACGAGTCCTAAACACGATTCATATAATATATATTTATACTTATTAATGGATATAATCATAAGAATGATACAGAATCGAACTAATTTGCAAGTTTAACTTACAAATCAGGGTGTTAGAAATAAAGTTTGAAGATTGCATGATGTTCGAGGCCAGCTGGGGGTTCATGGCCCAAGAACACTTGATATTCTTGAGTTTACGACCCAATCTGGGTGTTCACAGCCCGACAATTTTGATGAATAATGAACACTTGAAGATCCTAAGCAAGTTCCCTTGAAGATTAAAGGAAGAAGGATGATATTTGAGGGGGAAAAGAGTGTTCACGGTTGAAGATCTAGAGAGAAATGGAGTGTATTTTCGGCCAATATTGAAGAAGTGATGTAAAGTTAGTCAAACTTCTATATATAGGGAAGAGTGTTGTCACACCCGAAAACCAGAATGGCAGAAATGTTCGGGAGTGGAGGACGTCATGTTTAGTATCACAAGATAGGCATCATAGCAAGCAAATTAATGAACAACCATTTCATTAGAAAGAAAGTGTTTACGATATGTGTGTTCACAAAACAAAGAGTACATAAGCAAATAACAAAATAAGACTTGGAGCTATACTGCTCCATCTTCTGAATTCCCAGTGTGAGTACCTGTCTACTAGTTCCCTAAGAATACAAGTTATTTGAAAGAGTTTATCAACAATTAAGTTGGTGAGTTCATAAGATTTTAGTGATGTAAGAAAGTTGTAGAAAGTTGTTGTAAACAAACAATCAATTGTGTGTATCTCCCCTAAGCCCACAACCAAAAAAGGGACATGGAATGAGGCGGATGACACACATTACATTGGTTGTTAGATCCTTGTTGTATATAACCCTGGTGTATTCCCTCGGTACTCATAGAGTTAACTGTAATAGTTCCTTTATTATTTATGAAAAGATTCCTTAAGAAAACCCTTATTTCTTATAATAATATAGTACCACAGTGGTTCCCACTATAATCACTTAGTTTATCCTAGCTATATATAATCTAATATCGAATAGATAGTTAATTTTGTGAATCTACCCTAAGCCCACAACCAAACAAAGAACAGGGAATGAGCCGGACGGAACACAACCAACTACCTATTGGATATTAATTATATATAACCTTCGATGTATAAACTAAGGTATTTTAGAGTTAACTACCTAAGGTGCTTTAAAAATGATGGTTTAATAAAATGGATTAAACCCTTTACTCGTAAGTTTCTAGTTTTGTATATCCAAAGTTCTGATTTGAAAAGTATGTTTTGTACTAGAAAATTGTGCATTGAATTAGTGTCCTAAGACCTGACCCATACCTGGTACCCCTTATGATGACTTAATGTATACGAAACGTATATATAGCTAATATCGAATGGATAGTAGGCTGGGTGAATCCGCTCTAAGCCCACAACCAAACAAGGAACAGAAATGAAGCAGAAAGCACACATCCTATTACCTATAGATATTATTAATATATATCTCTTGATGTATACATTAAGGAATCACAAGGTTAGCATTATGGTCCCTTTCTGCTGAATGTACTAGACCCGACTGTTTTGTTTGTCATTTGAAAAGATGAATGTTTTTCCATAGTTTATAACTATCTTGACTCAAAAATAGTTTGCATTAACTTTCAAGTGGAACTGACACTTTATGAAAGTAATGGGATAATATAAGTACTCAGTTGTCTTATGAATTGACATACTGACATACTAATTACCTGAAAAAATATTTGTTTTATTAAGGTCATAATGTGTAGGCTAGTTCCCTTACTAAATGCTCTCCCTATCAAAGGATTATGGGAAGAAAACGCCATTTCAGAAAATGAGTTGCTAGGTCGTGTAACTTCACACTAAAGTTATATGATCATGTATATCCAATATAACTATCACCTTTTGTTTAGAACAATGCATTAGTGATTCATTGGTATAATTAGATCCTGTAGTTGTCCCATGCTATAGAACCTTATTATGGTTGTTCTGTTATAGTATCTTAGTATGTTCTTTCTGTTATCGTGTATTCTATCTTCCTCCCTGTTTCTCTTTATTGTGTGTTCTCTTATGTTATTGTGTATTGTATCTAGTATGAACTGAACCTCTAAACTATACCCATTATAGTTTACTAATGTTTTACTTGAACTGTTATTGAAAAGACTCA
The DNA here is from genome assembly GCF_051521515.1 of Lactuca serriola. Classification (NCBI taxonomy): domain Eukaryota; kingdom Viridiplantae; phylum Streptophyta; class Magnoliopsida; order Asterales; family Asteraceae; genus Lactuca; species Lactuca serriola. The sequence goes on from NC_136411.1 coordinate 341,372,358, forward strand.
TTTTACCACTAAGTTATACTTGTACTTTTAAAAATGGAGCTTTGTTAAACTAAAAGGTAACATAACTTTAAAAGAGTTTTTGAAATGTTTTAATCACTTATTCAAGACATAAGCAACTTTTAAAAGATGTTTTATCAAACAATTACACAATTATCAATTGTGTTCAACTTGTATTCCCCCCCCCCCTTGAAAGCATTTAATAGCAGTTTAATAGATTGATTACAAGGTATGAACTCACCTGATGTGGGTGAATCGAACGAATACGTGTGTAAGGATGAGAAGCTCCACGAATGAACTCCCGAGACTGAACGAGTCCTAAATGACATATAATGGCATATACTAACATAAATATAGTGTTTGGAAGCAACCAAATGCAAGAAAACACTTCACGGGACTAGGAAACTCTTTGACCAAGTGTTGGAATCACATGTGATTGAACTAAGGGGAGTGTACAACCACATGGTGGAGTGTGCGACTGGGAGTGTACGGCTGTACACTCATGGTAACAAGTGCACAAAATCATCTTCCAAGGGTAGGGATGCTTGTGGGATAATTTCTCTTCAAGTCTTGAAGCTAGAAAGGCACTTTGGAGGCCTATTTAAGGGTGTTTTGAGGGGTATACGACAACATATGGGTGTACGGTCGTACACAGCTCGTGTTCATGAATTGTAGGCATTTTCAAGGTGTTAATCTACTGTTCTAACATATACTTAAGAATGGGGAAGGAGTAATTACGTTATGAAGGCTCAAATGGGTTCACAATCACCAAGAACAAGTGTGTGTTCTTGGTGTTCTTGGTGAAATGGTTGAAGATTTGAAGATCTAGCCAAAAGATGTTGTTAATGGATGGATAAAGAGGGTGTTACTAGTTTAAAAGGATTAACAACAAATCAAAACGGATGAAAGGCTTACATTCTTGAAGATTGGGATGAAAAACGGATGATAGTTGAGAGAGAGAAATTGATGTTCTTGACCTTGAAGCTGAAGAATGCCTTGAAAATGAAGGGAATACATACATATGGAGGGATGTGTATGGCCCAACATGGGTGTACGGCCGTACACTCCCTCAAACAAAGTGTATGGCTCGATTTTGGTGTTTTACATGTAAGCGATCCAATCCTTTACTCAATGCTTGAATGTACTGAGCTTTGAACCTTTGAACAGACTCTAAAGAAGGCTAAATGATAGTAAGAATGAGTCTGACACTCAGTTGAGTTGATTGTCTGAGCTTCCAAAGCAAAAAAATTTCAGGTTGTCACAAGTGTGGGGTCTGAAGGGTTCACGGCCGAAGATGAGTTCAAGGTCTGAAGTGGGTTTGCAGACCAAAGCGAGATCACGGCCTGAAGTCCGTTCACGGTTCCAAAGGCTATCCCTCCAAAACACACAACACCTAAGAATGTTGCGTTCATACACTCCTCGCGACTTTAATCTATCTTAATATAAATGTTTAAAGAAATACGTTTGACCTATTATAGATATGTTTGACTTTTACAAGATAGAAATTACAGGTTGTTACATCATCCACCTGTTAAAGGGAATTTCGTCCTGAAATTCAAATTCTGAAAGGCTACTACGGAATTTGGAAATAAGTTAGTACTTCAATTTCCTCTGAACTTCTCTTTCTTAAATGAATTTCTGATCCTTGCTGGTGTTCCGGCGGATCTTCACTTTTGCGTTTGCTGTTTTGATTGGTAGAAAGTAGGTGGGTTTGATTTACTTAACTACGTTTATCCAACTGGTTAGATATCTATTCGTAGTTGTAGGTAGATTTTGTCCTAAAACTCATAGTAGGATTTATACCTGATCCATCTATCATTACATTGTGTATACCAGTTGTATATAATTAAAATTTTGAAGACGGTCAAATGTGCAACTCTGCCCCAGGTCCACAACCAGACAAGGAGCAGGAGATAGGGCGGAAGCACACATTCTAGGTCTATAGAATTTTAATTATATACCACTCTCACTTATACACTTGAAAGTGATAGGTTAACCGTATTTGTCCCTAGCCTTTGTGCTTGAACCTGACTTGCTGCATATGTGGTATTTCCAAAACAAATTCTGCTGGGAATACTTCGCGACGTCACGGACATTCGTAATATACTTGGTGTTTTTCAATTGATGTTTCTTGCTTATGGAATAAGCTAGGAAGACGTGGTCCCCTCACATGGGTCCTTCTAAAGTTTTGAAGCGAACGACGATTCTGAGGTTCGTATCTAGTTTATTGTTATGAGTGACAAAATCGTTAGTCGGTCATTTAAGGCAAAGGGTCATTATGTGGCATAGGAAATTGGTACGATGAGGACCAAACCAATCCATTTTAAAAAACGACTTTAGAACTTCTTATCATAACGATTGTTAAGTCGATTAGGAAAAAGAGTTTGTTTTATCCTTATTTTATCCCTACTAGGTCCCTTTATAATCGTTTGGTGTATAAAAGTAATGTATAATTAAGATTGGAAAGACAGTCGACTTAGTGACCCTGCCCTAAATCCACAACCAAACAAGGAACATGAGATAAGGTGGAATGACTGACTCTATTCCTATAAATCTTAATTATAAATGACCCTAATGTATACACTAAGCAATCATAACTTACCTGAAAGGGTTTTTAGTTCTTATATGAACGATGTGTTAATTTACGATTTTGAATTTTAATTGTTTAATATTTTCCGTGCAAAATCGATGTTTAATAATTGTTGTTTTTGAAAACGTACCAAAATCTTAGAAGGTTCCTCATTTCTCTTTTATGTCCTTTCGTTAAACTCCTCCCGTTCCTTCGTCATTCCTCTCTGTTAGACAATCTCTCTTGAAATGTCCCATTTCACCACATGCATGGCATACTTGAATTGTAATAGCATCGGTGGTTGAAGTTATGTATTGGGTCGGAGTCATACACAAATGAGCTTCTTCGTCATTCCTCGTTTTTGGACAATCTCTTTTGAAATGTGTACATTCTCCATACCCGTAACAAGCCTGGCTTACTCCGGCGTCGGGAACTTGGGTGGTTGGTGGGATCAGTGATTTGCAGAAACAAGTGGTGTGTCCTTTTCTGTTTCAGTTCTTACAATCCATTTTGCGGCATTTTCCTTTGTGATGGAAATTTCATGTCTTGTAATCCGGTAGGTTTCCAGCATATTGTCATTTTGGCATTGGTACTGGAGTGGCAGATATTGTGGTTGTAGGGGTTGCCACAAGTTGCTGTCTCTTGGCAAGTTTTTGAGATAACTTGCTCTCCTTTTTGTTCCAGAACTTTCATTTCTTGCTCTTAGGTCTGCGGGTTGAGGTATTCTCATAGGTAAGCACCCATTAGTTTCGTTGGTTGTTACTACGGTTTGAAGTGTTTACATTGTTCTATTTTCGTTTGGGTTGTTGGCATTGCATTGCACCATGATAGCTGTCACATCAGCTCTTACGACGACTTGGAATATAGCGGAGTCTATATGTAGGATCAGGGTTTCATCGGTTGGGCGGTTCTTTCCATGTGAAGACAGGATTCTGTTATATGATGTGAAATGAAATTTTAAGTACTTATGGTTGTTGCAAGTAATAGTTTATCTATTTATATATAAATATAAATTTCTCGTTTTTTTGTATGGTTCTCAATGTTTTGACCTACATCCCTATGATGCATTCAGAAGTTAGACCCCATATGTTTTGTTTAGATGTTAAGTTTAACATAGCAGGATATAGATATTGAAAACTTAAGTTGATCAAGTTTTTTGGGTTTTGGAAGGAAGTATCTCTCTTGATTTTACTATTACTAGTTGGGACGAAAGGTACGGTAATTTAACACATATTATGAATAGTGTAACCACAAACTCACTAAGTTATATTAGTTTCTGAGTTATTAGTATGACTTATATGGTGCTCTCTAGTTTGTTTTCTAATTGAGTAAGATTTGTTAATGATCACTCTAGTGCCTTTCTCTTTGTCTAATTCTTTCTCGCAATTCTTCTCATGAACCCTCTTTTGGTTCTACCTCAACTCTTATGTTGACTATTGTAACGGAGTAGTTACAACTACCTATGTGGTTTGTGCGAGAATGGGAATGTACGAAGAATCTACGAGTTTAATAAAATATTTTTACTAAAATAAACTTTTATGAGGATGATCATTACCAGGTCTTTCTATAATCACATAGTGTATACATATTATATATAATCCAGATCAAATAGGGCTTCGAATACGTGATCCTACTCTAAAACCACAACCAAACAAGGAACAGGAAGTAGAGTCAAAATCACCAATTCGAAGTCAGAAAATCTTAGTTATATATAACCTTATGTATACACTCAAAAATTATAACCTTACCAGTAAAGTTCTTTTAGTTTTCACATAAGTTAGTTATATTACTTAAAGTACTCTTGTAGTATTTTAACTTTATGTTTTGTTCTAACATTTCTTAGGGTTGGTAAGTTTTAAACTTGCTGCAACACCACAATCACTCCCAAACACATGTTGGTCATATCTCAAATAAATATAGTTGATTAGGCTATATTGATCCCATATATGATTACATAATTGTACAGGTTTAACTATAGTGCGCAACACCTAGATACCTTTGTTTAGTTCTTACTGTGATACTTGTTCTAGTATATATGTATATATATATATATATATATATATATATATATATATATGCACGTATGTATACTTTAAGAAAAATATTGTTATATTTTAAAAATATACTTTTAGTCAGAGCACTTCGGCCCTAACGTATTTATAGTTGTATATCTTTTATAGGTTGATATACTTAGTTCACTATAAACAATGCTCTGATACCAATTTGTCACGCCCTCAAACCGGAACGACAGAAATGTTCGAGGGTGGATGACTTCATGTTAAGTATCACAAGATGTGCATCATAGTAATCAAAGCAACATCAACCATCATAATGATACTATAATATTTACATTGTGTTCAGAACATTACTTGAAATACATTAAAAGTACAACAAAAGTTAAGACGTAAAGCTCCGTCTTTGCAACACCTGAGAGGATACCTGTCTACTAAAGATCCTGAGAATACAAGTGGTTTGATAAAGTGTCAACATTAAAGTTGTTGAGTTCATAAATATTTTTGTTATAAAAAAGTATACTCTTGGTTTTTGGAAAAGTTTGCCTGTTCCTTCAGAAGATCCTATATTTTCTTTAGTAGAATGGTAACCACAATAGTTCCTTCGACAATCACTTAGTTTATACTAACTATGTATAACCTAATATCGAATGGGTAGTTGAATGTGTGAATTTTCCCTAAGCCCACAACCAAACAAGGAAACATGAAGTAAGGCCGAAGTCACACATTCCACTGCCTATCAGATATTATTTATATACAACTCTAATGTATAAACTAAGGAATTTTGGAATTAACCACTAAAGTCATTATGTTAAACTAATTGATAATAAGTATTAAACCTTTTGTAAATAAGTTTCTAGTTTCACTTACTCTATTGTGAAACATTGTTTCCAGTAATAATTGTTATTGTTTTCAGAAACTTCTATCGAAAACTGTTTACCTTTAAATAACGATGTTTACAATAGAAAATCCTATATTTTCTATAAAACCGATGTGTAGTCTTAATTGTTCCAATACCGAAAAGCACAAGTATAATTACTATACTTACTTTAAGGGTATCTAATTTTGTTGCTAAGTTAAACTAGCTGAAGACTTATTTACCCTAAAAACCTACGGCGATACTACCCTCCTATGATCACTTAATACATACGAGTTGTATATAACCGAGATCGAACAGACAGTTGAATGGGTGAATCTGCCCTAAGCCCACAACCAAACAAGGAACAGGAAATAAGGTGGAAGTCACAAATTCCACTGCTTATCGGATTTCAATTTTATCTAAACTGAGTATCATATAGTTAATATCCCTTGCGAAAGTTTAGGAAAAGTATATTACTACATAAATATATAGTAATTTCCTCTTTGTGATTTATATGACCATACTGATTGATATGCCGTGAATCGGACGTCGATATCATTTCTGACGTTTGTCACCCGCAGACCTGCCTGTCCAACTATACTAACAGTAGAGGTGAGGGATTGTTAGTCCCATATAGATCTATACACAAACCTACGCTCTCCCTCGAGGAGAATCTGGTTCATAAATGTGGACTTCCATTGGTACTTAAGTAAGTACCGAAGACGCGCCTAACAAACTAGATTAACGACTTTACAAGTAATAATGCAAAAATCTTTGATAAATAACTTGTAATTTTGTAAAAAGATTCCTTTGTTCCATATACTATATTTATCATAGTTTATAAGTTTATTTCCATGTTTTAACCTGGGATTTGTAAAATAGTTCATATGATCCATAAAATATACTTATTATAGTTTATTTCCATGTTTTAACAAGTTTCATGTTTTCATTCACATTGAAGGCAAGATAACGAAGTAAGTAAAATTCAATTTTTAAACACAATATTTCTTGTGTTTTACTTGTATTTACCCCCCCCCCTCTTAAAAATATTTTAAAAGCTCAGAAAAGTATAAGGGTATTAACTCACCTTATGTTGGGGATTCGATTGAATATTTGGTATAGGACGTTAGCTCCACAAGTGAAGTCTTGCTAAAAAAACTTGTCCTAAACACGATTCATACAATATAGAGTTATACTTATTAATGAATATAATCATAAGAATGATACATAATCGAACTAATTTGCATGTTTAACTTACAAATAAGGGTGTTAGAAAAAAAAGTTTGAAGATTGCATGTTGTTCATGGCCAGTTAGGGGTTCACGGTTCAAGAATACTTGATATTCTTGAGTTTACGGCCCAATCTGGGTGTTCACGGCCCAAAAATTTTGATGAATAATGAACACTTGAAGATCCTAAGCAAGTTCCCTTGAAGATTAAGGGAAGAAGGATAATATTTGAGGGGGGAAAAAGAGTGTTCATGGTTGAAGTTCTAAAGAGAAAAAGATTGTGTTTTCGGCCAATATTGAAGAAGTGAGGTAAAAGTCAGTCAAACTTCTATATATAAGGAAGAGTGTGGGGTCCAAAGGGTTCACCGACCAAGGAATGTTCATGACCGAAGATGAGTTCAAGGTCCGAAGTAGGTTTGCAGATCAAAGCGAGATCATGGCCCCAAGTCCGTTAATGGTTCCAAAGGCTATCCCTCCAAAACACACAACACCTAATAATATTAGGTTCATACACTCCTCACAACTTTAATCTATCTTATTAGAAAGGTTTAAAGAAATAGGTCTGACCTATTATAGATATGTTTAACTTTTAAAATATAGAAATTACAGGTTGTCACATCATCAACCTACTAAAGGGAATTTCGTCCCGAAATTCAAATTCTGAGAGGCTACTATGAATTGGGAAAGAAGTGAGTACTTCAATTTCCTATGAACTTCTCTTTCTTAAGTGAATTTATGATCCTTGCTAGTGTTCCAGTGGATCTTCGCTTTTGTGGTTGCTATTTTGATCAGTAGAAATTAGGTGGGTTTGATTTACTTAACTACATTTATCCAACTGGTAAGATATCCATTGGTAGTTTTGGGCAGCTTTTGTCGTAAAATTTATAGTAGGATTTATACCTGATTCATCTATCATTACATCGTGTATACAAGTAGTATATAAATAAAATTAATAAGACGTTCAGATGTGCGACTTCGCCTCAGGTCCACAACCAGAAAAAGAACAGGAGATAGGGCGGAAGCACACATCCTAGGTCTATAGAATTTTAATTATATAGCACTCTCACGTATACACTTGACAGTGATAGGTTAACCGTATTTGTCCCTAGCCTCTGTGCTTGAACCTGACTTGCTGCATATGTAGTATTTCCTAAAAACAATTTGCTGTGAATACTTTGCGAAGTCACGGACATTCAATATATCCTTGGTGTTTTTCACTTTAAGTTTCTTGTCTACGGAACAAGCTAGGAAGAAGTGGTTCCCCTATGTAACATCCTAAATATACAGGCCAAGAATTTCATTTTTAAATATGTTATTATATAACCAACAGTATAATAAAACATCCATAATATCATGTCATGTCAAAACCAAAGTAGATATAATCAAGACATGTTATCATAAAACAATATCAGAGTGTAATCCCAAAGATCTCATGTGCGGAAAACCATAGTGTGATGCACTGCGATCAAGCCGGCTCCTTTCCTTGAAAAAAACGAGTACCTGAAACCAAAAATATAAACCGTAAGCACGAAGCTTAGTGAGTTCCCCCATCATACCACATACCATACAATCACATATTTTCAGGCATATCCGGGTGCCCGACCTACCCTACTGAGCATATCGGGGTGCTCAACCTACCCCACTATCAGCCATACCAGGGTGCCCGACCTACCCCATGTCGCAACCTACACCTTCGGTATCTTTCAACCGGTAACGGGAGCTTGCCTCCCCTTCGGTATCTTTCAACCGGTAATCGAGGACTATTTCACCCCTAACACTACCACATAAAAGCATAGCATACACACATAAATCATATACTGCCTAGCATATATGGGTGCTGGCCTACCCCTTCGGTTCTGTCGACCGGTAACTAGGGACTATTTCACCCACTACTACTACCGCATAATATCATATCACATATATCATAATCAGTCTAGCATAGCTGGGTAATAATCTACCCCATTGGTCCTATCGACCGGTAACTGGGGACTATTTCACCCCCTACTACCACTATCACATAACATCATATTATGCTAGCACATAAACATAAGAAGTAGTAGAAAACATAGACAATTATCACAAAGACAATCATCTGACAACAATTCCTATTGGTGGGACGACATTGTAGCCGTATAGCCACCGCTACTGGAAGGTAACTCACCTCACGCTGCTGAAGTCCCGAAGACACAATCCCGGCTACAGGATGACAGAATCCTGATGTGTCAACATCAAAACATCACCCAATTAATAATTGGGTCCTAACACATAACCAATAGTACATTCTTTGGATAATTACTACATTACCCCAAGCCTGGCTCATTCAAGCCCAAGGCCCAATCCATAGGCCTAAAGTCAATTAGGAATCAAATCCCAACACATGGCCCAATTTCCCAAATTGGGCCCAGGCCTATACATGGTCTTATTCTAAGGCTCAATATCATATAATTATTAAGGCACAAACTATGACCCATCTATGGCCCAATTTTCTAAATTGGGCCCAAACCCCTTACATGGGCTTTACCCTAGGCCCATTAAATTATTCTAGTCTAATTGCTTGACTTTGGATGGCCCATTAGAAACCCAATCATCAAGGATCAATAGAGAGGCCCAACGATAATCCCAAGCAAAATTAGGGTTTCCCATAAAATGAGGATTAGGGTTGAGTTTCCTACTTAACCCATTAAGGACTTAATCCTCTAACGACTTAATCCATTAAGTCCAATATTGCTTAGATTAATCTTTGCAAATGATTATTATTTAATATTCCAAGTTATTAAATAATTCCCGTGTGTCCCGGTTAATTCCTCAAATTAGGGTTTTATTGGCGTTAGGGTTTTCCAAACCCTAATTAGGGTTTCCAACCAAAATATTAGCCTATTTATCAATTTGTTGGGATTTTAGGTCAAGTATGGCTTTATTAGGTCTATTAGGCCCACTAGAATATGATTAAGCCCATTAGGGTTTTTTTGGGTCAATTAGGGTCCATTAGAGCTTACAAGGCCCATTAGGGTTTCAAGCACCCATAATGAATCAACACAACGAGGCAACACACACCGCCACCTGACACAGTGGCCGGTGGCAGAAGGAGGCGGCAGCCAGCACCTTATGGTGGTGGTTTAAGATTTCTATTATTCCAGTTTTGTTACAATTTACAACACCAATCCGATTAACACACGCATACACACTAATCTAATTAGAAACACACACACACACAAATACCTAATGGTGGCCGACGGTGGTGCATGGCGGCATCCACCACCTCGCGGTAGTGGTGATTCCTTTTGTAACCAAATATACACCAACACACATACTTCTGATATGCGAGATGCACCTCAGGTACCATCCCGATGGCTCACAACGACGACAACAATAGATTTGCGGACATTATCCACTACCTCATGGTGGTGGCGATGGTCTCTTTTGGTTCTCATTCAAGCAGCAGCAGTTCAAGCATCCACGACGATGGCTATCGGTGGCAAAATGGAAAGGAAGAAGGAAGAGAGTGGTGGCAGTGAACGGTGGCCCTAGTCGTGCCTATATCCTGCGTCAGCAACTTGAATAGTGCAATCCCGGCTATTCTGACGCCTCACAGTGGTTTTTGGTTTAACGAAGATGGCGATGGCTAGTTGCTGATGGCGATCAGTGAAGTAGTAGTCCTTGGAAGCTTCCCGGCGATGCTAGGTGGTCGGAGAACGGACATATCGAATGATGTGTCGCCCATTCAACTCCCATATCCATGTCATCCAAACCCACAACTTGTTAAACTCCTCCTCGCCAGCCGCAACCATAGTGGGAGTCCGGTGGTCACGGTGGTTGTATGCTGATCGAAGATGGGACAGTAGTAGTGTCGGTAGGGAGGTATAAAGGTGGCATCAGTGTTGGCGATGAAGAGGGAGGCATAAGGTGGAGAGGTGTAGCGGCTGAAGATGGTTCGCTAGGGTTAGGGTTTGCGGAACCTTAATACCCGGCTCCATTCAATAAGTTTGCCATAAAGACCCTAATAGTCCCTCCCTACCCTTCTTCTTTCAAAGTGAACCCATAAGTTACCAGTTGAACACTGCCTCTTAAATCCCTTACAAATTGAGTCTAACTTTTACCAAGTAGCCCCTCCTCCTACATTTATTTTCAAATGAAGTCTAGGATTTACTATTTAGTACTTGCCTTCACAAATATTTAGGAAATCAATTTGAAACTCATATTTTTAACTCCGAACTACTAAACTTGTGAGAATTAATTCCTCAAGACCATCCTTTGATATATAATTATTTATTTTAGGGCTACCACTCGTTCAATAATTAATTTATTTATCTAATAAATAAGGAGGGTGTTACATTCTCACATGGGTACCAACGAAGTTTTGAAGCGAGTGGTGTGTCCTTTTCTGTTGCAGTTCTTACAATGCATTTTGCGGCATTTTCCAGTGTGATGGAATTTGCATTTCTTGCAATCTGGTAGGTATTCAACATTTTGTCACACTGGCATTGGTACTAGAGTGGCAGATGTTGTGGCTATAGGGATTGCCATAGGTTGTTGTCTCATGGCAAGTTTTTGAGATAACTTGTGCTCCTTTTGTTCTAGAACTTTCGTTTCTTGCTCTTAGGTATGTGGGTTGAGGTATTCTTGTAGGTAAGCAACCGTTGGTTTCCTTGGTTGTTACTACGATTTGAAGTGTCGACATTGTTTCTATTTTCATTTGGGTTGTTGGCATTGAATTGCACCATGATAGTTGGCACGTCAGCTATTACGACGGCTTGGAATATAGTGGAGTCTCTATGTAGGATCGGGGTTTCATCGGTTGGCCGGTTATTTCCATGTGAAGACATGATTCTGTTATATGATGTGAAATGAAATTGTAAGTACATACGGTTGTTGCTAGTTATAGTTTATCTATTCATATATACATATAAATTTCTTGTTTTGTTGTATGGTTCTCAATGTTTTGACCAACATCCTTATGATGTATTCACATGGTAGATCCCATAGGTTTTGTTCAGATGTTAAGTTTAACACATCAGGACATAGATATTGAAATCTATAGTTGATCAGGTTTCATAGGTTTTGGAAGGAAGTATCTCTCTTGATTTTACTATAACTAGCTGTGACGAAAGGTATGTCAATTTAACACATATTATGAATAGTGTAACCACTAACTCACTAAGTTATATTAGTTTCTGAATTATTAGTATAACGTATATGGTGCTCTCTAGTTTGTTTTCTAATTGAGTAAGATTTGTTAACGATCTCTCTAGTGTCTTTCTCTTTGTCTGATTCGTTCTTGTAATTCTTCTCATGAACCCTCTTTTGGTTCTACCTCAACCCTTTTGTTGACTATTGTAATGGAGTGATTACAGCTACATATGTTGTTTGTGAGAGAATGGGAATGTCTGAAGAATCTACGAGATTAATAATTTTTTTTTATTAAAATAAACTTTTACGAGGATGATCCTTATCAGGTCCTTCTATAATCACATAGTGTATACAAATTATATATAATCCAGATCAAATAGGCCTTCGAATAAGTGATCCTACTCTAAAACCATAACCAAACAAGGAACAGGAAGTAGAGTGAAAATCACCAATTCTAAGTCTATAAAATCTCAGTTATATATAACCTTATGTATACACTTAGAAATTATAAGCTTACCAGTAATGGTCTTTTAGTTTTCACATAAGTTAGTTATAGTACTTAAAATACTCCTGTAGTATTCTAAGTTTATGTTTTGTTCTAACATTTCTTGGTCTATAGGGTTGGTAAGTTTTAAACTTGCTGCAACACCACAATCACTCCCAAGCACATGTTGGTCATATCTCAAATAAATATAGTTGATCAGGCTATATTAATCTCAGATATGATTACATAACTGTATAGGTTTAACTATAGTGCCCAACACCTAGATACTTTTGTTTAGTTCTTATTGTGATACTTGTTCTAGTGTGTGTGTGTGTGTGTCTGTATATATATATATATATATATATATATATATATATGTATACATATGCACGTGTGTATAGTTTAAGAAAAATATTGTTATATTTTAAAAATATACTTTTAGTCAGAGCACTTCGGCCCCATTGTATTTATAGTGGTATATCTTTTATAGGTTGATATACTTAGTTCACTACAAACAATTCTCTGATACCAATCTGTCACACCCACAAATCGGAACGGCGGAAACATTCGGGGTTGGATGACTTCATGTTAAGTATCACAACACGTGCATCATAGTAATAAAAGTAACAACAACCATCATAATGATAAGGTAATATTTACATCGTGTTCAGAACATTACTTGAAATACATTAGAATTACAACAAAAGTTTAGACGTAAAGCTGCGTCTTTGCAACACCTGAGAGGATACCTGTCCACTAGTGATCCTGAGAATACAAGTGGTTTGAAAAAGTGTCAACATTAAATTCTATGAGTTCATAAGAACTTTTTTTATAAAAAGTATACTCTTGGTTTTTGGAAAAGTTCGCCTGTTCCTCCAGAAAATCCTATATTTTCTTTAGCAGAATGGTAACCACAATAGTTCCTTCGACAATCACTTAGTTTATACTAACTATGTATAACCTAATATCGAATGGACAGTTGAATGTATGAATTTTATCTAAGCCCACAACCAAACAAGGAACAACAAGTAAGGCAGAAGTCACACATTCCACCGCTTATCGGATATTATTTATATATAATTCTGATTTATAAACTAAGGAATTATAGAATTAACCACTAAAGGTCCTTATGTTATACTAATTGATAATAAGTATTAAACCTTTTGTAAATAAGTTTCTAGTTTCACTTACTCTATTGTGAAACATTGTTTTTCGTAATAATTGTTATTGTTTTCAAAAACTTCTATCGAAAACTATTTACCTTTAAATAACGACGTTTACCATAGAAAATCCTATATTTTCTATAAAACGGATTTGTAGTCTTAATCGTTCCGTTACCGAAAAGCACAAGTATAATTACTATACTTACTTTAAGGGTATCTAGTGTTGTTGATAAGTTAAAGTCGCAAAATACTTGTTTACCCTGAAAACCTGATATGGCGATACTACCCTCCTATGATCACTTAATACATATGAGTTGTATATAACCGAGGGTGAATATGTCCTATGCCCTCAACCAAGCAAGTAACAGGAAGTAAAGCGGAAGGCACACATTCCACTGCCTATCAGATTTTAGTTTTATCTAAACTGAGTATCATATAGTTAATATCATTTTCGAAAGTTTAGGAAAAGTATATTACTACATAAATATAATGTAATTTTCTCCTTGTGAGTTATATGACCATACTGATTGATATGACATGAATCAGATGTCGATATCGTTTATGACGTTTGTCACTCGCAGACCTGCCGGTCCAACTATACTAATAGTAGAGGTGAGGGATTGTTAGTCCCATATAGATCTATACACAAACTCACGCTCTCCCTCGAGGAGAATCTGGTTCTTAAATGTGGACTTCCACTGGTACTTAAGTTAGTCCCATATAGATCTATACACAAACTCACGCTCTCCCTCGAGGAGAATCTGGTTCTTAAATGCGTCTCACAAACTAGATTAACAACTTTACAAGTAATAATGCAAAATCTTTTATAAATAACTGGTAGTTTTGTAAAAAGATTCCTTTGTTCCATAAACTGTATTTATCATAGTTTATAATTTTATTTCCTTGTTTTAACTTGGAATTTGTAAATTAGTTCATATGATCCATAAACTATACCTATTATAATTTATTTCCATGTTTTAACAAGTTTCATGTTTTCATTCACATTGACGGCAAGATAACCAAATATGTAAAATTCCATTTTTAAACACAAAATATCTTGTGTTTTACTTGTATTCCCCCCCCCCCCCTAAAAATATTTAAAAAGCTTGGAAAAGTATGGAGGTATGAACTCACCTAATGTTGGGGATTTGATTGGAGATTTGGAATAGGATGTTAGCTCCACAAGTCAATAAAGTATTGATTTCTAGAAGTCCAACAGATTTTGGATACATGTCAAAGCTAGTGTGAGCATAAATTTTATGCTAGTTACAAAATAATTGTTATGCTAGTGTGAGCATAATTATTATGGTAAGGTTTGCAAGTTAGCAATAATATTCGGAAATCGGGAAACAACACATGAATAGAGAGAATGATTATAATCCACCTCTCAGTTCATACGATATCTAGAATGGAGGAATATATGATCCCTTATCTAATGGACGCGTCAGAGTTCGACAGTGGCTTTTGAGAGCTATGATTGCTAGTCGGGTCTTGGAGTCGTACTTGCATTTATAGTTATTATACTTATCCAAGTGGAAGACCATTGGATTAGGTGTCTAAGCCTATAACTATAATTAGTATGTAATTGACCCGAGAGTAGCATGGTCCATTTCGGGTTGCCTTCACAAAAGCAATTTGATAGGATGGATATTTGAGAAAGAGGTTATTTGTAATTTATTAATATAATATAAGTGTAATATATTGAGAAATCATATTATTTAATTAGTATTGATAAAAAATTAATTTGGAATCAATTTAGTGATCAAAAGAGACTAATTGAATTAATCGGGACTGATTATGTAAATCAATTATAAATATGGTTTGGCCTATTGGTCCATGATGGACTAAGTTTATGTGAGAGTCCATGAAGAGTTAGTCCATATGAGTTATTGGATCATAAGCCTAAGTGTAAAAATTAGGGTTTAGATCTGACTCTTGGAATTCTACACTATATATGTATTCCCTAAACCCTAAAATCAACACTTGTGTATTCCATGAAGAGTATAGTCGATTTTCGGTGTGTCTAACCTCTCTCTCAAAGTCCTCCATTTTCTCTTGGTGTTTGTAACTTTTTTGAGGCATCACACTTGGGGTACTAAGCTCTTGACAGGCCAAAAATCTACAAGCTACAACAAAGAGGTAATTCTCTAACTACTTTTATGTTTCAAATATCAAGTTGTATGCTAGTTATAGGTTTCATGCTTCGGATATTTTTTTGCATGTATAACAAGAGAAAAATTAGATCCAAATCATTAGGGTTGTATGTACACCATAGGGATGTTAGAGTACGTAAAACACAACAAGGTTTTCTTTTATTAAGAACTTCATAAGGGGTGATGGAGAATCTTTTATTAAGGAGAGATCGATTTTGAGTAAAACAAGTTGTGCCAACAGCTTCTGCCCAGAAGTAAAGTGGTAAGTTCGCAAACAATAACATGGTCCTCGCACTTCACATAGAGAACAGTTTCATCTTTCAACAACTCCTTTCTTTTGAGGAGCGTAAGGAGCCGAGAAGTTGTGAGCAACTCCTTTTTCAGCCAGAAATTCTTTAAAAATGTGGTTTTTAAACTCCGAACCATTATCGATGCAAACATTTCAAACTGACTTTTGCTGTTGAAGCTCAATCTGCTTCATAAAGTATTTGAGCTTGGAAGTAGCTTCAGATTACATGTAAAAGCTCAAGTGGCTCAATCACTATTGGTGTTTATGATTGTTGAATGACTCTTCCTGCTCTGCTTCCCAAGTTCATTGGCTGCATAAAGATGTTCTTTCTCAAACATTAGAAGTGGCAAACCTCGCACGAGATCACCAAGCACGAGTTTGTTGATATCCTTGAAGTTTAGGTGTGATAGCCTTCGATTCCAGATCCAAATTTCATCCGAATGTGCTTTTGTAAGAAGGCATATGGTCGGCTTTCCTTTGATAGGATTCATATTCAATGGACGCATCTCCCCTTTTCTCTTGGACTTTATAAGCACTATTTTTCTCTTCTTTTCTATTATCTTGGATCCCTCATCATCAAATGATACCTTCAATCTGGTACATACAACCAATTGAGATACACTAATTAGGTTGGTTGCAGGCCTTCAACATAGGCTACCTTCCGAATGGAGAATTCCCCATTCGTAATCATGTTGTATCCCTTGATTTCTCCTAGTGAGTTATTTTCGTATTTGAATCGTCTTCCATCCTTCAGCGATCTAAATTCTCTTAATTCTTCTTTCTATCTTGTCATGTGACGTAAGCAACCACTATTAATGTACCATTCGGAGTCCAACTGCTCGACACAAATCTCGTACAAAATTCAAATAGATTTAGGAACCCAAAGTTGTTTGGGTCCATGTGAGGTTTTCGTAGATACAAGAAAAGTTGTTGCTGCATCAAACAAGTAAGATCGTTTTTCCAAAGTGGTATTACTCTTTTCGTTATTTTAAAACGACAATCCTATTATCTTTAGGATTATTGTCTTGGAAAAAGAAATTTCTTTGTTTAGATGCAATTTGTTGTTTAACAAACTTTTTGTCAAACTTCTTTTCCTGCTCTTTTAAGTGTGTTTCACATTTCTTGATGGGAGCTTTAAGTTTCGAACCAACCTTTTCTTTTCCCTTAACATCTTTCGATGTGTTGGCAGATTTTGAAACACTAGGATTTGGACAAAAGTTAGGCTTGGCCTTTCCAAAACATTTTGTTGGTGTTGAAAATGATTGGTTTTGAAACCTGTGAAGATGAACACTGAAGTATTGAAAACTTTTTAGTATTCAAAGAAGAGACTTTCGCATTTGGATTTACCGATCTTTCTTGATTGACAAAATTAGTATTTTTAAATCTCCAGAAATGCTTTCTTTCTGTTAGATTTTTATAATATCTATCTTTTCTTTGACGTTTTTTAGCAACAAATTCCTTAAAAATCTTATGAATACCAGCCCTAGATTCACCTTTCTAATACGGGTTTCATACTGTTAGGATTACGTGTCTGTTGGAACATTTTCGGTTCCACTCGGACTTCCTTTCTCATCACTTGAGTTGATTTTGATAAGTGGTTCTGCCACATATCTTCCTTTCGTTTTCCAATAGATCATCTATGAAAGACCTTTGGTTTCATCGACATTATTAATGGGAATAGACCAAAAGAATTCGTCATATCCATCGGCATTGTCTTCTTCTACTAGGGACGATAAATCCAATGTCTGATTTTTGTTCGGTCTAGAGGTTGAGAAAACCTGATTTGGAATAGTTTGAACTTTTGGAAAAACTGTTGCCTTTTCTTTTAAAATCTTTGAACCTTTATTTTCCAAAACACGAGCATACTCAATTGACTTTTCAGAAATCTTATTTTTCTTAGGTTCAGATACACTTTTTATAAATTCTGAACAATCAACCTCATCCTCCAAAAAAATCTCACTCATGTCACTATCATTATCAAATTCATATACATTTTCAACATTAAGAGTATTTTCTGAATTCAACTTAATGCGTACTAAGTCAAATTTTTGAACAGTATCATATTTAATTTGCTCTATAATCTTTTTCGCTCAAAATTTGTTTCATAATGTATTTATGTTCTTTGGACTATATTTAAGCTTTAATTTTGTCTAGTCCAACTCTATAAGAGTCGGAGACATCATCAGAAGAGACAATGGATTCACACTTGTAGCAGTTTGCATCGATTTCGTCCTCTTTCAATTTGAGAAAGGGAAAAATAATTTTATGGATATTGTTGCCTATTTCACAATCAATATGCAATTGAGTGATGAAAAAAAAGACGTTTACCAATCAAACATAAAATGTCACGCTGTTTCAAAAGAACTAAATTATCTCGTTGCAAATAAATTAAATCATCCCTAGACCTAGACAAATTCGACCCCAACTTCTCAATCCACAGTCGTCTCTCTTCACTCTTTGGTGTCACCCTGCCGATTTGATCACTAATTTAGTATTGCTTAAACGAGTCCTTTTTAAACTATCACTTAAACAAGAGAGTATAAATTTTAAATCATCTAATTCAATTTCATATCGAGAGACAAAAATATTAAGAGATTCGAGAATTGAGTGTACCTTGTTGATCATTTTCTCACATTTGTTGATTTGTTTGGAGACAGGTTTAGCAGTGAAGCAGTTGTCCGAAGTCTTGCCGCCATCAATGGCATATGCCCTTTGCTCTGAAGCGTGATTGCGAGCCAAAATCCACTTTCCCTTGTAGTTAGGGAACTTAGCATTTGTAACAAAACACTCGCCATGTGTGGGTCTGTGAACCTCTTCATCCTCCGAATCGGTCGACCTCACTTCAACTCTTCCGAACTCGTCATCATCTTCTTGCACAATCAAAGTAGGCTTAGCATTATCAGCTCTTTTCTTCTTTTTGATCTTCTTAATTTTTCGGAGATAGTAAGCTTCATCTTTATCTTCTATATATTTCTTCTCACTTAATATGTGCAACATACACTCCTTGGACAGATGATTCTTCCTATGACAGTAGTTACAATCATATCTAGAGTCTCCCATAAGCTTTTTCTCTTTCTTAGCCTCATCCTTTTGTGATTCAATGGGGCCTTCGTCTTTAACGTTTTCGGAGCTATAGTTGCCTTTCCAATTCCTGTTTTGGGATGCCCAAAATTATTCTTTGCAAATTTTATTGGTTTAGAGATTATCAAAGCGTATTCCTCTTTTATATGTTCGCAATCTGAAAGACCAGACTCTGAATATTCTTCAGCTACAGTTTTTCCCTTCGCAACTAGGGCCAAAGATCCCATTCCCGAAACAACCTTTCCTTCCTTTGTTACTTCTTCTTCGTGGGACTTGAGAATTCCCACTAGCTTCACCAATGAATAGTTCTTGAATTTTTCGCGAGCTTTAACAGTTGAAACCACCATTTTCCACTCTGATCGTAACCCGTTCATAAACGTGACCTTTTGTTCTATTAATTCACATTTTATTTTTTGCTTCATCATCCTACTTAAAGATGATTGTAACGGTTGAACGTTTGATCAAGATTTTCCTATGGCATTTGAACAAAGGCACCAAACTCTGAAAGAAGCAGCGTCTAAATAGAGTGTTCCAGATCTGCGTCACTTGAATAGAGCTCTTTTAATCTATCCCAGATCTCTTTGGCTATGTCACAAGAACTCACCAGGCGAAAGGTGTCATGAGGTAAAGCAAACCTTATTATCCTCATGGCTTTAATGTTGCTCATTGGTTTCTCTTTCTCATCTTGAGGAATATCTCTAACATTGACAAGAAGAGTATTGTACTCTGCCTAAGTTTTGATGACTCTTCTGGTTCCTGCATGCATGAATGTTCCCCCTGTTATTGCTAGCCAGATTGTCATTCCATGGTCTTCGATACCCATAACATAATCCTCAAAATGTATTGCCCAGACTTCATAGTCTGAGGAAAGAGAATAGGAATCCTGGTGCTATGTCTGATGTTGCTAGAAAGATTGAATGATAGAGTATGTGGATCTTCAGGCTACATGTTGTAGATTTACTAAAACCTGTAAAGAATAAGATATGTAAAACTGAAATCAAGTTTAGGGTGTAATAAGGATCAAGATCCAATGTCATCAATTGATCCAAACGATAAAGACGGGTAGAACAGATCCAATTAAAGTGGAAAAACTCTAGAACACTCGACATAAACGGACTAACTACATAAAAAACAAAATTTGACACAATCTTTTAAATAACCCAACATTTTCGACCCACGAGCACAATACGAAAAACTCACCTCATAATCTGAACGATAGCCGTACATATCTAGTCCATTCTATGGTCTAAATGGACAAACTTTATAGCTTTATCCCTTAAGACTCTCCAAGAGATAAATATCTCAACCCCTAGATCCAAAAAGCGAAAAACACAACATGGATTTATCATTAAGTACTTAATCTTGAAGGTCACTTGTCCAAGAATTCTAAACGCGTTACTAGCACCATTATTGATTTTCATACATGAATGTCCATTGAATGTATTCAACTCTATTAAATACAAGTGTTAACGACCAAAAATCCATGCATGACATCAAAACTCATTACTAATTCAGACCCAAAGCACCAAATACTCCAAATGGACTGGAGATTCATAATGTTACAAATCGTATGAAATCTTACCACTGAAACCCATCAAGACATAAAGAAAAGGGACAAAATCTAAAGATGTAGCAACTTAACAAGGAAAAGGTTGGGTCTTGGAAACTCACCAAGGTCCACAAGATTAGTAGCTGATACATATGATGCTTGCAAGGTAAATCACCACACCAAAGGCTTCCTTCTCCTTAAAGATCACCAAAACACCAAAATGTGTTCACAATTGAAATGGAAGCTAGGGTTTGGGTTTATGAGCTTGAGAGGGTGTTGGAGGTTGAATAATCATGAAACCCTAGCCTTAATATTCTTTAAATAGGGCCCAAAGCCCAAGCATTAGGGTTTTCTCTAAAAACACCTGCCACACGGTGGCACATATGGACACGCCGTGGCTATCATTTAAGTCCACTATCCAAAACAATATTGACATGTCGTGCTGAAGCTCCACCAAGTTGTAGCCACCCAAATAAAGTTCATTTATAAATTATACATACCTAGAATGGGTGTTATAGATTCACGAGATGTTCACTAGCACACCCCCAAATCGGAACGACGGAAACATTCGGGGGCGAAGGAAGTCATGCAAAGTATCAGAACACATGCTTCATAGTAAAATAAGAAACAACATCTATTTCATTAATATTAAAAGTTTACATTGTGTTCTAATCACATATGATTGACTCCAAAAGTAAATAACAAAACAAGGACATGAAGCTACTATGTTCCATATTCTGAATCTCGGTGTGTGTACATGTCAACTAGTTTCTTGAGAATACAAGTTATTTTGAAAGTGTAGATCAAAATTTAAGCTGGTGAGTTCATAAGTATTTTTGTTATAAAAAGTATGGTCTGAGTTCTTTGAAAAAGTTCGCCTATTCCTCCAGAAAATCCAATATTTTATGATGTGATAAATGATAAGTAAAAATGACTCTTACAATTCCTTATATGAGTACATAATAAATACAGGTTATATACAATCCAGATCAAACATACATTGAAATGTGTGGATCTACCCTCAGCCCACAACCAAACAAGGAACAAGAAATGAGGCGGAAGTCACACATTCCATTGTTTGTTAGATCCTTATTGTATATAACCCTGACATATTCACTAGGTGCTTATGGAGTTAACAGTAATAGCTCTTTGACATTTGAAGAAAATATTATTTAAGAAAATCATATATTTTCTTTAGTAAATTGGTAACAACAATAGTTCCTTCAATAATCACTTAGTTTATACTAGCTATGCATAATCTAATATGAAATAGATAGTTAAATATGTGAATCTACCCTAAGCCCACAACCAAACAAGCAACAGGAAGTAAGGCGGAAGTCACACATTCCACTGCCTATCAGATATTAATTATATATAACTCTAATGTATAAACTAAGGAATTATAGAATTAACCATGTAAGGTCCTTTATGTTATACTAGTTTAATAAAAAGTATTAAACCTTTTTATAAATATGTTTTCTAGTTTCACTAACCCTATTGTGAAACATTGTTTTTGGTAATAAATGTTATTATTTTCAGAAAGTTCCATCGAAAACTGTTTACCTTAAAATAACGATGTTTACCATAGAAAATCCTATATTTTCTATAAAACGGACTGGTAGTCTATATTGTTCCAAGATCGAAAAGCACAAGTATAATAAATATACTTACTTCAATGATATCTAGTGTTGTTGATAAGTTAAACTGAATAAATACTTGTTTTCCCTAAAAACCTGATACGGCGATACTACCCTCCTATAATCACTTAATACATACAAGTTGTATATAATCAAGATCGAACAGACAGTTGAATGGGTGAATCTTCCGTAAGCCCACAACCAAACAAGGAATAGGAAGTAAGGCGTAAATCACACATTTCATTGTCTACCAGACTTTAGTTTTATCTAACCCTATTGTATATATACTAAGTAATCACATAGTTAATATCCTTTGAGATTGTTTAAGAAAAGTATATTACTATGTAAATATATCGTTGGTATCTATTTTTGAGTGTTCTGACCATACTAATTGATACGCTGTGAAACGGATGCCAATACTATTTATGTCTTTGTCATCCACAGGCCTATTGGTCCAACTGTAGCTAACTATAAAGGTGAGGAATTTTTGGTCCCATATAGATCTATACACAAATTCACGCTCTCCCTCAAGGAGACTCTGGTTCATAAGGGTAGACTTCAACTGATACTTATGTGAGTACTCGAAGACGTGTCTCAGAAGCTTGATTAATGACTTTACAAGTAATAATGCAGCAAACCCTTTTGATAATTAACAGATAAGTTTCTAAAAACATTCCTTTGTTTCATAAACTAACTTATAGCTTATAAGCTTATTTTCCATGTTTTAACAAGTTTCATGTTTTAACTACATTTTTATCGGTAAGAAAGACATAATAAGCAATTTATATTCTAAAACACAAGATTTCTTGTGTTTACTTGTATTCCCCCTCCCCCCTAAAAACAGTAAAATTTGGGAAAGAGATGGGGAGTATGAACTTACCTTATGTGAGTGATTCGATTGAAGACTGAAATAAGGATGTTATACTCACGAATGACGTCTTGGGGCATAAATGAGTCCTAAATAGCATGTAATGATACATATAGGCATGAAATTAGTGAATCTAGCTACAAAGGTGATTAGGAAACAACCTAGCATGCAAGAATAACTCACCAAAGGAGTGTTAGAAGCAAGTTAGGAGGCTAATAGGGAGTTCACGACCTCATGAAGGGCTCATGGCCCTATGATGGTTCACGACCCTTATGAGTAGTTCACGGGCCAACTTCAGGGAAGAACACTTGAAGATCTTGTTTTTTGGAAAGTGTTTGAAGATCCTAAGTTGTATTCTAAGGAGATATAAAGAAAAAGGATCTTTAAGAGTTAAATTGGTGTTCTTGATATATGATACTTAGGAGAGAATGGGATGTTTGCGGCCAAGAGAAGGAGAAGTGAAGGAATATGAACTAAACTCAAAAACATATATATATATATATATATATATATATATATATATATATATATATATATATATATATATATATATATATATATAAACACACACACACACATCGATTTCACGGCCTAAGGATGGTTCACGGCCGTGAACATGGTTCGCAGCCGTGAACCTCATTTGTTGAGGTTTATGGCTCGAATGAAGTTCTTGGCTCTTGGTTCTTACCTGGTTCACTTCCTAACACATAACCCTTATGTATACTAGGTCTAGAAACCCATAAGTTTGACCTTTAGTTGATTTGTTTGACCTTACAAGATAGAAATTTACGGGTTGTGACATCATCCCCCCGTTAGATGGAATTTCATCCTGAAATTAGCTTTCTTAGCAGGACTCGTGGGGTCGTGCTCCTCTGAATGCTAGAATATTCGCTCGTAGACTTAGGCAACTTTGCCCAGAAGTTCATTACAGGATTCATACCTGGTCCATTTATCAGTACCTCGTGTATACAAGTCGTATATAATTAAGATTATGAAGACGGTCGGATGTGCGAATCTGCCCCAGGTACACAACCAAATAAGGAACATGGGATAGGGCAGAAGCACACATTCTCAGTCTGCAGAATCTTAATTATATACTACTCTCGTGTATACACTTAGTAGTGGTAGGTTAACCGTATTCATCCTTCTCCTCTATGCTTGAACTTGACCTGTAGGACGAGTGGTAGTTCTGGAAGATCTGCTAGGTATATATCAGCAAGGTTTCTGAGGTTAAAGTACTCCTCTCATGAGTACTTCGGGGTTTAGAATATAAGAGACAATTTTGAGGTTTGGGTTGGGTTGTCGTTATGAGTGACGAGGGTTTCGTTAATTGGTCGGTGAAGGCGGTGGGTTTTTGTAACACATGAACTTGGTATGGTGAGGACCACGCCAATGCATGTCGAATGAAAACGCCAAAGACTTTATAGAAACAAGTGTTGATTCAGTTTGAAAGAAACTTTTGTTATAATGATTGTGAATTCCGAGTGTGCTCGACAACGCATTCTTCATAGGCTTTCTAGTGTTTTCTCGATATTACCACCGCCACAAATCGTACTGCAATAAGCGAGTACTAGCAGTGAAAGTGCTTTGATAACTAGTGATGATACTTTATATTATGATCCTTATCGGTACACCTATGATCGCTTGGCACATACAAGCTGTGTATAACTAAGATGGATAAGACGGTCAACTGAGTGAATCTGCCCTAAATCCACAAACAGACAAGGAACAAGAAATGAGGCGGAATCACTCACTCTAAGTGTGACAGCCTTCAATTTACAGTCAAGTCAAAGTCAAATAAAGTCAACAAATCAAACCGGTTGACTCAATTAACCCTTGGGTACTGGGACTTACGTTAGGTAATTACTATACGACTCGCTATTCTAATGAGAAATCTCTCCAAGAATGTGAAATCTCTCCCAAATCTCTCTTTGTATGAGAAATCTCTCCAAGTATGTCAAATCTCACCCAAATCTGTCCAAGAATGTGAAATCTCTCCGAAATCTCTCTTCGTATGAGAAATCTCTCCAAGAATGTGAAATCTTTCGCAAATCTCTCTTTATATGTGAAATCTCTCCAAGTATGTCAAATCTCTCCTAAATCTCTCCAAGAATGTGAAATCTCTCCCAAATCTCTCTTCGTATGAGAAATCTCTCCAAGAATGTGAAATCTCTCCGAAATCTCTCTTTGTATGAGAAATCTCTCCAAGTATGTCAAATCTCACCCAAATCTCTCCAAGAATGTGAAATATCTCCCAAATCTCTCTACGTATGAGAAATCTCTCCAAGAATGTGAAATCTCTCCCAAATCTCTCTTTGTATGAGGAATCTCTCCCAAGTATGTCAAATATCTCCCAAATCTCTCTCAAAACCTCTTTTGATTTATTTTGATCATTTAGGGCATCCCGACACTTGACTTGGTGAAAACCACTCGAAACAGGAAGATTCCTAGGAAAATTAGCCTTTTGGACCGAAGTCCCTCTATAAGGACCATGCCCTTCTTTAGCCGAAGCCCCAAGGACCGAGTCCGAAGTCCTCTGGTGTAGTCGCAGCAAGCTAGCCGCAGCCACCGACCGCAACACCTTCGCTTCGAACCCTGCTCAGACTGCATCGGAGCTCGCCTTCGGACCGCAGTCATGCGACCAAGCCACTTCAGATTTAGGCTGCTGATGACCGCACCCTTGCCCAGAACTTTGGAATTTCTCATTTTTCACCTAGATTTCGACCACAACTCTTTTTTAAGCCCGTTTTTAATTATTTTAACGAGGGATTTTCACCCAAATTCATATTTTGGCATATAAGGACCCATATATTCATAAATTCAACATATATTTATGGAAATCTTTATTTAAGACTAAAATCTATTAAATAAGATCTTGTGGTGGAGTCTTGACTTTGCCATAGTGTTAGACACAAGCAACCACCCCCATACCCACTCCATGACTAACCTACACCCCTCCCCACCATACCTAGTCATTCAAGGGTACTTTCCCCACCATTTGACCGACCATACTCTTAGTCAAAGGCTGAAAGCTCACCCTCTCTCCTCATTCTCACTCATTTCTTTCATTTCGACCAAAGATCAAACACATCTTTTCTCTCAAATTCTCTCATACAATTTCGAGATTTCCAAGTCATTTTTCAAGCTTTCCATCTTCATTTGGTAAGTATCATCACCCTCCTTATGGTTATTACATTTCCTTTTACTTGCACATCTCCATAACTTTAAAGTGACTACTTGCACATCTCCATAAAATTTTCCACGATTTATGGTGATTTTTACAAAACAACCTATCATTTCAAGAACAAATTTGGACCAGTCCGTGAATATGGACATTTTAACAGAAGTTAAAGACCTCCAAAAATCGTGATAAAAATTATGAATAAACTAGACACATTTTTGGAACTCTCAGAATTTACAGATTCAGTTTTCGAATTCGTATGGTTTTTCTAAAACAGCGCAGAAAGGGTAAAAACTAGTTAACAGCTTATAACTTTCATAACACTTTGTATTATGTTGAGCAAAGTGTATAACAATAAGTTTTAAATATTGAATGTGTTTTCTTGTTAGTTTATCATCATAAACTAAAATTTAGTCATTCATGATAAGATTCTTCATTCATTTAGAACACATATATTAAGCTATAATAAGCATAGTTTATGGATTCATAGCACTAATCTATTTTCATAAAAGAGTTCTTTTACATTACAAACGTTTTGGATAAACTATAATAGGTATAGTTTATGTATCATTTACTTTTAAAACTTATTTAGCAAAGGTTTTCTGTTTAGTTCACGTAAATCTGTTAATGAGTAAATTTGTGGGTCATTCGCTTCGGGTTATTTCCAAAGTAACAACGTCAAAAAGTCCTGTAAATTGTAACCAGAGTCTCTTGTAGGGAGAACGTGATAGACCGGCAGGTCTGAGGTGACAAGTGTCATTCAACCGCGACGCCTGAAGAACGTTGTATTATGAGGCCGTTCCTGTCTAGTATGGTTATAATAGCTCACATGTGGTATTAACAAATCATAAGATTTACAGGTTCTGCTTTTAAATTAGTGAGTTATGTCGATTTAGCTCACAGGAATTACCTTAACTATGGAAAAATTACTTGTACGCTTTCATATCAAAAAGGGTTTTATGCCTATTTAAAATCACTTTTATATCTTTATGTATGGAAAATACTTGTTTACTTTCGGTCGTGGGATTTAGGACTACTTAACCTTTATAAGGAAAGTATTGGATTTCGATCCTTTGGAACATATTCTTTAACATTACATCTCGTCTAAAACTGTTAGATTTCAACGGTTTATTTAATTAAATTTATGTATAACTTATATTTGTTGAGTGATCATACAAGGAATCTATGGGTCCTTCAAGAGTTCATTATCACATAGCATAGGAGCATTCATTCAACACTTAACTAAGGAAACATTAGATTTTCTGGAAATCATACTCAATCGCTTTTAGTAGGAAAACGTTTTCTTTCTCAAACAAAACTCTTTTGAACTCACCAACATAATTGTTGACACTTTCAAAACTACTTGTGTTCTTACGAAATCAGTGAAACAGGAAAAGCAACAGCATTTTGAGGATGAGACGTTAAATCGTCAAACGATTCATTTTGTCATCATGATGTAATTGATTTGAAACATGTAAACATATACTTTGGTGTAACTTTTTCAATTATATTTATGATGGTTGTATTTACTTTGAGCACTATTTTTCTCGTTGTTGTGATACTACACATGAAGTCCTCCACCCCCGCACGTTTCCGCCATCCTTGGTTTGGGGGTGTGACAGATTGGTATCAGAGCATTGTTTATAGTGAACTAAGTATATCGAACCACATAAGATATACAAACTATAAATGCATTGGGACTAAGGTCTCTGATTTAACATTTTGAAATGACTATACTTTTAGAGATAAAAAATTTCTTATTAAAAGTATACATGCATGCATATATACTAAGGTAAGCATCCTTCTAGAACAAAACAAAAGTAATGATTGTTGAATGGCACAAGTAGGGTTGGGGATGTATAGTCAGCTCTGGGAAGGACATAGCCTGTTCAACTATGTCTAACCCAGAAGTGATTAGCATATGCCCAAGAATGATTGTGGCATTGCAACAAGTCTAAAAACTTACCAATTCTATCTACAAAGAAACATTGAATAGCATAAGTCAAACATTAAAATACTATAGGAGTATTTTGTAATACTATAACGAACTTATGTGAAAACTAAAGACCCCTATTAGTAGGTCTTTAACGACTAAGTGCATACTCCAAGGTTATACATAATTAAAGATATTATAGACTCAGAATCTATGACTATTGCTCTACTTCATGTTCCTTGTTTGGTTATGGATTTAGAGTAGAGTCGTTTATTCGAAGGTCTATTCTATCTCAGATTATGTGTAACTGGTACGCACTAAGTGATTATAGACATGACTGATATGGATCACCCCTATAAGTAATTAATTATAGATTTAGACGCCTAGTAATTATCTCTTCCACTCCTATTCTCGCACGTATAACATAGCAAGATCCTACTTACCAGGCGACCCCTACTTTCCCAACCCGATAAATGGTGAATGGTTATGAGAAGAATCAAAAGCGAAACCGGAGGTAATCAACCCTCCATGCATAGCCACGGTTTTCGCGAACCGTTTCGATTACATCGAACCTGTGCCCCGTCGGGCAACCGTGATCGAGGGTTGAAGTCGACAGCAATGACAACAATCACCATGTGGAGACTAACGAGGGTGCTACGAGCTCAACCATGGGGGAACAACTGACAGAGCCCTCCCAACGAAGACCCGCAGATCGCGAACATCTAGGATTAAAACAGGGAGACTGCAAATCGATTTCGAAAACTGCGCGCTACTTCGGACCCCACCATCTCACGTACCCGAGATTCGGGAAGAGACTACTATTTCAAAGACCAACTCTCTTTTCAGGACCTTATCGCCGCTCAGACAGAGGCAAGAGAGTAACAGGGTACACACACGAAATTCAAAGAGAGGATGATTGCATCCAAGCATCGATTGGCAAAGCTGCATGGTGCATCAACTTTGCCTCAGGCATCACAAGGGACAGATCGTCGTGAGTAAGTTCATACCGCTCACAAGACCTTGTAAATTAAGTTCATGAGTATGCGTTGGTGCTACCCTATTCTAGGTGAAAGCACAACAGTGCAATTTAAGTAGTCATACTAATCGAGAGATCTAGTTGCTATCAAAACTTTTCGTTGCGTGGATGTGAGACAGACCTGCATCGAGGTCAAAAATTTTCGCTGAAACCATAATTACTAGAATCATATTAACAAGAGGTACCATCTCTACGACACGAAGCATACAATCTTCACCGATCATAAGAACCTAGAGGGCACAGACGACGAAGCATGTTATCCCATGAACCAAATCTGGACACCGAGGTTGATGGATTCAGAAATAATGTCATGAACGAAGCACACGATAACTCGCTACTCCCTTCATCCAGGCTCGGATAAGATGTGTCTGGACCTCAAAAAGTAACATCAGTGTACGAATAGGAAAGCTGACATCGCTACACATGTGGGCAAGTATCGGACTTGTGCCAATGTCAAGGTAGAATAAAGGAAGCCTTCGTGTTTCCTACAACAACCAGTAATACCTGAAAGGAAGTGGGAGCGGCTAACCATGGGCTTCAAAACAAGCTACCTAAGATAATGGATGGTCTCGATACCATTTGGGTAACCATTGATATACTGGCCGAATCCGCACACTCCCTACTAATCAAAGAATCCGACAGGATGGAGGAATCGACTAGAACGTACATCAAAGAGATTATACGACCACAGGGTCTGTTAATATCTGTTATCCCTAACAGAGATAGTAGATTCATTTCGCGACCCTGGC
Source organism: Lactuca serriola (assembly GCF_051521515.1). Lineage (NCBI taxonomy): Eukaryota > Viridiplantae > Streptophyta > Magnoliopsida > Asterales > Asteraceae > Lactuca > Lactuca serriola. The sequence goes on from NC_136411.1 coordinate 341,402,273, forward strand.
AACCCTTACAGGGAACTAGGTTAGACTTGAGTATGGCCTACCAACAACAAACCAACGGGAAGAACAAAAGGGATTGTTCAAACCTTGGGCGACATGTTAATAGCTTGGGTGATTAACTTCGGTAAAGCGTGGGAATGCCCAATTACCACATGGTGAAATCGAAATGAACGAGAGTCTCCATTTTGTAGCGGAGAGCCTAAAGGCACACATAGAATACACTATCATTTCAAAACAATAACTCTTTTAAATCGACTTAGCTCAAGTTACAATAAGAAATTCCAAGGTCGTCATTTAACATCAAGCGGATTGGTCCCCTCCATACCAATTTCTTGTACTACGAAAAGTCTCCCCCATCTTTTCTCCAAATTCTTGAAGTCCAGGTCAAAATGCTAATTTCGGGACGAAATTCCCTCTAACGGGGGGATAATGTGACAACCGTCAATTTCCGGTCAAGTCAAAGTTAAATAAAGTCAACAAGTCAACCGGTCGACTCAATTAACCCTTGGGTACTGGGGCTTACGTTAGGTAATTACTATACGAATCGTTATTCTAATGAGAAATCTCTCCAAGAATTTGAAATATCTCCCAAATCTGTCTTTGTATGAGAAATCTCTCCAAGTATGTCAAATCGCTTCCATAACTCTCCAAGAATGTGAAATCTCTCCCAAATCTCTCTTCGTATGAGAAATCTCTCCAAGAATATGAAATCTCTCCCAAATCTATCTTTGTATGAGAAATCTCTCCAAGTATGTCAAATCTCTCCCAAATCTCTCAAGAATGTGAAATCTCTCCCAAATCCCTCTTCGTATGAGAAATCTCTCCAGGAATGTGAAGTCTCTCCCAAATCTCTCTTTGTATGAGAAATCTCTCCAAGTATGTCAGATCTCTCCCAAATCTCTCTTCGTATGAGAAATCTCTCCAAGAATGTGAAATGTCTCCCAGGTATGTCAAATCTCTCCCAAATCTCTCTCAAAACCTCTTTTGATTTATTTTGATCATTTCGGGCATCCCGACACTTGACTTGGCGAAAAACCACTCGAAACGGGAAGATTCCTTGGAAAATTAGCCTTTTGGACCGAGGTCCCTCTATAAGGACCAAGCCCTTCTTGAGCCGAAGCCCCAAGGAGTGAGTCCAAAGTCCTCTGGTCTAACCGCAGCAAGCTAGCCGCAGCCAGTGAGCCGCAGCCACCGACCGCAGCCAGCGAGCCCCAGCCACCGACCGCAGCAACTTCGCTTCAGACCCTACCCGGACTGCATCGGATCTCGCCTTCGGACCGCAGTCATGTGACCAAGCCACTTCAGATTTAGGCTGCTGATGACCGCACCCTCGCCCACAACTTCAGAATTTCTCATTTTTCACCCGGTTTTCGACCACAACTCCGTTTTATGCCCGTTTTTAATTATTTTAACGGGGGATTTTCACCCAAATTCATATTTTGGCACATAAGGACCCATATATTCATAAATTCAACATATATTTAAGGAAATCTTTATTTAAGACTAAAATCTATTAAATAAGATCTTGTGGTGGAGTGTTGACTTTGCCATAGTGTTAGACACAAGCAACCACCCCCATATCCACTCCATGACTAACCCACACCCCTCCCCACCATACCTGGTCATTCTAGGGTACTTTCCCCACCATTTGACCCACCATACTCTTAGTCAAAGGCTGAAAACTCACCCTCTCTCCTCGTTCTCACTCATTTATTTCATTTCCACCAAAGATCAAACACATCTTTTCTCTCAAATTTTCTCATACAATTTCGAGATTTCCAAGTCATTTTTCAAGCTTTACATCTTCATTTGGTAAGTATCATCACCCTCCTTATGGTTATTACATTTCCTTTTACTCAAATCATTGATTCCTTACACAAACTCCATCATTATTGTGTTAGATTCTCAAATCTTCAAGTGATCCTTCAAGTGTTCTTGAGTTAAACACTTCACTTCTTCAACATTCACCCACTGAAATCATATAAGGTGAGTTGATACCCCTATATTTTCATGTTTTCTTAATTTTTAGGGGGGGGGGGGGGGAATACAAGTTAAAACACCAAGAACACAACTAAACTTTTCCAACAACTTTCATCAAGAAAGTTTAACTCCATTCACGGATTGTTTTGGCCAACTTAAATATTTTCGTTTTCAAAACTGTATTAGATGCAAATAGTTTAGGTTTATACCTTTAAAATGATTACTTGCACATCTTTATACGATTTTTCTACGATTTATGGTGATTTTTACAAAACAACCTATCATTTCAAGAACAAATCCGGACCAGTCTGTGAATATGGACATTTTAAGACAACTTAAAAACTTCCAAAAATCATGATAAAAATTATTAATAAACTAGACACATTTTAGGAACTTTCAGATCTTACGGATTCAGTGTTCGACTTTGTATGATTTTTCTAAAACAGCGCAGAAAGGGTAAAAACTAGTTAACAGCTTATAACTTTCATAACACTTTGTATTATGTTGAGCAAAGTGTATAACAATAAGTTTTAAATATTGAATGTGTTTCCTTGTTAGTTTATCATAATAAACTGAAATTTAGTCATTCATGATAAGATTCTTCATTCATTTAGAACACAAATATTAAGCAATAATAAGCATAGTGTATGGATTCATAGCACTAATGTATTTTCATAAAAGAGTTCTTTTACATTACAAATGTTTTGGATAAACTATAATAGGTATAGTTTATGTATCATTTACTTTTCAAACTTAGTTCACGTAAATCTGTTAATGAATAAATTTGTGAGTCATTCGCTTCGGGTTACTTCCAAAGTAACAAAGTCAAAAAGTCCTGCAAATTGTAACCAAAGTCTCTTGTAGGGAGAACGTGATAGTTGTGTATAGATCTATATTGGGTTTGACAAACCCACACCTGAGTTGCTTGCAATAGCTAGACCGGAAGGTCTGAGGTGACAAGTGTCATTTAACGGCGACGCCTGAAGAACGTCGTATTACAAGGCCGTCCATGTCAAGTACGGTTATAATAGCTCACATGTGGTATTAACAAATCATAAGATTTACGGGTTCTGCTTTTAAATTAGTGAGTTATGTCGATTTACCTCACAGGAATTACCTTAAGTATGGAAAAATTTCTTGTACGCTTTCATATAAAAAAGGGTTTTATGCCGATTTAAAATCAGTTTTATATCTTTAAGTATGGAAAATACTTGTTTACTTTCAGTCCTGGGATTTTGGACTACTTAACCTTTATCAGGAAAGTATTGGCTTTCCTTTGGAACATATTCTATTAACGTTACATCTCGTCTAAAATTGTTAGATTTCAATGGTTTATTTAACTCAGTTTATATATAACTTATATATGCTGAGTGATCATAGAAGGAATCTATGGGTCCTTCTAGAGTTCATTATCGCATAACGTAGGAGCATTCATTCAACACTTAACAAAGAAAACATTGGGTTTTTTGGAAATCATACTCAATCGCTTTTACCAGGAAAATGTTTTCTTTCTCAGATAAAACTCTTATGAACTCACCAACTTAATTGTTGACACTTTTTCAAAACTACTTGTATTCTCAGGAAATCAGTGAAACAGGAAAACCAACAGCATTTTGAGGATGGGACGTGAAATCGTCAAACACTTCATTTTGTCATCAGGATGTAATTGATTTGAAACATGTAAACATATACTTTGGTGTAACTTTTTCAACTATATTTATAATGGTTGAATTTACTTTGAGCACTATTTTACTCGTTGTTGTGATACTATACATGAAGTCCTCCACCCCCGAACGTTTCCGCCATCCTTGGTTTGGGGGTGTGACACTAAGCCTACAAAATCCTGGTTATGCATAAACCTAATGTACATACTAAGCCATCATAGCTCACTTGAATGGCTCTTTAGTTCCCTTATGAATGCTGTGACTTGTTCAAGTAAATAATTTATAACTACTTTTTAATTTCTCCAAATTTTTAATAAAATTTTAATTTTTAAAGTAAATTTATTTAGATGACGTACCGCTATTCACAGGTGGTTCCTGGTCAGTCTCTCCTGTGGTGATCATCAGTATTCTCCCTTCCCCTCCCGAGTTCTTCGTTATTGGGTAGCCCCTCTTGTAGTGCCCAATCTCACCAGACCTATAGCATGCCTGGTTCACTTCTACTCCAGGGACTTGAGAGATTGGTTGTGTCGGCTCTGCAGAAACGGGAACTGTGCCCCTTCCTGCGGTAATTCATGCATTGCATCTCCCAGAAAGCTCCGGTGTGATGGTAGTAACACTTACTACACCTCGGGAAGGTCCCAACATATCGACTAACAGGCGCTGGAGTGGCAGGTGTTATGGAGGTGTATACAGTAACTACTCGTTGCTCCTGCGGGGGTTCCTGTGTTGTTTGTTCCTTCCTCTTGTTCCTCGACATTCCTTTATAGTTCTCTCCCTTTGTGGGCTCGAGAACTGGGGCCACCACGTCATGGCGGAATCCATGGTTAATGAGTCGATGGGCCAGGTGTTTGGCGCTATCGAAGGTAGTCAGTTTAGAAGCCAATATATTCCCTTGAATTTACGTAGATAAGCCCCAGATGTACTTTTCTATCTATTTACTCTCCGGGTTAACCATCCCGGGGCATAATGCTGCCAGGTCAATAAACATGTATGTGTCGGCCACTATGTCTGAGTCGACCATGGTATGATCCCATAACTCTTGCTCCAACATTTGAACTTCGCCTCTTGCGTAGTATTCTTCCAACATTATCTCTTTCAGGTTCTCCCAACCCATAGATTTAGCCACTGATAGGGTCAATGACCTAACATGGCCATTCTACCATGTTAGGGTTCTGCGAAGAAGGTGCAGGCAACAAAATTCACTTTGCTCCCTTTTAGGCACATATAGATTTCGAAAACTGATTCTGTTTTCTCGAACCACGGCATTAGAGTAATGACTCCCCCATTTCCATTAAAGGATTTGGGTTTCCATTTCATGAAGTCCTTGTACGAACACTCACGTGGGTGTCCGTGGGTAACTCCGGGGTTAGATAGGTGGGTACCGCTACCAGATCCAAGGGTACTACTTGTGAGGATTTGATTTATAGCAGTTGTTGCTGTTGTTATCGTTGTTTGGAAAGCAGCGTGATCGAGTTGTGGTGGTGGAGGTAGTGGTGGATTCTCTGTTATGGTATTAGCTACGTGCCTTATAAGTCTACTGCGATGCATCTTTTGCTAAAATGAATACAAAAGGAAACGGTGATAAGTCTATATAGCAGTGGTTATAAGTTGAATGTTGATTAAACTAACTTATCCTAGTTCTAAGTGTACCATGTTCCGACTTTCATAGGGTTCTGAAAAAATTCATGACGGAAGTCTATATAAAATAAACTTTATGAATCAGTAGTGACTTCTCTCGAATGAATTTCTGTAAATCGAATATTTGTTACAAGCTGTTACGAAAATGAAATAATCCTAACACATAGTGTGAGTAGTGTATTCACTAACTCACTAGGTTATTTTTAGTATGTTCGTTATTTATGTGACACATAAGATGTTTGGTTTCTTCGACTGATCCCTCCTTGGAAAACTCCTCATGAATCTTTTCTTCTTCCTCCTTGACTCCTCTGCTGGCTGCTATGATGGAGTGGTTACATCTATCTAGGTTTGTCGTGTGAGAATGGAAGTGTCTAAAGAATCTATGAGATTAAGTGAAACTCTATGGGGTGATCCTTATCGGGTCCTCCTATAATTGTGCAGTGTATACAAGTTGTATAGAATTTAAGATTATATAGACCTTCGAATAAGTGACCCTACTCTAAAACCACAACCAAACAACGAACATGAAGTAGAGCATATATCAGTAATTCTAATTCTATAAAATCTAAATAATATAAAACCCTGGGAATATACACTCCGAAATTATAGACCTACTAGTAAGGGTCTTTTAAATTTAAACATAAGTTATTTATAGTGCCTAAAATATTCCTATAGTTTTTTAGTGGTATGGATTTGGTAAATTATAAACTTGTTGCTATTTGCTAGTATCATAAAATACTCCTATAGTATTTTAACTTTTTGTTTTGTTCTAGAAATCCCCTTGCATATAGATTTAGGTAAGTTTTAAGTCTGTTGCGACACCACATCACTCCCAAACACATGTTGGTCATATCTCAAATAAATATAGTTGATCACGCTATATTGATCCCATATATGATTACATAACTATCTAGGTTTGACCGCAGTGCCCAACCTTTAAATACTTCTATTTCTTTCTTCTTGTGATACTTGTTCTAATATGTATATATGTATGCAGGTATATATACATTTATAGAAACATTGATATATTTTAAAAATATAGTTTGAGTCTGAGCACCTAGGCCCCATTGTTTTTATAATTGTATATCTTTTATAGGTTTATATACTTAATTCACCATAAACAATACTCTGATACCAATCTCACACACCCAAACCGGAACGGCGAAAACGTTCAGGGGCGGAGGACATCATGCTTAGTACCACAACACATGCATCATAGTAAAATAAGCAACTACATCCATTTCAGTAATATTAAAATTTTACATTGTATTCGAATCACATATGATTAACTCCAAAAATAAATAACAAAACAAGGACATGAAACTACTATGCTCCATCTTCTGAATCCCGGTGCATGTACTTGTGTACTAGTTTCTTGAGAATACAAGTTATTTTCAAAGTGAAGATTAAAATTTAAGCTGGTGAGTTCATAACTGTAACGCCCGGGTTTCAGGGCTAAGCATTTTTGTCAATGTAATAGTCTAGGTCAACTCTTGTAACTCTTTTTGAAGTAATAAAGATGAAATATTTGAGTATTATGTGAATTATGTGTGTTTATGTGTTTACTATTTAATTATAAATGTATAATTAATAAAAAATAAAAATGAACGTCAAAATTAAAGTGTAAGATAATCCCAATATCTCTACATAAAGTTGTAGAATATGTCTCAAGGTTTCCGTGCATATAAGGAACGCCGAAATCCGAGTTATAACGAAGAAGTTATGACCCGTCGAAGTTTCGCGACAGAACCGACACGATACCGGGAAGCGTAAATAATGAATTTACGATAGAGCGAGATTTAGCCTTAGCTCTCTAAACGAAAGTGGTAGAATATATTAAACTAAGAACATCGATAAAAATAACGCCCAAATCTGACTTCGTATGAGGAAGTTATGATTTTTCTAAGATTTAGCATAGTAGTGCACAACCCGAAATCTGAATTTTAGATCGGTCGATTTTTAGCCAACGGGATCTAAATGAAAGTTGTAGTACTCGTAAATACCAACGCGTGGATATAAAGAACGTCAATAATAGAGCTCGTATGCGAAAGATATGGACGAAGCTTAGTCCCTACTTTTCGAGCGCGGCGAATTCGATACAGTTTTGTAAATCCGAGATAGAATGAGAATTAGCCAACGAGGTCTAAATGAGAGTTGAAGATCTCATTAATAGGAACTCAACGTTAAAAAGACAGACAAAAACGGAACTCGTATGCGAAAGTTATGGACGAAGCTTAGTCTCTACTTTTCGAGCGCAGCGAATTCGATACAGTTTTGTAAATCCGAGATAGAATGAGAATTAGCTAACGAGGTCTAAATGAAAGTTGAAGATCTCGTTAATAGGAACTCAACGGTAAAAAGACAGACAAAAACGGAGCTCATATGCAAAAGTTATGGACGAAGCTTAGAGACTATTTTACTATAAAACTCCTATAAATACAAGGGTGAACTCCTCATATTTTCTTCACACCATAAGCCTCTCTTTCTCTCTCTAACTTCTCCCTAGCCTCCCTAAACCCCCAAAGTCTAGGGAACCTCCCTATCACGAGAAGAAAGCCCCAGAGCGCCCGACGGCTCCGAGAAGAAAAGCTTTCGGCTCGGAAACGCTGCTCCAGCGAAGCCCGGTTTTTAATAAAAACCCATTGTAAGTGAGTTACGCCTATACTATATTTAATATAGCTTTTATTTAATTATAGTAACATTATTAGGACCTTAAAATAATTATTTGGGCTATTATTATGAGTTATATTGAGTGTTATTTAACGCTTATATAATAGTAATAATAGCTAGACTATTAATTAGTCGCGATTAACGTTAAAACTAAACTCTAGTGGTATTAATACAAGGTTTTGGTCAAGGAAAAAATTGTTTTAAGAAGTAACGAAGAGCTGTCCGAGTGCCGAGTCACCACCTTATCAGGTGAGTGCATAGTTACTTTCAGCTTACACATAGATATGAAGTATTTATATATATATATATATATATATATATATATATATATATATATATATATATATATATTACGTGTTGTGAGTGCATAGTTACTTTCAGCTTACACATAGATATGAAGTATTTTATATAAATTACGTGCTATGTGTGCATATTACCTGAATACTTGCTATCTATCCTAGATGAACATTTTTATACATGTTTTCAAAGATTTAAACTGTATATTTATTTTATATCTACGAAAATGTTGGGGTACAACATGGGTAGATGTATTAGTTGCTGTGTGATAAAATGAAATAATGAGAGGCCTCGTTATAGATGTTATTGATGATCTAGTCATCTAGTGGAGTATAGATGACGACCACGGACTATTCTAGACAGTCCAGTGGAACACTAGCAGGCTCGCAACCTGTAGGTGTTTATTCGAACTGTGTGTTTGTTTGAACTGTGTGCTCACCAGATGTACTCCATCCCCCACATGGTTGCCTTAAGGACATTTATTGTTGAGGAATCCCCTTAGCAGTAGTGTCCGTCCCGATGATAATCCTTAGGATAGGTCCCTTATGATAGATGCTTAGGGACGTAATGTGAGGATAACGGGAACGGGTAATCGGGTTTGTTTAGTTTAATGAAGTTAATAAACTTATTTATTGTGGGTTGAAAACCCTATGTGCTCACCAGGCTCCCAAGCCTGACCCACTCAGTTTTATGTATTACAGGTAGTGGCGCTTGAGCATAGATATCATGTTGGACGAGGGATTACGGATATAGGCCTGTAGATATGAAATAATGTAGTAAGGCTTATATTGTACTGTTTATGCTTTTGATCTGTACGAACATGACATCCCAAGTCTTTTAATGAAATACATTTCTATGGAAATGCTTTTGATAAATCTTTATCATATTTTGTTTTGGGACAAATTCCGCAACACTTTCATTTAAAATGTTACTCTGATTTTTAAACAAAGCATAAACAAACCGGTCTTTTCTGGCCGTGATTTTGGGGATGTCACAATAACTATTTTTGTTATAAGAAGTATAGTCTGAGTTCTTTAGGAATGTTCGCCTATTCCTCTAAATAATCCTATGCTTTTTGATGTGATGAATGATAAGTAAAAATGACTCTTACAAGTCCTTCTACGAGTACTTAATAAATACAAATTATATACAATCCACATCAAACAGACTATGAATTGTGTAGATCTGCCCTAAGCCCCCAACCAAACAAGTAACAGGACATGAGGCGGAAGTCAAACATTCCATTGTTTGTTAGATCCTCATTGTATATAACCCTGACGTATTCAGTAGGTGCTTAAGGAGTTAACTGTAATAGTTCTTTGACATTTGATGAAAATATTATTTAAGAAAATCATATATTTTCTTTAGTAAATTGGTAACCACAATAGTTCCTTCTATAATAACTTAGTTTATACTAGCTATATATAATCTAATATTGAATGGACAGTTAAATTTGTGAATCTGTCCTAAGCCCACAACCAAACAAGGAACAGGAAGTAAGGCGGGAGTCTCAGATTCAACTTCCTATCAGATATTAATTATATATAACTCTGATGTATAAAGTAAGGAATTATAGAATTACCAATGTAAGGTCTTTTATGTTATACAGTTTAATAAGAAGTATTAAACCTTTTTATAAATAAGTTTCTAGTTTCACTAAGTCTATTGTGAAACATTGTTTTTGGTAATAAATGTTATTGTTTTCAAAAAGTCGCATCAAAAACTGTTTACCTTAAAATAACGATGTTTCCCATAGAAAATCCTATCTTTTCTATAAAACCGACTGGTAGTCTATATTGTTCCAAGATCGAAAAGCACAAGTATAATCAATATACTTACTTCAATGATATCTAGTGTTGTTGATAAGTTGAACTGAATAAAGACTTGTTTACCCTGAGAACCTGATACAACGATACTATCCTCCTATAATCACTTAATACATACGAGTTGTATATAACCGAGATCAAACAGACAGTTTAATGGGTGAATCTTCCCTAAGCCCAAAACTAAACAAGGAACATGAAGTTAGGCAGAAATCACACATTCCATTGTCTACTGGACTTCAGTTTTATCTAACCCTATTGTATATACTAAGTAATCACATAGTTAATATCCCTTGAGATTGTTTAAGAAAAGTATATAAATATGTAAATATATAGTTGGTATCTATTTGTGAGTGTTATGACCATACTAATTGATACGATGTGAAACGGATGCCAATATCATTTATGACTTTGTCACCCGTAGACCTGTTGGTCCAACTGTAGCTAACAGTAGAGGTATCTATAGACTGTTCTGTAGCTAACAATGCAAAGTAGTAAACAAGCAACAACATCATCCATTGCATTAATAGTATAGTTTTAAATACAAGTGTGTTCTTTCATAGAATAAAACAACATAATGAATAATCAAAATAAAAGACGAGTCCTGAATGCTCCATCTTCACAAAACCTGGTCGTTGTACCTGTCTATTGATGACTTGAGAATACAAGTTATTTTGAAAGCGAGTATCAGCATAAAGCTGGAGAATTCTTAAGTATTTTAGTGTCATTGATTTGTAAAAACTGTAATGTAAAACTTGAAATTGTTTGAGAACAAAGTTTGTATAAGTATAAAAAAAAACCCTAGAAAATCCCATATTTTCTACTAGTATATAAAGTAGTCTTCTACCAAGACTCGACTGTTTTGAAAGTATGTATCATTGTAAAAATGACGGTTTTTCCCATATATAACTATTATTATAAAAATATAGTCTACCTCTTCGTTTAAGTGAATGTATCACAAAATAAAGGTAATATGGGAAATAATATATTTATATCAAAATATATCCTACCTCATTGTTTATGTGAATGTCTCACAAAATAAAGGTAATAGGAGAAATAATATATTTATATCAAAATATATCATACCTCATCGTTTATGTGAATGTCTCACAAAATAAAGGTAATAGAGGAAATAATATATTTATATCAAAATGTATCCTACCTGATCGTTTATGTCAATGTCTCACAAAATAAAGGTAATAAGGAAATAATATAATCCTTATGCAAGTATCCATTTGTATAGGATAAATACGGCGTGGTAACTCGCCGAACAGTACAACCGAGAACATTCGTAGATGAACACACCTTTTGTTGCGAGCAGCCAAGTGTAGGATGGTCAGTCCATGAGTATGTAGAAGTATGACTTCATGTAGTATATAGTAGTTTCTCTCCATATAGTATTTACTAGTGTATCTTCGTATAGTATGTGTTCGTGTCTCTTCGTATAGTATGTACTAGTGTCTCTTCGTAGAGTATGTATTAGTGTCTCTTCGTATAGTATGTATTAGTGTCTGTTCGTATAGTATGTATTATTGTCCCTTTGTATAGTATGTATTAGTGTCTCTTCGTATAGTAGGTATTAGTGTAGTGTATGTATTGACTCATGTATGAACTGACTCTTAGTGTGATTCCTTGTAGTAGGAATAGTAAATAGTATCTCTTAACTATACCTATTAGACTTACTAGTAATGTACATGTATAACCGAAAGCATGCCTTTGCTACCCAAAGGTAATGAATTGAATGATAGAACTTTTATTTCTATATATGTATACATAATGTATAACTCATATTTAGACGACATTCAGACAAATAATTGATACCCTAATGCCACATCCAAACAAGGAAAAGGAATTAAAGCGAGCTAGCAGTCCTAAGTCCTTTAAACACTACTTATATAACTATACATATATAGGCATGCGTTTAACAAAATAAAAGTATAAAAGAAGTTTTGTAAAACCTTTGAAAAGTCTAATCAATAAGAATTGATGACTTGATGTCAGTTTATAAAACGATTTGAAAGCAGTTTGTTTGATAAGAACAGCTTAAAGTATAAGAAATCCATTTTTTGAAACACAATTGTAACAGAGTTTGAAAGGAAAGATATAGTATGTAATACAATTTGATAAAGAGTTTAGTATGTAAAGATGTTTTGAGAAATCATTTTGATGTAGTATACTGAGTAAAACAGCTAAAAGTATAGTAAATCTATAGTTTGATAGTTATTAATCACATGTTATTGACATAATAACTATCATGATTCAACTTGTATTCCCCCCATAAAAGCATTTAAAAACATTTAAAAGATTAATTAAGTGGTATGAACTCACCTGTAGTGAGTAACTCGAATGAAAGATCGATATAGGATTGTTGGGTGTTAATTGGAGTCTTGACCACAAACGAATCCTATTTAACATATAATTACACATATATGAATACATTTAATCTATATAACCACTAATGGTGGTACGGACATGCCTTAGGTACATAAAAACACTTAGAACTAAGTGTTACCAACACATATGGTTGCACATAAGGGGTGTATGGTCCTATATTGAAGTGTAAGGCCACAAAACCAAAGGTTTAGTGTGTGTGCAGTCAGAGTGTGCAGCTAGGGTATGTGTGCGGCCGCACACTCCCTATGAAGTGTGCCAAAACGTATTTCTAAGCCTTAGGAATGTTCTAGGGAAGGTGTTTTGACCATTGCTTAGTCGGAATGGAAGTTTGTTGCTATTTTGGGCCCTTAAAAGTGTGTGCGCGGTTACACTTCTTGTGTGCGGCCGTACACACTTGAAGATCATGTGAAAATGGCGTTTTCATGCATGACTTCAAGGATCCTTAGCTTATATCAAGCTATTTCAAGAGTATACGCGATTTAGGGGCTTAAAAGTGTAGTTGTAGTCCAAAAAGGAAGTGTGTGTTCTTGGTGTTCATGAAGGTTTAACACCAAGTAGGTTATTTCATGGATCAAAGTAGAGGGGAAGGCTAGTTATGGTCGTGTATTAGCGAATCCAAGGATGAATCACTTACTTGTTTGAAGATTGGAGTGAAAAGTTGGATGATACTTGAGAGGATTTCGAGTTCCAGCTTTGAAGGAGTGGTAAAAGTGTTAAAAAATGGCTAAGGGTTATATTTATAGGTGGGAGTGTGTGGCTGGAGTGGGTGTGCGGCCGCACACTCCATGTGTTGGAGTGTTTGGCCAGATTTCGATTGATATGCATCGTGCTATCCCATTTCTAGGTTCCTACCTTAATTGTACTAAGTTTAGAACACTCAAATAGACCCCAAACAGTGCTAAAAATTAGCAAAATGAGGCTATCTTTGATACATTTGAACAAGTGTATAGGATAGAAAATTTTGGGTTGTCACATCATCCCCCCGTTAGAGGGAATTTCGTCCCGAAATTAGAGTTTAAGCAAGGAAGTAGTAACAAATAAATTAAGCAAAGGGATGAGGATATTTCAGTTTCGATTGATCCCCGCGCTCCCAAGTGAATTCAGGTTCTCGCTTGACGTTCCGGCGAACCTTCACTAATGGGAAGTGGTTTTGCTTCATCTGCTTGAATTCTCGGTCCATGGTCACTATGGTTCTTCCACGAAGTTGAGAGTCTTATTGATCTCGATCTTGTCGAGTGGGATTACAAAAGTCTCATCGGACAGACACTTTTTCAAGTTAGAGACGTGAAAGGTAGAATGTATGTTACTGAGTTCACGGGGTAGGTGGAGTCTGTAAGTTACAGGGCCGATTCTAGCAAAAATCTCGAAAGGCTCTATGTACCTTGGATTTAGCTTTCCACGCTTTCTAAAGCGTATCAAGCCCTTACAGGGTGATACTTCCAAAAGAATATGGTCTCTCACTTGGAATTCTAAAGGTGTCTTTCCCTTGCTTCTCTTCCCAGTCAAGGGTCACTCTCTTTTGGGTCAAAGTTGTAAGAAGTTTCATAATTCGAGAGAAGTTCTGAATGAACCTACGACAGTAGTCAGCGAGACCTAGAAATTGGCGAATTTTCATAGGCATCTTTGGTGCTGACCAGTTCTCAATGGTTTTGATTTTGGAAAGGTCCACATGAATTCCTACTTTACTAACAGTGTGCCTTAGGAATTCGACTCTTCGAATCTAAAACTCGCATTTAGAGAACTTCACATAGAGCCTTTTGTGATCGTAACAATTCCACCGCCTGACGTAGATGCTTTCTATGCTCTTTCTTACTACGAGAGTAGATAAGTATGTCATTTATATAGATAATGAGTAACTAATCCAAGTAAGAGCGGCATACTCTATTTATTAAGTCCATGAATATTGCGGGCGCATTGGTCTTATCCCAGAGGTATCACTACGGGCTCGTAGAGTCCGTATCGAGTTCGGAAGGCTGTCCTTGGGACATCTTCCTCTGACACTCATAACTGGCAATACTTGGATCTCAGATCCATCTTCGTAAGGTAATTTGTTCCTTGCGGTTGGTCACACAATCCATCTATGCGAGGCAGAGGGTAACGATCCATAATGGATATCTTGTCGAGGTCTCCATTAGTCGATGCACATATGAAACAATCCGTCTTTCTTCTTGAAGGACAAGACCGGAGCGCCCCAAGGTGAGGAGCTCGGTCCTACAGTGCTCTTGTTGAGCAGTTCGCTAAGTTGACCGGAAAGTTCTTGCATCTCTGTAAGTACTAGACTATAGGGCGATTTGGTTACAGGGGTAGCATCAGAGTGGATTCTAAGTTTATTCACATGGCAGCATGATCACTCGTAGTCTTGAGCAGTCTCCGTCCTGAAGTTCATATTAGAAGTCATATTTGGTTCATCAATCGCAGCTTTATGTATACGAGTCGTATATAATTAAGATTGAAAAGGCAGTCGAATAAACGATTCTTCTTTAAGCTCACACCCAAACAAGGAAAATAAGTTAGAGCGGAATCATCAATTCTAAACCTATAGAACCTTGATTATATATCGCCCTTGTGTATACATTCCTCAGCGATAGATCAACCATAAGGGTCTTTGGATTGAACTTGACGTACTGTATGAGCGGTATTCCGGGGAGGTTTGTTGAGGTATCTTTGCGAAGGACACATAACATAAGGTACTCTATGCACGAGTACCTCGAAGTTCTGGAATGACGGCTTCGCTAGAAGGGCGATTATGGAGAAAGAGATGTACACACAAAATTGGTATTGTGAGGATCGAATTGACTCAAGTCGTATGATAACATTGGACTACTCGGTATAAGAGGCATTAGACTTAGATCAAAAAGGCGTTACAGAAAAAATACAACAGTGCAACCTTTAATAGAGTTTCACTACTTTAGATTAACTAGTAGAGTACTGCTACCAACAAGATATACTACAAAAGGAAAGTATACGCAACACGAGGATCCCTTGACTGACGGGATCTCGCAAAAGATAAGACTCTAGTCGCACTAGTTTTAAACAGTTTATGAGTCCGTTACAGCAAAATGCCTTAATTAATTTAACGTGGGTCTGGAGTAGTCTCTCCTGTTGCAGTGATCCTTAGTATCTTCCCGTCTGCGCTATCTCACCGCATTGGTGACATATTTGGCTTGCACCAGCATTGGTAATGGAAGTGATATGTTGAGTCGGAGTTATGTGGACACGGTTGCTTTCTTTGTTTCTCCTTTTTGAACAATTCCTTTTAAAGTGTTCGATTTCATCACAACCATAGCGAGCCTGGTTGACTCCGATGCTAGGGACTTGAGTGATGGGTCATGTCGGTGCACCACAATTATGAGCATGGTGCCCTATTTTGTGGCAATTTCAGCATTGCATTTCATGGCAGATATACGCAGCGCTTCTGGAGCTTCCCCTCGTATGGTGTAATCGGTGCTGAAATGGCAGGGGTTGCCACTTGTAGCTATTGCATGGCAAGTCTTTGGGACCGCTTGCGCTCCTTTTAGGCTTGACGCTTTCGTTTCTTTTTCTCGGTTTTACGACATTGCAAGTCTATGACTGTTATAATTTGGTGGCTTCCCGGATTGATACAACGATCAGAGTTGTCAACCCCTTTTCCAGTTTTGTTTGCGTTGCCAGAGTTGAGGTTTGCAAGGACAACTGTCATAGCAGCTGTTATCGCCGCTTGGAATGTAGCGATGTCGATATGAAGGATAGGGGTTTCGTTGCTCGATTGACTATTTCTGGACGCCGACATGATTCTGTTATACGAAAGAAAGGAGTTCGTGAGTGATTATGATTGAACCTAGATGCATTCCGATCATTTATGTAAGGAGTGGAAGTAAGTTCTCGAGGGTTTGACCTACATCCCTATGATGCAATCCTAGTAAAGAGCAGGAGTGAGCTCATAGAATGGTCACAAGACGTTTGTCGTTCAAACTAGAGTGAGTTTCAGATAGAATTCCAACGGTAGTAGAATGAAAGTATTTGAACAAAGATTGACACAAGAGTTAGCCAACTGTTAATATCATTGATATTTAAGATGTAATAGGTTTGGGAAAATTGACCTTGTAGAGGGTCTTACATCATATCCGGATTAGAAAAGTTTTGACAACGTAAAGGCCTACTAAAAGTACTTACGGTACTGGGTAGTTACATAGAAAAGTGCTACATAGGACATAGACAGGAAAACGGTTCCTTAAATCAAGGAAGGAAAAAAATACAGCATCTCTTACTAGTGAAGGTCATCCCTCTGGTGAACCCCTAGTTCAGCCAGTTGGCGATCCATATCAAGCATGTGTCTTTCGTACACCCTCTGGCGTACTCGAAGCTCTATAACTTCGGCTCATGTTTCATCTAGTGCTTGTAGCAGGGCCTTTTGGTCTCTCTCAGACCTTTCACGAGCATTTTCTAGGCAATTGGTGCGGATCGTATGCATTCCTGCATTGGCATCAACCTCTGCGATACGCTGGAGAGCTGTCTTGCCCTGAATTTCGTTTCGGGCAACTCTACGGATCAGGATTGGTAGAACTCTATCTACTGAGTCCCCTTCGCTTATGTTATAGAAACTTCGGTCTCCATTGAATGGCATGGGTTGATTCTGCTCTTCGCTCCATGTCTCCAAGCATTCTACCCAAGGAGGCATCGGGCCTTGAAAAGCCGGACGAGGGTTAGGAATTGGGTTAGGAGCCACCGGGGGTAGGTTCTCAACCTCGGGCTCAGAGTTAGCACCATCCGAAAAGCCTTCAGCATGGTGATCATCCAAAGGGATTGGATGATCATCTTCTGGCTCTTCTTCAAACCATCCATCATTGTCTTCGTTTGGGAAGTACGGGTCGCCGTGGGGATGGGGTCCAGCCATGTTATCTTTGCGAGAAATGGGGAAAAAGAAATAATTAGTAGACGTACTAACTAGATAATTATAAGATAATCTTCATTAGTTACTTCGATACTTGTAAAGTGCATACCAGTTATATGTAATCACAAGAGGATAGACCATCGAATAAGTGACCTTAACTCCAAGTTCACAAGGAACAGAGGTTAAAGAAAAACTTCACATATTCTAAGTCTATGTCATCCTAGTTACATATAACCTTAGTGTATCCACTTAGCAACTATTGACCTATTAATGAAGATCTTTAGTTCTCAACTAAATGATCCTAGTAATATAAAATACTCCTAATGTCTTCATTGTGGTAGTGTTGGTAAGTTTTTAGACTTGTTGCCATATCACAACTAATCTTGGGCAAATGCTAATCACTCCTTAGACCAACATAGTTGATCAGGCTATGCCACTCCCAGGACTGACCATATATCCCTAAGCTCACTTGTGATATTCAACAATCGTAATACCTTTGTTTTTGTCATTGTGACACTGATTTTAGTATGAATGCAGGCATGTATACTTAGTTAAATATTTTATTATTTAAAAGTATAAACTCTTAGTCAGAGTATTTTAATCCTATTGTATTTATATTCTGTATATCTTTTGTGGGTTGATATACTCAATTCACTGTAAACAATGCACTAATACCAATCTGTCACACCCCAAAACCAAGAATGGCGGAAACTTTCTGGGGCGGGGGACGTTATGTAAAGTATCACAACAATGCAAAGTAGTAAACAAGAAATAACATCATCCATTGCATTAATAGTATAATTTTAAATACAAGTGTTTTCTTTCATAGAATAAAACAACATAATGAATAATCAAAATAAAAGACGAGTCTTGAGTGCTCCGTCTTCACAAAACTTGGTCTTCGTACCTGTCTATTGATGACCTGAGAATACAAGTTATTTTGAAAGTGAGTATCAGTATATAAAGTAGTCTTCTACCAAGACTCGATTGTTTTGAAAGTATGTATCATTGTAAAAAGGACGGTTTTTCCCATGTATAACTATTATTATAAAAATATAGTCTAGCACTTCCTTTAAGTGAATGTACCACAAAATAAAGGTAATATGGGAAATAATATATTTATATCAAAATATATCCTACCTCATCGTTTATGTGAATGTCTCGCAAAATAAAGGTAATAGGAGAAATAATATATTTATATCAAAATATATTCTACCTCATCGTTTATGTGAATGTCTCGCAAAATAAAGGTAATAGAGGAAATAATATATTTATATCAAAATATATTCTACCTCATCGTTTATGTAAATGTCTCACAAAATAAAGGTAATAAGGAAATGATATAATCCTTATGCAAGTATCCATTTGTATAGGATAAATACGGCGTGGTAACTCGCCGAACAGTACAACCGAGAACATCCGTAGATGAACACACCTTCTGTTGCGAGCAACCAAGTGTAGGATGGTTAGTCCATGAGTATGTAGAAGTATGACTTCATGTAGTATGTAGTAATATCTCTCCATATAGTATGTACTAGTGTCTCTTCATATACTATGTGCTCGTGTCTCTTCGTATAGTATGTACTAGTGTCTCTTCGTAGAGTATGTATTAGTATCTCTTCGTATAGTATGTATTAGTGTCTCTTTGTATAGTATGTATTAGTGTCCCTTTGTATAGTATGTATTAGTGTCTCTTTGTATAGTATGTATTAGTGTAGTGTATGTATTGACTCATGTATGAACTGACTCTTAGTGTGATTCCTTGTACCAGGAATTGTAAATAGTATCTCCTAACTATACCTATTATAGTTACTAGTAATGTACATGTATAACCGAAAGTATGCCTTTGCTACCCAAAGGTACTGAATTGACGGATATAACTTTTATGTCTATATATGTATACATAATATATAACTAATATTTAGACGACATTCGGACAAATAACCGATACCCTAAAGCCACATCCAAACAAGGAAAAGGAATTAAAGCGACCTAGCAGTCCTAAATCCTTTAAACACTACTTATATAACTATACATATATAGAAATCCGTTTGACAAAATAAAAGTATAAAAGAAGTTTTGTAAAACCTTTGAAAAGTCTAATCAATAAGAATTGATGACTTGATGTCAGTTTATAAAACGATTTGAAAGCAGTTTGTTTGATAAGAACAGCTTAAAGTATAAGAAATCCATTTTTTGAAACACAATTGTAACAGAGTTTGAAAGGAAAGATATAGTATGTAATACAATTTGATAAAGAGTTTAGTATGTAAAGATGTTTTGAGAAATCATTTTGATGTAGTATACTGAGTAAAACAGCTAAAAGTATAGTAAATCTATAGTTTGATAGTTATTAATCACATGTTATTGACATAATAACTATCATGATTCAACTTGTATTCCCCCCATAAAAGCATTTAAAAACATTTAAAAGATTAATTAAGTGGTATGAACTCACCTGTAGTGAGTAACTCGAATGAAAGATCGATATAGGATTGTTGGGTGTTAATTGGAGTCTTGACCACAAACGAATCCTATTTAACATATAATTACACATATATGAATACATTTAATCTATATAACCACTAATGGTGGTACGGACATGCCTTAGGTACATAAAAACACTTAGAACTAAGTGTTACCAACACATATGGTTGCACATAAGGGGTGTATGGTCCTATATTGAAGTGTAAGGCCACAAAACCAAAGGTTTAGTGTGTGTGCGGCCAGAGTGTGCGGCCATGGTGTGTGTGCGGCCGCACACTCCCTATGAAGTGTGCCAAAACGTATTTCCAAGCATTAGGAATGTTCTAGGGAAGGTGTTTTGACCATAGCTTAGTCGGAATGGAAGTTTGTTGTGATTTTGGGCCCTTAAAAGTGTGTGTGCGGTTAAAGTTGGTGTGTGCGGCCGTAGACATGGTGTGTGCCGCCTTACACACATGAAGATCATGTGAAAATGGCGTTTTCATGCATAACTTCAAGGATCGTTAGCTTATATCAAGCTATTTCAAGAGTATACCCGATTTAGGGGCTTAAAAGTGCAGGTATAGTCCAAAATGGAAGTGTGTGTTCTTGGTGTTCTTGAAGATTTAACACCAAGTAGGTGTTTTCACGGATCAAAGTAGAGGGGAAGGCTAGTTATGATCGTGTATTAGCTAATCCAAGGATGAATCACTTACTTGTTTGAAGATTGGAGTGAAAAGTTAGATGATTCTTGAGAGGATTTCGAGTTCCAGCTTTGAAGGAATGGTAAAAGTGTTCAAAAATGACTAAGGGTTATATTTATAGGTGGGAGTGTGTGGCTGGAGTGGGTGTGCGGCCGCACACACCTGTGTGTGGCCGTACACTCAAGTGTGCGGCGGCACACTCCATGTGTTGGAGTGTTTGGCCTGATTTAGCTTGATATGCATCGTGTTATCCCATTACTAGGCTCCTACCTTAATTGTACTAAGTTTAGAACACTCAAATAGACCCCAAACAGTGCTAAAAGTTAGCAAAACGAGGCTATCTTTCATAGATTTGAACAAGTGTACAGGATAGAAAATTTCGGGTTCTCACAACATTTACAAACATCAAAAGTAAAAGATACGAAAATAAAATAATTATAAAAACTTGATCATTTTCATAACCACCTATTAAAATTTAGAAAAACTTACCATAATTAAACAAAATCATAGAAAACATTTCCCATCAAGTGAAATTTAACAAGTAGAGATGACAAAACTGAAATATCACAAACAATCAACATAAAATAGCAATAGGAAAAAAAATATAGGCAAAACAGCATAGCAATTATCAAAAACAACAACAATCACTTCCCAACAACATTGAAAAACAGCAAAAACAACATAGGATCAAGAAGCAAACAGTAAAAAAAAACAACAACAAAAGCAACACAACAACTAAAGCAACAACAAAAACAGCACAACGACAACAACACATCAACGAAAACAACATAAAAAACAAAAACGACAACAAGCATCAACTGCAACAAGAAACAATGTCTCCTATACAACCTTTGGTTTTATTACTTTGGCATAAAAAACCTAATATCTCTGTAGACATGCAAATGTACAACCTATCATGGCAATCCTAAAACACAAACGATAAGGGTGTATACCTTTATATCTGTAGTAACCTTAGATACATGGCCATGCTATGCCTCGAAGCCTAAGGTCATCAAAGCACTCTCATTATCACTGAAAGCTACACAACATAGAGAGTAAGAGACTATCTACTTTCTAAATGACTATTTCGACATATAAGCACAATATACACATTTTAACACAATAGGATTATAGAATAATAATTTATGCAATTAATACACCAAAAATCAAGAGGTTAGACGTTCAGAGAATGTAGCAACAACACAGCCTTGGAAGAATTTAATCTGCTTCTTTACTTCTAAACTCCATTGAGATTAAAAATATGATATCAACCACACTACAAAAATTTTATAGGTATTCCAATAGGCATATATATACACTAACATCGCCAAGCTTTGAAGAATGTAGATTTACATTCTCTCGCCGACAAGAAGTTAAGTACGTTTTAAAATTTCTCCAGACCATCTGGCTGCAATACCTTAATGTGAGAAATCCAAACGGATTGATCTTCTAACTTTTCATCCATGGTCGCAGATTCCTAAAACACAAACTAAAGCTAGATAAAACTTGCTTCTGTAAATAACTGAAATCATATATTAATTCGTGTGATTTTCTAAGCTTGGTGATATGCACAACCCTGTGGATGTAAAATTAGGTCATATCAGAGAAAATAAAGTTACCCGGTAAGAAAGAATGGAAGCGCTAAGTCCTTTATCATGAGATCTCACTGAAAAAGAAAATTGGCTCACTAATGAGAGGTTTCATGCAACCTCCACCCTCATCGTTTTTCCTTTGTCTTGTTTTTGCTTCTAGAACCACTAAATCATATGTTTTAAGTTTATGAGAAGCATAAAAAACATATATAATTGATCCTATCCTTACTAAACCCTAGATGTCATGTATGTGTGTATATAAATGGGTACATACGGTTGAAATCACTTTTCTTTTTATCATATCTCATCTTCTAGATCTATTGTTGAGTAAAGGATTGTTGAATCATACCAATTGAGTAGGTTTGGCATTCGATTGAACAGACCATGTTTGACCTTCAAACTACTCATATTCAATTGATCTGACTAAATGCATATGAAGCTTCGATTGAGACGACTGAACACATATGAGGCTTCGATTGAGCCGACTAACTGAGAGAGTAGTTGCCATAGATCAGGTTTGGACTTCCTAATTGATGAGAGTGACAATGAGAAGAAGAGAGTATATTGTAGGGTGTCTACGTTTTTTTGTAAGAATGAATCACTAAATCCCGAAAAACAACTATGGTCTAAGTACCCACCAGTTCCGGTTCTATTTAACCGCTGGTTCCGGGTAACTGGTGTTGGAACCGGAAGCGGCTGGTATCCTCCGAGTATCGGTTTTGTAAACATTAGAATTGGAACCAGAACCACTTAGGGCGGTTCCGCAAATTTTAGAATCGGAACCGGAACTACTTAAGGTAGTTTTAGTTTTTGAAACGTCAGTTCCGACGCGGTTTCGGTTCCAAAAGCAGGTGCCCCTTCACTGCTCATCCCAATATTCCAAGATCAGGGAGTTGTATGATGAGCATCTATGGGAGTTACTTGGGGTATTAAGGCTGGAAAGGATTTAGTTCTCCAGGTGTGAGTTCTAGTTATGGGAGCTTTAGTTATTGGGACACCTCGTCAATCAGAACGAGACTTTGGTCGATTCGGCCAAGATTGAGGTAGTTATGTTGTGGGAGGTCCCGAAGTCCCCATCCGATATTAGTTTTTTTCAGGGATTGACAAGTTATTATCAGATATTCATTTAGGATTTTTCCAAGATTTTCATTCCTCTAACACTCTTGACGAAAAAAAGTGTTGATTTCTGTTGGGACACTAAGAAGTAGGCTGCATTTGAGATTTTGAGGTGGAAATTATGCGAGGCCCCACTATCGACTCTTTCTGGGGGTGTTAAGGATATTGTGGTGTTATGTGATGCGTTCATCTCGAGTTTGGGGGCGGCACTCATGAAGCGGGGCAGGGTCATCGAGTATGCATCTAGGCAACTGTTTCCTCATGTGGTAAGGTATCTGACTCACCATTTGGAGTTGGGGACATTATTGTTTTCCCTCAAGATTTGGTGACACTATATCTATTGGGTCTGTTGTACCATCTATACAGATCAAATGAGCTTGAGATATCTTATGTATCTATCGAATATGAATGTTAGGCAGTGCAGGTGGCTCGATGTAGCCAAGGATTATGATTGCGATATTCTTAATTATCCAGGGAAACCAAATACGGTCACCGACGCCTTGAGCCACAAGGCAACTGGTGCTCCCATTTGAGGATGGCCATTGACACATCACTTTTATATTTGATCAGGGAGGCTAATGCCGAAGGAATCAGGAGGGAGAATTAGGAAAATAAGACTATCAGGGGTTAGATGGGTAGATTTTCCGCCGATAGTGGCAGGATAATGACCTAATGTGGGCAGGTTTTGGTCCTAGTTTCTGGTGGGGTCCGACAGACATTGATAGAGGAGGCACATATGTCCACGTCCACGGTTCACCGTGGAGCCACAAATATGTATTGAGACTTGAGACTTATCTATTGGTAACCATGCATGAAGCGAGAGATAGCATGGTATGTGGAGAGATGCTCGACCTGTTGAATGGTCAAGGAATAGCACTAGAGGCTACATGGAAAGCTGAAGCCTTTGGAGGTACCCGTGTCGAAATGGGAGCAGATCTTCATGGATTTCTTCACCAAGTAGCCTATGATGGCCAAGGAGTTGTCATTTTGTTGCCATCTGAGAGAGTTCATCGGCCAAGAAATTGGCCGACGTGTATGTGCTTGAGATTATCGGTCACCACGTTGTATTGGTTTCTATCGTATCCTATCATGATATATGTTTTACTTATCGGTTTTGGCAGAGATTTCATGAGGATTTTGGTATATTTTAACATTTCTTATAACCCTCAGACCGATGGTCTGAGTGAGCAGACCATTCAAATGCTCGAGGATATACTGAGGGCTTGAGTTACTGATTTTGATGGGAGTTGGAACTCCTACCCTCTCTTAGCCAAGTTTTCTTACAATAATAATTGTCATTCTAGTATTGGTTCACCACCGCAGCAGCTTCTATATGGGAGGAAGTGTCGTACACTAGTTTTTTGGGAGGAGGTCAGCTATAAGGTCATGGGGAGGACTGAGGTGGTTCTCCAGATGAAAGAGCTTATCCAGTAGATCAGACAGAGTTTACAGAAAACTAAGAGCCGACATAAGAGATATGCTGATAGGTGGCGGTCCGAGTTGGAGTTTCAGGTTAGGGACATGGTTTTGATGAAGGTATCACCATGCAAGGGTGTGAAACATTTTAGGAATAGGGGCAAGTTGGGGCCCTGATGTATAAGGGATTTTTGAGTATTGGCCAGGGTAGTCAAGGTGGAATACAGATTGGATCTTCCTGAGAAGCTTAATCAGATTCATAGCACCTTCCATTTTTCTTAGGTTCGGAAGTGTGTGGTTAATGATTCGGTGATGGTTTCATTAGATGACATTCAGGTCGATGAGTGCCTAAATTATATGGAGAGGCTGGTGACTATTCTGGATAGGATGAAAAAGGTCTTGCTCAACAAAGTGGTGCGCTTGGTCAAGGTTCAGTGGCAACATTAGAGGGGTTCCGACTGGACTTGGAAGCCCAAGGCAAAGATGCATGAGCACTATCTCTATCTAATTGCACTGAGGATTTTTAGGAAGAAATCTAGTTCAAGTGCAGGAGAATTGCAACACCGATCTTGGAGGTATTATTTTTGTTTTTTAAAAGCTGAATTTCAAGAATTCTTCAGCTAAATTAGGCATATTGTAGTCCCCTACGCTTAGCGAAGAAGGGAGTGTAGATGCAGATGTTAAGTGATCTACACATGGCTTAGGACCCTATAACCAAAACACTAATCCTTGGGGTTATGAGCCCTATTTAAAGGCTCTAACCCCTGGAGGCCGTTTCCATTCTTAACCTCCACCCTCCCAAACTTCCTCCTTGAAAAGACTAATCACCATTGGAGACTTTTGAGATTTTGGAGTGTTTTGTGTTCACTTTTGAAGGAAGATGGGTATTGGGGAACCACTTAGGATCTTAAATCAATGTGGATATGGGATTTGCATCCATTCATCCAACTCCATAAGGTATAAGGTTTATACCTTGATGTTGTTTTGTGTTAGATCTAATTATGCTTAAGAATTTCATGCTTTTGTCCCCATAACCATGGTGGCTTTTGAGCTTTTGGAGTGCTTTGTGTTCACTTTTGAAGGAAGAAGGGTATTAGGGAACCCCTTGGGATCTTAAATCAAGGTGGATATGGGATTTGCATCCATTCATCCAACTCCATAAGGTATAATGTTTATAACTTGATGTTGTTTTGTGTAAGATCTAATTATGCTTAAGAATTTCATGATTTGTCCCCATAACCATGGTTTATATGAGTATGAGCTACTCCAGACCATTGGATTACCATTTCCAGACATTTCTAGGGTTTTTAAGTCATAAAAAAGTGAGTTTGATCACTCTTATTTAACCATACACGAGTTCTTGAGAAATCGACAACGTTATTGACCTAGGTTTTGATTTTGTGCTCTTTGTGGCAATGCAAATTGATAAAGTCCGAGATTTTGTCCATTAAGACGTCTTTTTTTCTTTTGTATATCTAAAGAGGATGAACTAATATTCTGTTTTATTACTTAATGGAAAAAGTTGGAATAAAGATGCTCCATGAGGCGTAATTTTCTCTATGTTGGGCATAGCCTTTATTTTGCATATTCTCCACCTTGAGCTCTATGCAGCGTAGAGTTGAATATTATGTTGGGCATAGGTTGACTAGAGTTGACCGTTGAATTTTTGAACGTTTACCCTTAACTTTAACTAAATTTGACATGAGGTTAAATTGAGTATTTTGAGCTGTAAATTGAGACTTGGTACATGTTTGTGTTGGATTAGGTGTCTAAGTCAATAACTATAATTGGTATGTACTTGACCTGATAGTAGCATGGTCCATTTTGGGTTGCATTCACCAGAACAATCTGATAGGATGTATATTTGAGAAAGAGGGTATTTGTGATTTATTAATATATTATGAGTATAATATATTAATTGATAAATCATGTTATTTAATTGGTATTGATCAATAATTAATTTGGAATTAATTTAGTGATCAAAAGAGACTAATTAAATGTACGGGGACTAATTATGTAAATTAGTGATACAAATGGCTTGGGCTATTGATCCATGGTGGGCTATGTTTATGTGAGAATCCATAAAGAGTTAGTCCATATGAGTTATTGGATCAAAAGTGAAGTGTATAGATTAAGGTTTACAAGTGACCCTTGGAATTCTACACTATATGTGTGTAACCCCTTAGCCAAAATCGATACACAAGTGTCTTAAGAAGCATATAGTTGATTTTGGTGCTCCAAGCTCTCTCTCATAATTCTCCAATTGTTTGTGGTGCTTTGTGAACCATTTGAGGCATCACACTTGAGGTGCTAAGCTCTTGAATGGTCAAATTCAACAAGCTACAATAAGAGGTAATCTTCTAAGTAGTTTTTATGATTTATATGTCAAATTGTATGCTAGTTAGGCTTCATGCTTTGCAAAAAGTACATTTCATGTATAATTAGAGAAAACTTAGATCCAAAGCATTAAGGTTGTATGTGCACCATAGGGATGTTATAGTTCTCAAAACCCATCAGTGGTATCAGAGCCTAGGGTGTTTTCTATTATATTGATGCATTATTTGATTTTCAAAGCTGAAAAAA
This sequence comes from Lactuca serriola, assembly GCF_051521515.1. Taxonomy (NCBI): domain Eukaryota; kingdom Viridiplantae; phylum Streptophyta; class Magnoliopsida; order Asterales; family Asteraceae; genus Lactuca; species Lactuca serriola. Next base: position 341,429,480 of record NC_136411.1, read on the forward strand.
TGACATTTCTGGCAACTGACTACAGGACTCGTCGAGTCCCATAAGGGAACTCGACGATTTGGATCATATGTTGATGAACTCAACGAGTCCATAGCCTGGCTCGACGAGTTGAATCATTAGATGGCAGTATTTCAGGTTTCTTGGCCATAACTGGAATAGGATCATTACCATAAACTGTTTTGTATCATAAAATTCGTTTTTCTTGATATGGTGATGATTATCCTCATCCAATTAAAAGACAATTATCAAATTTTAAGATAATAAGTTGATTACTGGTATTATTTTATTTGAATTGCCTTGCTACATGAGTTAATTAGGTCAAATTAGTAAATGAAAAGTTATATGATAATTTTAATAGTTAAATTTGTTCTAAATGTTTCTTGAAGAGTTTCATAACTTGTCCTCAAGTTATGGAATTTGGAAAGTCTCATTCATGAAACATTAAATCCATAAGTTATGGAAACCAAAAGTCTTGAAGAGTTACAAAAGTTTACCTCAAGTTTTGGAACTTGAAATGTCTCATTTGTGAAACTTTAACTCTAAACCCTAGAATCTTAAAATTTTAACATTCAACCCTTATACTATTATAACATTAAACGTTTAATATTTATATATATATATATATATATATATATATATATATATATATATATATATAAGACAAGTCAGTCTTACCGTTAGTAGGTCTCATTCAAGAAGCTAGTCTATACAAAGTGTTTAAGGAAGCGGCCTATAAAATCACCGCCACTAGGTATCTACTCTTACCCACCACACTCTTGACTAGTGGAGGGTCGTTAGCCGAATAGATAGGATAGGACATTAAATTTCATTAAAAAGTATAATGATAATTATAAAGTAACTAAATGTTTTTCATAAATTCCCAATCTTAGTTACTTTAGGAAAAATGTGAAAATTGTGCTATTCCATGAAATTGCACTTTGCACCTTGCCAAGTCGTTAGTGGAGTGTGTATGGTTAAGCAGGACACTAATTTGCGACTAGCAAGTGTGGAAAAGGGTAGCTTGATGTTTATTATTGGTCGATGGAGCGTGTGTGGCTAACCGGCACATTGATTAGGTGATAAATGACATCGACAGTACCAAACACATTTGCATGGTTATTCACACCTTGTTTGTGATCCTCGGTATCCCAGTCACAAACTTGAAGGGTATAATCGAGATTCAAACATGTCATTGAAAATTTCAATGAATCTACAAAGGATCTAGGAATTTCAATTCATTTAAAACTTAATCCTCAATTTCGTTTTTCATGGTGGAAATTGGTAGATCGTCATTTAACTACCTTCAAATATTTTGCAATTAGATTACGGCATCCCTCTTTCGAATTGTAGAATATTTTGTTGGTTCCTAGACTTAATATTTCATTTGGGTGTTATATTAAGGATTCTTATCTAATCTAAACTTTGTCTTACCTTTCAGATGTCTTCCAACACTTCTTTCGGCTCAAACCCTTCTGGCTCTTTCTCCCTCATGAACTTATGTGGGGGAGGGGGTCGTCTTTGATGGATCGAATTTCAATGACTGGATTCGAAACTTTCGCATGCACATTCGTTACGAGGAAAAAGAATATGCCTTAAACAAAGAGCTTATAGAGATTGATGAATCTACTTCTATTCCTAAACAGATAGTTGAGTATAGGGCTCATGAGAAGGACGCGACAAAGATGTTTTGCATCATGATAGCTACTATGACTCTCGAGCTGAAGAAGTCATATGTGGACTTCTGGCCTTACGAAATGCACTAGGTCTTGATGGAAAGGTACCATCAAAGTGCTCGACAGGTAAGGTATGAAATCATTTCCTCCTTGATTACAATAAGAATGAAGGATGGAGAGTCTATCACGACCCACTTGCAAAAGATGCAGAAGTTTGTGGACAACTTGCTGAAGTTGAATATTAACTTTGATGAAGAGTTGCCCATTCGCATTATCCTACACTCTTTGCCTCTTTGTTATGATCAGTTTCGTATGACCTATCATATAAACAAGGAGGAGGTCACTCTAAGTAAGCTTCAAGGCCTTCTAAGAACTATTGAAAGTAGTTTGAAAGGAAAATCTGTTGTATCCCCTCCTACTATTGCTGCCCCAGTCCTAGAAATTGGACATGGGAAAGGGAAGAAGAGGAAGTCTCATTCTAAGAGCCACAAGGGAAGTCTCGCGATGGATCCTCTTCTAGTAGAACCAAAGGTGGTTCTACTACTCCCTCTTCCAATCTGAAAGTAGTAGAGTGCTTCTACTGTCATGATAAAGGGAACTAGAAATGAAGCTACCCCAATTACTTGCAGGACATCAAGGATGGGAATATAAACCACACCTTTGCAGGTATTTACACTATTCTTTCTAATAATCCATCACATGCTAGTTCTTGGGTCCTTGATACAAGATGTGGTTTTCACATTTGTTCTCATTTGTAGGTTCTAACAAGAAGTAGGGATGTGGAGCACGGGAAGATAAACCTGATCATGGGGAATAGGAAAGTGTCACCTATCACCAAGATTGGAATTTATTCTGTATTGCGTAATAGTGGATTAGAGTTAGATGTGAATAATTGTTGATACTCGTCTGATATGGAGAGGAATGTCATTTCCTTTCATGGTTTGTATAGACAAGGTTTTATATTTTTGTTTAATAATGAAATTGGTTCTATTAATGCTTTTTATAATGGTACTCTTTATTTTGAATCATTTCCTTGTAATGGTATATATGAAATCGTGATGGTTGTAGACAACTTAGGAAACAATGTGTTGTATATCGATTCGTCCAATGGTTTGGACAAAGCATGCTTATGGCACTATCGTCTTGGACATGTCAACAAGAAGAACATAGCCCAACTCCAAAAGGATGGAGTGTTGGAGTAATTTGACTTAAATTCGGATGATACATGTGAATCTTGCTTGCATAGTAAGATGACCAAGTCACCCTTTACTGGTACTTGTGAAAGGGGTGACGGTTTGTTGGATCTCATACACACCGATGTTTGTGGGCCCTTTAGATCTGCCACAAGGAATGCTAACCGCTTCTATGTGACTTTTACTGATGATTATAGTAGATATGGGTATATTTACATAATCAAGCATAAGTCAGAAACCTTTCAAAATTTCAAGGAGTTTAAACAAGAAGTGGAGAATCAACTGGGCAGGAAGATAAAGATGCTCCGGTCTGATTGAGGTGGTGAGTGTCTTAGTATCGAGTTCCACCACTATCCTAAGGAATGTGGAATTGTTTCACAATTGATACCACCTAGGACACCACAACTTAATGGTGTGGCTGAGAGGCGCAATCGAACCTTGTTGGATATGGTTCGTTGGATGATGAGTTGAGCTTCATTACATATGTCATTTTGGGGGTATGCCTTACAGACTATCACCCATATCCTTAATCTAGTCCCTACTAAGAAGGTTGCCAAAACACCTGACGAGATGTGGACAGGGAAGGTTCCCTCATTAGCACATATCAAGGTTTGAGGTTATGAGGCTTTCGTAAGAAGAGAGACTCATGATAAGCTCGAACCTCGTAGTGGGCGATGTATTTCCATTGGCTACCTGCAAAAGTCCTTTGGTTATCTCTTCTATAGATCGAGTGACAATGTTGTCTTCGTTGCGAGAAGAGGGGTTTTGCGAGAGAGAGAACTCATATGCCAAGAGGACAGTTGGAGGCAAATTGACCTTGAAGAGCTTCAAGAGTTAAGTGATGAAGGAACCTCAAACACTAACACTCAACCCGAGGAGGAAACTCCTGTTGAACCAATTGACGAGTCCTTACCTATGAGATGTTCCAATAGAGTTAGAATGGCACCTGAGTTTTATGGTTTCTATATTACTACACACGGTGATACATTTATCAGTGATAGTACACTGGTAAATTTAGATGAGCCTAATAACTACAAGGAAGCCATGGCGGGCCCCGAGTCTGCAAAATGGAAAGAGGCTATGGACAGCGAGATTCAGTCCATGTATGACAATCAAGTTTGGAACATGGTTGGCAATGTACCAGGTCGTAAGATAGTCGGGTTCAAATGGATCATCAAGAAGAAGACCGACATGGATGGGAAAGTACACATGTATAAGGCGCGATTGGTTGTGATGGGCTTTACTCAAACTCATGGATTTGACTATGACGAGACCTTATCACTAGTAGTGAAGATCAAATCAATACGGGTTATGCTAGCCATAGCTGCATTTCATGATTATGAAATATGACAAATGGATGTCAAAACTGCTTCCCTTAATGGGAAGTTGGCTAAAGATGTTTACAAGTGTCAGCTAGAGGGTTTTATAAATGCAAAGTACCCTAATAGAGTGTGTAAGCTTGAGAAATCCATATATGGATATAAACAAGGATCTCGCAGATTGAATCTTTTTTTCAATGAGAAAGTCAAAGAGTTTGGTTTTTCGAGAAGCGAGGATGAGTCCTGCTTATATGTCAAAGCTAGTGGGAGTGTAGTTAGCTTTCTGGTGTTGTATGTGGATGACATACTACTCATAGGAAACGACATCCCAACCTTACAGGTGGTTAAATCCTGGCTTGGAAGTGTTTCGCTATGAAAGACCTCGGGGAAGCTGCTTACATTCTAGGGATAAGGATATTGAGAAATAGGAGTAAAAGACTCATAGGACATAGTCAAAGTATCTACTTGGATAAGGTGTTGAAACGTTTCAACATGGAAAATTATAAGAAAGGTGAATTAATTATCCAGAGCAATACCAAACCGAGTAAGACTCAAAGTCTAAGTACCGATGCTGAGATAGCATAGATGAGCCGAGTACCATATGCTTCCGCAGTTGGCTTGATCATGTATGCTATGACATGTACTCACCCAGATGTGGCTTTTTCCTTGAACATGGTCAGCAAATATCAACGGAATCCTGGTAAAGCTCACTGCACTGCGGTAAAGAACATTCTTAAATACATACGGAGGACTAAGGGTTGAGTCCTTACCCTTGGTGGGAGTGATGTTTTGAGAGTAACAGGGTATATTGATTCCAACTTTCGAACCGACGTAGATAATTTCCGCTCTCACTCAGGCTAGGTATTTACCCTGAATAGAGGAGCAATAACTTGGAAAAGTTCCAAACAGGAGACTGTAGTTGATTCAACGTGCAAATCAGAGTACATAGCAGCAAACGAAGCGTCGAAGGAGGCGATATGGCTGAAGAACTTCATTAGAGACCTTGGAGTTGTACAAGCTATAAAGGAGCCTATGGAGATTTTATGTGACAGCGAGAGTGTGGTAGCCTTAGCCATGGAACCGAGGGATCATGGCAGATCCAGGCACATTAACATAAAATATCACTTCATAAGACATCAAGTAAAAGAAGGACTCCTCGTAGTAAAGAGGGTATCATCAGAGGAGAACCCAATAGAATCCCTTACGAAGGGACTGAGTAGGGTTAACCACTTGCAGCATGCTAGGAGTATTGGGCTTAAGGATGATATTATTTTTAATGATTAGATAATTTTTAGAAACTTGTAAAAGATAAATTGTAATTGACATTTGATGATTAAATAAGATGAGTTTTATTTACAAGTAAAGTTACTATCCTGTGTTGATTATTTACTATTGTTTCATTTTGTTGTTTTGACTTCCAGAATAATAAGATTATTCAAACTATCCACAGTCGATCATACTTTGGAAGTAGGTATTGAGACAAGACTGTCATGAAATTGGTTGTAGATTGTCTAATGTGTGTAGACATAGAAAAAGTTTGCAACAATGTTCTTGAGTGCTCCTGAAATAAGATTTGACTATTGGATTAAACCCACGCTAACAGGAATCACGTCATGGAATTTATCATGAGTGATTGTGAGACGATAATATCATATAGTATTCAAACCTAGATATATGAGTTGTTGATTATGAGTTGGTTGTACATTGCTAGTGCGAAAACACATTAGTAACTTGATGTTATAAAAAGTGTTATTGTGTATGGCTTAACAAGTAATTAGTGCAAGCATATAAGTCCAATTTTATCTATTCCTTTTATCCTAAGAGGACTAATAGCGATATCTTGGGCACCTCGATGATTATCTTTTGACTTACGTGTCGGGCCCGGTCAGGACTCAATTGATGTGTTCAATTAAGTTCTATGTCAAACAAATAATAAATTAGGAAACAAACTGCTGGAAAATAAGTCTGACTATGTTCCATGTATTTGTCTACATGATATCTTGAGAACGAAGGATTATATGATCCCATATCTAAATGATGCAACAAAGTTCGATGACAACTTTTCAGAGCTAGGATTGCTAATAGGATTTTACGCCATACTTCCGGTTATAGTTATTAGACTTATCCAAGTGGGAGACTGTTGAATGAAGTGTCTAAGCCAATAATTATAGTTGGTATGTTCTTGAGCCGATAGTAGCATGGTCCATTTTGGGTTGCATTCATCAGAACAATCTGATAGGATGGATATTTGAGAAAGAGTTTATTTGTGATTTATTAATATATTATTGGTATAATATTTAATTGAGAAATTATATTATTTAATTGGTACTAATCAAGAATTAATTTGGAATTAATTTAGTGATCAAAAGAGACTAATTAAATATACGGGGACTGATTTTGTAAATCAGTGATACATATGGTTTGAGCTATTGATCCATGGTAGGATAAGTTTAGGTGAGAATCCATAAAGATTTGGTCGATATAAGTTACTGGATCATAAGCTAAGTGTATGGATTAGGTTTTACAAGTGACCCTTGGATTTCTACACTATATATGTGTAACCCTTTAGCCAAAATCGATACATAAGTGTTCTAAGAAGCATATAACCGATTTTGGTGCTCCAAGCTCTCCTTCATAATTTTCCAATTGTTTGTGGTGTTTTGTGAACCATTTGAGGCATCACACTTGAGGTACTAAGGTCAAATTCAACAAGCTACAATAAGTGGTAATCTTCTAACTAGTTTTTATGATTCATATGTCAAATTGTATGCTAGTTAGGCATCATCTTTGGAAAAAGTAAATTGCATGTATAATTAGAGAAAACTTAGATCCAAAACATTAGGGTTGTATGTGCACCATAGGGATGTTATAGTGCTCAAACCTATCATTTTGTTGCATAGGTGATCTGTAGAGGTGGTTATTGGATTAGTGATCATTATTGCTATCTTCTAGACTGCGAGGTAAGTTTTCTCACTATACTCATGGGTCGAAGAGCTGGTTATTGGACCAATATCGACCCATTAGTTTGTGTTATATATATATATATACATATATATATATATATATATATATATATATATATATATATCCTTGTGTATAGGATGTTGATATGCTATTATGATCTGTTAGATTGTTAGATATGTATATTTACCTATATTTTTTGGTTATTGTGTATCTCTTTCATATGCCGACATGGTGTGGTTGGGGTAAAATGATATTACATTGTGCTATGAGCCAATCCAGTTGTAAGGTGAGGGTTAGGAGGGAATTCCAGTCTTATGTTGTGGGCTCGGGCGAAGTCCAATAATGAGGTGAGGACCGGGAGGGCATTCCATAATTACGTTGTGGTCTCACGGGAAATCCATTTCGATGACAATGGGCCCGATGTTCATGTATTATATATGTATTGTTATCATGTTGTGTGTGGTGTTTCAGGGGAACTCACTAAGCTTTTGCTTACAGTTGTTGAATTCTTTGTTTTCACGTACATCAGATGATTAGGGAAAGTTGAAGGTGTGATCGTACATATCCTCCTATTTTTTTATGTCTTGAGAGATTGATTTGATACTTGGTTTTCTTGGATATGATTTGAATATAATAGTTGTTATTTATTGTTTATTTATGCTTTATTGTGCAAATGTTTTTATAAAAATGAAAATTTGTGAAAATGCTTTTATGAAAATGAAAAATATGATCATTGGAATAAACGTACACCACTAATTATATAAGTTGAAATAATACTTATATAGAGTAAATTAGTAGTTTTGAAATAAAAGTACAACACTAACTATATAAGTTGAGAGATAGTACTTATATACAACATAACACTATCTTTGGATATATAGCCTACAAGTAAAATAAGTAAAAATACTTATAAAACACATACTTGAAACTTTCGATAGAAAACGCTAAAAACCTTTGAATTCACCAACATTATGTTAACGATTTCAAAACCACATGTATTCTCAGAGAACTAAAAGTTAGAAACAAAAAACATTTGGGAGTGATATTCATGGATTCATTGAAAGCATTATTATTGTTGTTCGATAATTTAAGAAATTAATTGTCTTTAATTTTATCATTCTTGTAAAACTTATTACGTTGTAAGATCTATTTATAATGAAAGTGTTATTTATGCTATATTTTATGAATATTTTTCAAAGTAATCAATATCTATGATCCATGATGAAGACATCGCACATCCTGGTGTTTCAACTGCCGATCGTGGGTGTGACAGTCTGGCCACTAACATTTGTATGAAAAACCAAGTCTGGCCCCTGACACTTATATGAAAAGACCATGATTTAGCCCATGATAGAGAGTGATTGTAAGACTATGATTTGGCCCATAACATTCTCTTGGGTTGAGATAGACCATTTGTGTTATGTATTATATATGGTATTTTGGGGAACTCACTAAGCTGTTTTCTTACGATTTAATTTTTAAATGTCTCACATACTTCTCATTCCAAAGGGAAGGGCCCGCCTTGATCTCATTGTATGCCCCGGAGTTTTATTTTGCATTATTGATTTATGATTTTACTATGATATTTGAGAATATTTACACACTGATTATCTTTATAACATACGATTGTAGGGTTTTGGTGATTTCAAAATGAAGATTTCACTATTATTTTTGGGACATTACAATTGAAATAATGTATTACCTCACCTACTTTTCGTAATAGCATTGTCTTATTAGTATTAGTAACTATCATAGTACAATACCAACTGAATTTGATACCAACAAAAATTTTATCCAACACATTAGGTGAAGAAATACATTAGTCATAATGATTTTAATTGTTGCAAATTGTGTCGACATTCATAACAGTTGGTTATACCTTTAATAATAATAGAGGAGTCCTTTTGGGTTACACATAGGACAAGAAACTTCCTTTTTAACAACTATAAATTCATCTTCAAAATTTTCGGTCAATTTGAAAAGAATAAAATAAAGCTCAATTGCAGAAAAATGGTCAAAATCGACATACCAAAGAATTAAGGAGGACTGTAAACTTTTTTAGGGTGTTATTTTGCCTTGGAAGCCCCAATTCGAGTAGGGAGAAAGCAAACACAACGAATCTCATTGTGTGTTATTGAGATAGATGAAATTGAAGCTGAAGACAAAGTTGTATGCATTATATGAACAGAAAGCAACCGTTCAGGATCTTTCAATAGAACGGTATGAAAATGATACCAAGACAAATCCATGGAAATACCCCTTTATGAATTTTGCACTATGTGAAATACATTCAAAAGAAGTCATAGCCTTCAAACACTACTAGAAAAAAGACCTTTTACGACGCGCAAAACACGACGCTCTTTGATTTATGTTACGCATTAGAGAGCGACATTAAAAAAGTGTCATCTCTTCAAAAATTTTAAGGATTTAGGTCGCGCATTACTGAGTGCCCTTAAATTAGTGTCTGATGTAAAAATATTAAAAACACGGAGGGCACCTATAATAAAAAGGGCGTCCTCTACAAATGTCGCTTTATAATTTTAATAAACACGCGTTTCTGGGACTCAGGGGGGAAACTAAATCCCCCAAAATTTTGAACACCCGCTTCCTCTTCCTCTCTACTCTCTACACCCGCCAAATCAACTTCATTCTCTCCCTTCTTTCTCTCTGCAAACCCCTTCTTCTCCGATCGACTTTCACTTCCTTCTATGTGCAAACCCTAATCAAACATAACACATTTGAAATAGTAATATCTTCTTTCATTTTCTCCCCTACTACTCTCTGTAAAACCTAGCAGCCGCCACCACTAGAAACATGGAAAATCCCCCAAAATTTTGAAGTACCCCGCTCACTCCTCTCAATATCTCTTGCACTTTCGTATTTATAGCCAGAGTTGGAGAGCGAAAAGAAGAAAGAAGAAAGAAGAAAGAAGAAAGAAATGATGTGCATATTCTTCCTCTTTTCTTCCTCTAGCTCGATCACAACCCTTCTTCTCCCTTCTTATTATTTCTTTTTTTATTTGCAGGTGAGGGTGTGAGGTGGCGTTCAAAGGTTGTCAAGGGGTTGTGAGGAGCTATAGGGCTCAAGTTCGAGGTTGAAGATTAGAAACCGAAGGTTGAAGATCAGATTTGGGATTAGATGAGTCGCTGGTACAACTGACGTCGTCGTGGTGTAGGTCAGATGAGTCGCCGGAGTCCAGGCCAAGTAACAGTGTCGCTGGAGTTTCGGGAAGCTAACGATGTCATCAATTCGAGTGCAGGTGATGTGCCGATTATTGATTTTGGATCAATTACTAACTGTTTACCATTTTCTTTCTAGAAAATCAATGTAGTGTCTGCTTCTTAATCTTGTTCTCTATGAGTACCATTGTTACCGTCTCTGGTACAAACATCTAACCATATGCCAGATTCGTTGATTCAGGTTCTCCTCTTCTCCTTTACGTCCCTAAACTTCTTTTCAATCAACACAATTAAGTTTTTACTGCCCACTAAGTGTTTGATTATTTGCTTCACTGAGTATTGCAATATTTGATTATCAAATCAAGGCCCCTGTCTCATCTTGTGTAATCCATTTTTGATACTAGTATTGTTGTTGTATGTTAAAAGGCTACAAAAGTACCTGTTAAAGAGTATGAGTTTGATGAAAAGAAGATGGCAAATGTGCAGTCTCATCTGGTGCGTATCAATAAGGGCATTATTGTACTTTTTAAATTTATTATTATTTTTTAATTTTTAATAATTGGGTTATGCAGGAAAAATTGGTTGCCAATAACTATTACTTGAACAGGTCTCCAAAAGATGCGTACAGATAAATATATTATTCATGAAGTGAAGGCAAGAATAGTTGAATGGTATATGATTATGAACAGGGGCAAATGCGTAAAACAAATTATGATTCTTTTTATTATGGATGGTGCACAGGACAAGGGCAGGCTGGTCAAGACTGGAAGCTTTACACATTCATATCCATTTTGTTGAAGATCTGATACCCCTCTTATCTACAGAGCAGTTCCCATGATGAGCAGGTAATAAACAATAATAATATTAGTAATGACCTTCTTTCTTTTTAGCATACCCTTTTTAATATGTTTTAATTTTTATTCTGGATCCATAATACAGTTGCTTGAAGCAGCTTGGTGTCTTACAAACATAGCTGCTGGAAAACCTAAAGAAACAAGAGCTTAATTGCCTGCATTACCTTTACTCATTGCTCAAATTGGAGGTTAGTGTTAAGTACTTAGTTTTTAATATTTCTTGATTTTTTCATATCACTTCAATGGCGTAATTCTAATTTTGTAATTGTTATCCAAAAAAGAGTTCAGTGCCTGTTGCAGAGCAGTGTGCATAAGCATTAGGAAATGTTGCAGGAGAAGGTGAAGAACCGAGACAAATTCTGATTTCTCAAGGGGCATTACTTCCTCTTGCAAAAATGATGTTGCCAAATAAAGTTTCAGTTAACGGGTGAACCAAGTTTCTCTGAAATGGTTAGTTTTTGTAAATTTTTTATACAAAATCCAATTCTGTTCTTCAATATTATAAAGATCAACGGTAAATTGGTAATTTTTGGTTTTGTTTTCCAATTTTCAGGCGACAGCATTGTCAGGGCCTCCTTATATCTTTGTTTCTACTCCAGCTTGTGTCCAAAGATGTCTTTCATCAGGTGTTCTTCAAGCAAAATCCGTTCATGATTATCTTTCAATTATTATTCTTGATAAGGTATGGATTCTTTTCTTTCTGTAACATTTATAATACTCTTTATTAAAGTACTGATTCATGTTAGTAAATCAGGCAGATCTTCTTTTTACATATGGATATGAAAAGAATCTCAAAGATCTCAAAACTCACATTCCTAAAAGATGTCAATGCCTTCTCATGGCTGCTACCTCAAGGTTTGTTTGTGTCATTATCACTTCTTATAAGATGGTATTTCCATTTCTACCCCTGCAATTTCTTCATTCAATTAATTCTGATGAAATTTTTGCAGTGATGATGTTGAAAGCTTGAAGAAGCTTTATCTACACAATACCTATATTCTTACTTTAGCAGAAGTTGGTGATGGAAAGGACGAAATTGTCCCCAAAAATGTTCAGCAATTTTGGGTAAGAGCTTAAGAGCTAAAATCTTGTATACTTATTTAACAAACTTATTTTAGGGCATTTCTTTAATACATTTTATAGTTTCTTGAATCTTTATTTATTTCTTTTACTTTTATATTTAGATACAATGTAGTTATCGAGATAAGCTTCTTTACATTCTTGCAATTTTGAAGTTGGATCTTGTTCAAAAGAAACTCTTTATATTTACAAATACAATTGACACAAGTTTTAGACTAAAACTTTGAGCAAGTATTATTTTTCCCATTAAATTAATCTTTTTTTACCTATTATAGATTTTAATAAAACTTTTTATATATTTTTTGACAGTTTGGTATAAAATCTGCTGTGTTAAATGCTGAATTGCCTGTGAATTGACGTCTACATATTCTTGAGGTATTATTCCCTTTGACTTTTCTTGAAGTTTTTATAATTCTATATAATGTTTTTTAGGGTTTTGGTTCTTAAATGAATAAAGAAAACAAATTTCTTGGGCAGGAAAGAAGCAGACATACTTGCTGGTAAGATGAGTATGGTACAGTTGCAAGGGCGGGACCAGTTGCTGACAGCACAAAATGAAATGCTCAAGGTACTCTACTCTACTGCTTCATCATATATGTCTGCAAGTTTGGTTGGCAGTTTCCCTTATTACAGATGCGTTGGCTGCATCTGGTCAGGTATAAATTCACCAAATGTTGACTTTGACTTGACTTGACATATAGTTTAAGGAAAATGTTTGACTATTTGTCAGTTAGTTGACTTCTTAACCATTTTTTTGTTTTGTTTTGTTTTAGGCGTTGATTGCTAGTTCGGTTTCAAAAGGGAATTATAGATCTGTGAAGGATATCACATACTTCGTGTTGACTGTAATGTTAATTAATAATTATTTTGTTTATATAATATATAAAGATGTTTTTATTTTATAAAAGTTAATTAATGTTTTATTATTTTCTTTAGATTGGTTTTGTGATGGGTGTTACTTTGGCTGCAATATTGGGAGTTTCATTTGGTTCCATAGTCACACTGTTCACTAAGGACATTGGAGTATTGGCGATTGCTAGAACCGGGGTTTTGGTAAACTCCCTATAATACCCTTGTTGTTAATATATATATATATATATATATATATATATATATATATATATATATATATATATACACACACATATATATATATATATATATATATATATATATATATATATATATATATTTCTGATGCGTTTTGATTTTGTGAAAAAAGTTTGTGAGTGCTAGTCAGCCTTTGAATGCTTTTGCTTTTATTGTTGATGGTTTGCATTATGGAGTTTCAGACTTCCCGTATGCTGCTTATTCCATGGTATGCTTTTTTTTAGACATGAATATAAAATTACATATTTGCCCTTGGATTAATATGTTTTCACTGTAGATGCTTGTTGGGATTTTATCGTCTGTAATTGCAACTTGTTATGAGATGGTATTACCACATTTTTCATACTAATACTAATTACTAAGGCAGATTTCATTTGAAGTGTCTCTTGGATTAATAATAGCACAATGTTTATCAGGCCAAAACCATTGCATTTTGCAATAGTTGATGAACTTGATTATGTCCTAATTGATGAGGGAAGAAACCCATTGCTGATAAGGGGTGAGGTATGTCTTCTTACTTTGAGTGCTGTACGGATAAATGATGTTTAAAAAATATTTGGGAAAGTAAACAAAAGGAACTAGTTACTTAACAACTTTGATATTTTGATATGCATCTCATTCTCAGGCTAGCAAGGATGCTGCACGTAACACAGTTGCTGCTAAAGTAGCTGAGCTTCTCATGCGTGGCCTCGTATTTTACTTTTTTGCCCTTCTTTTTCCTTTTTGATGTCTTGTTATCCATCTCCATTGTATGCGTATCTCATTGTTTGTTCCACTACACATCATGCAAATTTATATATTCTAATAAATAGAATTGTAAGACATTAAATTTTATGAAATGGATTATATTTTTTGTATATGATATTTTATTTTATATTGTGAGGCATTAAATGCAAATTTAATTTGAAAATTAGTAAATCTATAAAAAAAAAAAATTTTTGAACATTTAAAATTATGATACGCAAACATGTGTGTCATCTTCATTTATGACATGGCCTTTCTTGACAGAGGCTTCTTGATACGCATTGTGTGTCATTAACACGCGCGTCGTAAGGTTACGACACGCGAATGCGTATCGTCTTCCTTTATGACAGGGCCTTCCTTGATACGCATTGCGTGTCGTAACCGCGCGTCGTAAATGCGCGTCATAAATGCGCGTCGTAAATGCGCGTCGTCTCTCTTTATGACAGGGCCTTCCTTGACACGCATTTGCGCGTCGTCTGAGCGTTTTACGACGCGCAATGAGCGTCGTAAAAGGCCTTTTTTCTAGTAGTGAAATATTCTCTTAAACGAAGGTATTCTTGCTTTGACATAAATCAAGTAGCTCTAGAAGCATGTGTAGAAGCTCGTATTTTTTCCTTCCAAAAAAATAATTTCGTCTCATTTTATATTTGGGTATCTGAGTGTAGGTTTATCTTCTTTGAGAAAACAAGGACACCATCTTTATTTGATCGATTTGTGAATTAGGTTATTGATATAAGTAAGAGAATAGCCATATATGAGAACACTTCATTGATTATTCACCTACATAGGATCAGTGGCGATTCCAATATATTTTTTGTTGGGGGCATTACTGAAATTATTCCAAAAACATAGAAGAATTTCAGGTAAATTTGGGATATATAGAGTATTCATCTGTAATAAAATTTAGCCATTGGGGGCATGTGCCCCCTACATAATGCTCTAAATCCATACATGCCCCCTTCTTAATGCTTTAAATCCGCCACTACATAGGATATCATGTGAACAAAACCTATAGAAAATCAGTCATAACGACTGAATATGTACAAGAACAATAAGGACTAAATATAAAACTTACAATTTATAAATTATAGAGTACAAGCCATTGATATTAACGTTTACATACATCAAAAGTAAAAGATACGAAAATAAAACAATTATAAAAACATGATCTGTTACATAACCACCTATTAAAATTTAAAAACACTTATAATAATTAAAAAAAATCATAGAAAGCATTTCCCATCAAGTAAAATTTAACAAGTACAGATGAAAAAAGTGAAAAATTACAAACAAAAAACATAAAATAGCAACAGGAAAAAAAAACGAGCAAAACAGCATAACAATAATCAAAAACAACAAAACCAACAACAGTCACCTCCTAACAACAATAAAAAACAGCGTAGCATCAAGCAGCAAACAATACAAAAAAAAAACCAACAACAACAAAAGCAACACAACAATTGCCGCAACAACAAAAACAGCATAGCGACAACAATACATCAACGACAACAACATAAACAAC
Source organism: Lactuca serriola (assembly GCF_051521515.1). Taxonomy (NCBI): domain Eukaryota; kingdom Viridiplantae; phylum Streptophyta; class Magnoliopsida; order Asterales; family Asteraceae; genus Lactuca; species Lactuca serriola. Next base: position 341,445,118 of record NC_136411.1, read on the forward strand.
AAAAATAACAACAAGCATCAACAACAACAAGCAACAATGTGTCCTTTACAACCTATGGTGTTATTACTATGGCATAAAAAACTAATATCTATGTAGACATACATATGTACAACCCATCATGAAAATCCCATAACACAAAGGATAAGGGTGTGTACGTTTATATCAGTAGTAAGCTTAGAGACATAGCCATGCTATGCCTCAAAGCTTAAGGTCATCCAAGCACTCTCGTTATCACTGCAAAGCTACACAACGTAGAGAGTTAGAGACCATCTACTTTCTCCTTGACTGTTTCGGCCTATAAGCACCATATACACATTTCAAATTATAGATTATAGAATAATAATTTATGCAATTAATAGAGAGAATTAGGGGGTTAGACGTCCATTATTGCAGTATCACGTTCAGCGAATGTAGCATCAACACAACCTTGGAAGAATTTAATCTACTTCTTTGCTTCTAAGATCTATACAGGTTAAAAAACCCATATTAACCTCACCATAACAATTTTATAAGTATTCCAATATATATATATATATATATATATATATATATATATATATATATATATATATATATATATATATATATATATATATATATATATATATATATATATATATATATATATATATATATATGCTGACCTTGGCAAGCTCTAAAGCATGTAGATTTACATTCTCTCACAAACAAGAATTTAAGTACTTTTTAAAATTTCTCCAGACCATCTGGCTCCAATACTTCAATGTGAGAAAGAAAAGCAGCTTGATGTTCTAAATTTTCATCCATGGTCGCAGATTCCTAAAACACAAATTAAAGCTTGATATAACTAGCTTCTGTAAATTATTGAAATTAGATATGAATTCGTCTGATTTTTTGAACATGGAAATACGCACAACCCTCCGGATGTAGTATTAGGACATATGAGAGTGAATAAAGTTACCTGGTAAGAAAGAATGGAAGCACTAAATCCTTTATCACGAGATCTCACTAAAAAAGAAAATCGGCTCACCAATGAGAGGTGTCATGCAGCCTCCACCCTCACCGTATTCCCCTTGTCTTGATTTTGCTTTTAGAATCACCAAATAACATGTTTCAAGTTTAAGAGAAGCATAACAAAACATATATAATGGCTCCTATCCTTACTAAACCCTAGATGTCATATATGTGTGTATATAAATGGGTATATATGGTTGAAATCACTTTTCTTTTTATCATATCTCATCTTCTAGATCTATTGTTGAGTAAGGGATTGTTGAATCATACCGATTGAGCAGGTTTCGCCTTCGATTGAACAGGCCATGTTTGGCCTTCGAACTAGTCATCTTCAATTGAGCCGACTGAACACAGATGAGGCTTTTATTGAGCCGACTGACTGAGAGAGTAGTTGCGATGGTGTAGGTTTGGCCTTTGTCATTGACGAGAGTGATAATGAGAAGAAGAGAGTATAATGTAGGGTGTCTAAGTTTTTTTTTGTAAGAATGAATCACTAAAACCCGAAAAACGACTAAGGTCTAAATAATTAGGTATAAGTTCTTTTTCCTTATTTTTGTTTAAAACAAAAGCATAAAAATATAATTCTTTTTAGAAAAGGTGGATACCCATCGGTTCCGGTTCTGTTTAACCGTTGGTTCTGGGAAACTGGTATTGGAACTGAAATTGGCGAGTATCCACCGGGTATCGGTTTTGTAAAAAATAGAAATCGAACTGGAACTGGAACTGGAACCGTTTAAGGCATTTTCAGTTCCAAAAACGGCAGTTCCGAGGCGGTTCCGGTGTCGAAAGTAGGTACCCGCTTCTGCTGTTTATCCTTATATTCCAAGATCAGCGAGTAGCATGATGAGCATCAATGGGAGTTACTTGGGGTATTAAGGCTGTAAAGGATTTAGTTAGCCAAGTGTGAGTTATGGTAATCAGAGGTTCAGTACTTGGGACACCTCATCAATCAGAATGGGATTGTGGTCGATTCTGCCAAGATTGAGGTAGTTACGCAGTGGGAGGTCCCAAAGTCCCCATGTGAAATTAAGAGTTTTATGGGATTAGCAGGTTATTATGGGAGATTCATTTAGGATTTTTCCAAGATTGTTGTTACTCTGAATCGCTTGACGAAGAAGAGTGTGGATTTCCCTTGGAGGACTGAGCAGCAGTAGGCTGCATTTGAGATTCTGAGGCAGAAGTTATGTGAGGCCCCACTATTGACCCTTTCTGAGGGTGTCAAGGATTTTATGGTGATTTGTGATGTGTCGATCTCGAGTTTGGGGGCGGTATTGATGTAGCAGGGCAGGGTCATCGAGTATGCATCCAGGCGGCTGATGCCTCATGTGGTAAGGTATCTGACTCACCATTTAGAGTTGGGGACAATATTGTTTTCCCTCAAGATTTAGCGACACTATATCTATTGGGTACAACGGATCACAAGAGCTTGAGATATCTTATGTATCCGTCGAATATGAACGTTAGGCAATATAGGTGGCTCGATGTAGTCTAGGATTAAGATTGTGAAATTCTTAATCATCCTGGGAAAGCAAATATGGTCTCCGATTCCTTGAGACACAAGGCAGCTGGTGCTCCCATTTTAGGAATATGTTTGAGGATGGCCATCGACTCATGACTTCTGGATTTGATCAAGGAGGCTCAGGCCAAGGGAATCAGGAGGGAGAATTGGGAGAAGGAGAAGATCAGGGGTTAGAGGGGTAGATTTTTCGCCAATATTTGTAGGATAATGACCTAGTGTGGGCAGGTTTGGGTCCCAGTTTCTGGTGGGGGTCCGACAGACATTGATGGAGGAGGCACATATGTCCACGTTCTCAGTTCACCCTAGTGCCACGAAGATGTATGGAGACTTGAGACTTAAATATTGGTGGCCACATAGCAAGTTACAACTTTTAGAGGTACCCATGTCGAAATGGGAGCAGATCTCCATGGATTTCTTAACCAAGTTGCTGAGGATACACAAGGGATTTGATGCCATTTTGGTTATTTTTGATTGCCTGACTAAGAGCGCTCATTTTCTTTCCATCTGAGAGAGTTCATCGGCCAAGAAATTGGTTGACGTTTATGTGCATGAGATTATCGGTGGCCACGGTGTACCAATTTCTATCGTATCCTATCATGATGTATGGTTTACTTATCGGTTTTGGCAGAGATTTCATGAGGAGATTGGTATGAGACTACATTTTAGCACTGCTTACCACCTTCAGAACGATTGTTAGAGTGATCGGGTCATTCAGATGCTCGAGGATATGCTGATGGCTTGTGTTATCGATTTAGATGGGAGTTGGGACTCCTACCTTCTCGTAGCCAAGTTTTCTTACAATAATAATTGTCATTCTAGTATTGGTTCACCACCGCAACAACTTCTATATGGGAGGAAGTTTCGTACACTAGTTTTTTGGGAAGAGGTCAACTATAGGGTCATGGGGAGGACTGAGGTGGTTCTCCAGATGAAAGCGCTTATCCAGTAGATCAGACAGAGTTTACAGAAAACTAAGAGCCGACAGAAGAGATATGCTGATAGGCGGTAGTCCGAGTTGGAGTTTCAGGTTAGGGACATGGTTTTGATGAAGGTATCACCATGCAAGGGTATGAAACATTTCAGGAATAGGGGCAAGTTGGGCCTCTAATGTATAAGGGAGTTTTGAGTATTGGCCATGGTAGTCAAGGTGGAATATGGATTGGATCTGTCTGAGGAGCTTAGTCAGATTCATAGCACCGTCCATGTTTCTTAGGTTTAGATGTGTGTGGTTAATGATTTGATGATGGTTCCGTTAGATGATATTCAGGTCAATGAGTGCCAGAATTATATGGAGAAGCTAGTGGCTATTATGGATAGGAAGACGAAGGTCTTACGCAACAAGGTGGTACCTTCGGTCATGGTTAAGTTGCAACATTATAGGGGTTCTGAGAGGACCTGGAAGCCCGAGGCAGAGATGCATGAGCACTATATAGATCTAATTACACCGAGGAATTTGAGGAAGAAATATATTTCAAGTGTAGGAGAATTGCAACACCGATGTTGGAGGTATTATTTTTATTTTATTTAAAAGCTTGATTTCAAGAATTCTTCGGCTACGCTAGGCATAGGGTAGTCCCCTACGCTGAGCATAGAAGGGAGTATGGATGCAGATGTTAAGTGATCTACGTAGAGTGTAAGTGCCCAGAACCAAAACACTAACCCTTGGGGTTATGAGCCCTATTTAAAGGCTATAATCCCTTTAGGCCCTTTCCATTCTCAACCTCCACCCTCCACAACTACCTTCTTGAAAAACCCTAATTACCATTGGAGACTTTTGAGTTTTTGGAGTGTTTTGTGTTCACTTTTGAAGGAAGAAGGGTATTGTGGAACCACTTAGGAGCTTAAATCAATGTGGATATGGGATTTTCATCCATTTATCCACCTCCAGAAGGTATAAAGTGTATAACTTGATGTTGTTTTGTGTTAGATCTAATCATGCTTAAGAATTTCATGCTTTTGTCCCCATAACCATGGTTTATATGAGTATAAGCTACTCTAGACCATTGGAGTACCGATTTCCAAATATTTTTATGGTTTTTAAGTCATAAAAATGAGAGTTTGGTCACTCTTATTCATCCATACACGAGTTCTAGAGCAATTTACAACTTTATGGACCTAGGTTTTTATTTTGTGCTCTTTGTGGCCATGCAAATTGATAAAGTCAGAGACTTTATCCATTAAGACTTCTATTTGTTGTAGATCGGAAAACAGGAGGAGCTAATGTTCTGATTTATTAACTTAATGGAAATAGTTGGAATTAAGGTGCTACACGATGCATAATTTTCTCTATGTTGTTATTAGCCTTGATTTTGCATATTTGCCACCTTGAGCTCTATGCAGCGTAGAGTTGGATGCTATGTTGGGCATAAGTTGACTGTAGTTGACCATTGAATTTTTGATCATTGATCCTTGAGTTTGACTAAATTTGACTTTAGCTCAAAATGAGTATTTTGAGCTGTAAATTGAGACTTGGTACGTGTTTGTTGCATAGGTGATCTGTGGAGGTGGTTATTGGATCAGTGATCATTACTGCTATCTTCTAGATTGCGAGGTGAGTTTTCTCACTATACTTATAGGTCAAATAGCTGGTTATTGGACCAATGTCGACTCGTTCGTTTTTGTTATATATATATATATATATATATATATATATATATATATATATATATATATATATATGCATATGTATAGGATGTTGCTATGTTATTACGATATGTTAGATTGGTAGATATGTATATTTACCTATATATTTTTGTTATTGTGTATCAATTTCATATGTCGACATGGTGCGGGTGGGTTGAGATGATACTACATTGTGATGTGAACCAATCCAGTTATAAGCTGAGGGTTAGGAGGGCATTCCAGTATTATGTTGTGGGCTCGGGAGAAATCCAATCATGAGCTGAGGGTCCGGAGGGCTTTCCATTATTATGCTCTGGTCTTGGATAAAATCCATTTCGATGACAGTGGGCCCAGTGTGCATGTATTATATATCTATTGTTATCATGTTGTGTGTGGTATTTATGGGAAACTCAGTAAGCTTTTGCTTACTGTTGTTGATTTTTTTGTTTTCAACTACATCAGATGATTTAGGCAAGTTGAAGGCGTGATCGTACACATCATCCTATTGTTTTATATCTTGAGAGATTAATTTGATACTTTATTTTCTTGGATACGATTTGAATATAATAGTTGTTATTTATTGTTTATTTATGCTTTATTGTGAAAATGTTTTTATAAAAATGGAAAATTGTGAAAATGTTTTTAGAAAAATGAAAGATATGATCATTGGAATAAAAGCACACCACTAATTATATAAGTTGAAATAATACTTATATAGGGTAAATTAGTAGTTTTGAAATAAAATTACACCACTAATTATATAAGTTGAGATAGTACCTATATACAACATAACACTATCTTTGGATAAAAAGTCTACAAGTAAAATAAGTAAAAAATATTTATAAAACAAATACTTGACACTTTCGATATAAAACGCTAAAAACCTTTGAACTTACCCACATTATGTTGACGCCTTCAAGACCACATGTATTCTTAGAGAACTAAAAGTCAGAAGCAATAAACATTTGGGAATAATATTCAGCGATTCATTGAAAGCATTATTATTGTTGTTCAATTATTTAAGAAATTATTGTCTTTAATTTTTTGGTTCTTGTAAAACTCTTTATGCCGTAAGATCTCTTTATAATGAAAGTGATATTTACGCTATATTTTTCAATGTAATCAATATCTGCGATCCACGATGAAGACGTCGCACATCCTGGTATTCCACTGCCGATCTAGGGTGTGACAGTCTAGCCATTCACACTTGTATGAAAGACCAGGATATGGCCCCTCACTGGCCCTTCACTTGTATGAAAAACCAGGATCTGCCCCCTGATACTTATATGAAAAGACAATGATTTGGCCATTTATGTTATGTATTCTATGTAGTATTTTGGGGAACTCACTAAGTTGTTTTCTTACAGTTTAATTTTTAAATTTTCACATACTTCTCATTCCAAAGGGAATGGTCTGTCTTGATCTTATTGCATCCCCTGGAGTTTTATTATGCATTATTGATTTATGATTTTACTATGATATTTGAGAATATTTACACTTTGATTATCTTTGGAACATATGATTGTATGGTTTTTAGTGATTTAAAAATGAAAATTTTACTGTTTATTTTTGGGATGTTACAACTGGAATAATGTATTACTTCATCTGCTTTTTGTAATAGCATTGTATTATTGATATTAGTAACTATGACGATACAATGTCAACTATATTTGATACAAATAGAAATTTGATTCAATACATTAGGTGAAGAAATACATTAGTCATAATGATTTCAATTACTGCAAATAGTGTCCACATTCATAACAGTTTGTTATATCATTAATAATAATAGAGGAGTCCTCTTGGGTTACACACAGGGCAAGAAACTTCCTTTTTAACAACTAAAAACTCATCTTCAAAATTTGGGATCAATTAAAAAAGAATAAAATAAAGTTCAGTTGCAGAAAAATGGTCAAAATCGACATACCAAAGAAATAAGGAAGAGTATAAACTTTTTAGGGTGTTATTTTGCCTTGGAAGTCCCAATTCGAGTTGGGAGAAAGCAATCACAAAGAATCTCATTGTCTGCTATTGAGATAGATGAATTAGGTTATTGATATAAGTGAGAGAAGAACCATATATGAGAACACCTCATTGATTATTGAGCTACGTAGGATCAATGGCGATTCCAAGATATTTTTTGTTGGGGACATTATTGAAAATTTTCCACAAACATAGAGGAATTTCAAGTAAATTTGGAATATATAGAGTATTCATGTGTAAAAAAAATTTAGACATCGGGGGCATGTGCCCCCTACGTAATGCTCTAAATCCGCACATGCCCCCTTCTTAATGCTCTAAATCTGCGACTACGTAGGATGTCACGTAAACCAAACCTAAAGAAAATTGACCGTAACGACTGCATATGTACAAGAACAATAAGGACTAAATGTATACAAACTGAAAAGTTAACATGGAGCAGCCAATAATAACAGAGAGTAACCGATCATAAGGACTAAATGTGTATAAAATAACAAATTAAATGACTTATTTTACACACACACACACACAAAAAAAAAAAAAAAAAAAAAAAAAAAAAAAAAAAAAAAAAAAAAAAAAAAACTAGTCATATACAAAATGAAAATTATACTATCCTTGTAGGTTATTTTCCTTGTACATATTTATCTTGACAATTATTTTAATATATTTGCCATGTTAATTCCAATCCAAAAATCCCCTCACATTTATTACTCGACTAAGTATTTTAGTATTTGATTATTGTGTTTCTTTCTAGATCGACAGTTAATTATTTCGTAAGTCGTTTCATTAAATTATATATCTTCGGACAAAATAGTATGTTCAAGACAATATTCATTTTCTAAACAAAAAATGTGTTTTGACAATAGTCGTGCAGTAGGGATCAGACAATGATCGGCCATTAACTAAAAGTACAAATTCGATATTAGTTAAAAACCAGTTTCGTCTGAAATTTGAACAATGAACCAACCTCAATCCGGTTTATGTGGAAAAAGTTTAATAATATAGAAATCTCCAAAAAAAAAAAAAAATCTCTAAAGTTTGGCCATATGCATAGAAAAAATTTTATTATGATTTTTTTTGTTATTATTAATATTTTGTTTTTACCATTAAGTTCAAGATACAGATAAATGCTTACAAAATGGCTTTTTACCGGATTAATTCTTACTTTACCGATTGTTTCGCTTAATTGTAAATAGAGAAAACATTAATGACTAATAAGGTCAAAGTTCGCAATTTCTTTTGACATTTCTTTTTAAAAATACTGAATATATCGGTAAATCTCTAAAAAAGTCTTAATATTTTGAATTTTTTAATAAAGTCATAAATTTTATTTGTTAAACAGTTGAGTCCCGACTCTTTACTTTTTTGAAATATATATAAAAGTACAAAAACATATATATAAAAAAAAACTAAAAAAATACAAAAATATGTAATACATAAAAAATAACACATACAAATAAATAAAAAATATATATATGTAAAATACATTAAAATACATATAAATATGCTAATATATGTTCATGAATTTAAAATTCATAAAAAAATGTGAAGATATACATATAAAAACTTAAATAAAAACATATATATGTAAAAGTAGATATTAATACTTAATATATAAAGAAATAAGACTTAAAAATGCATAAAAACATGTAAAGTACTTAAAACTATTTTAAAATATTTAAAAACTACGTTTGTATATTTAAAATACATAAAAATATGTAAACATATACATATAAAACTTAAAAACCTATAGAAATACGTAAAAATATATATAAATACGTAGAAAAATAGGTTTATACATTTTATACATGTTTTGACGATTTGGTCTCATGACACGTTAAATAGGCTAAAAAGAGCAAATGTGAATATATTAGCCGGTTTCTTGTGCTTTTTTATTCAAAAAGTTAAAAATTCGGGTTCTGTTAAAAAAAAAAATTTAAGACTTTATTATTTTTTTTTTTTCCAAAATATAAGGATTTTTTTGGAGATTTTCCGAAATTCATTTGTAAAAGAACTCGTATTTAATTATTATAAATTAAAAATAAATATATCATATATCTTATGTTAAATCATATTTATTTATTAAAAAAACTCAAAATAATGATAGTATATATATATATATATATATATATATATATATATATATATATATATATATATATATATATATATATATATATATATCATTTTTTTTGGTGTTTGGTGATTTTCACTTCAATAAATATCATTATCATAGTTGTAAAGATATCATTTATATTCTATATAAGTTAACATAACTTTTGATATTTTTTTTTGCATGGAGCATGCTTTTAAGTAACTTAGGTGGTGTGAAGAATGACAATTGAGAGTTTTCCATTTCTTAAAAGTGACCAAATGAATGGCATGAATTTGAAGTTGTTTTACAATATGTGACTTAATCTCAAGATGGACAAATAGTTGCCAAAAATATGATAATAGCTATAAGACAAATGCTAAATACAGTTAAAATTACTTTTTTTAACTTGTCGTAAAAAGCGTGTTTCTATGACACATATGGTGTGTAATGGAGCTCTACTTGAGAATAACACCCTCTAGTAAAAATTTATTTTCGACATGTCGTTCTATTGTAAGGTTCTTCGGTAGGCTGTAGTTATAAATAGTATTTAGTTGTTTAATGACAGCCTTTAATCTTCCATTTGTGATTGTAACCAATCATCAATCAGCCATCGTAACTTGCCTTCGTGGATGTAATATAAGGTGGCTTATGCGTGAAGAATGATATTGGAAGGAGTTTTGTCTTTTGTAGAAGTGACAAAGTGAAGATAAAATTGTTCTACAATACATAAATTCATTGTCAACACGATTAAATATTTGCAAAGAATGTTATAAGAACTAAAATTTTTTAAAAAACATATAATAAATACAATTTTTAGATACTAATTAGTGACTCCTTGACCCATTAACTCGAATGTATTCTCTAAAGTATAACATACATTGTAATGCAATTTTGGTTTATTTGATTATGTTTAATCAGTTTTTAATTTATTTTAAACTGAATGTATTCAAAATGAAGTAAGATTTGATTTAACCAGTTTAGTTAGTCGCAGAAACAAAATAAAATTTTAATAGATGATTTTTTTAATGATAAAATGTTAGTGAAATAAACTAAAATTGCTTGCATGGTTTAATATATTTTAACAGAAAATTCTTCAGAAAATTCCTAAATTTTGAACCTATTAACGAAATCCCATCCATGATTTATTTTTATGACCAAGGCCAAAAAACCGATAAACATAAGAGTTGATAGCGAAGAAGGTTCATTTTTCAACATGTTGCAAATATTTTGAGATTAATTGTAAAAAGAAAAAAAGAGAGATGATTTTTTCTTTAAAAAACCAAAGTTTAAGGACTTGTTTTTTTGAAGATTTTCCTATTAGCTATATATACTATTAATTTATATTAAGGCTTGTGAACAATTATAGTTTCAAGCTCCTGGTGGTTTAGTTTGGCTTCTATACCACTTGTTTGGAGCCGGCTGGGTTTGGAGTCACTTCTGTCTTGCGCCAATCGATGTCCTACACATGTTGGCTTCTTATAGCCCTCAAATTTCCTTCTATATCCAGTAAAACTCCCCGTCCCTTCCAGTAGTTTGCTTTTTTCCTCCCAAACTAATTCAACCTCTTCGTCTTGATTTTTTTTTGCACCTTCTATCATTCTTTGTCGATGAGGTGGTGATGCCGGCAGTAGACATAACCAATGTCATGGGACCGACAATTGAGAATCGAGGATAAAGAGATCAAGTGGTTGTCCAATTTTGGGTTTTTCTTGAAGGATTAATTTCGGGCTTTTTATTACTTATATATAGAAAAGAAAATGTTCAGAAACCAATCCGAGAGGATTACTGAAAATCCGTCAACTTCCTTCATATATCTCCTTCGGTGGGAAACACCATCGGCACTATAGGAGCGATAGCTAAGAGGTAACGTTACTTTCTCTATTTTTATGATCATTTTTCGTTTATGTATGGTATTTTTTGGTTTAGGTTCTTTAGAGTCGCTAGCACTCACTTTCTTTCCTATTATGTTTCAATTTAAAATCGAAAATCTTCGTCAATTTGTTTTGGAACTGTTGGGTTTCATCAGAAAAATGATTCCTAAAGAGAAACAGTGAAAAATTTGGCATATTGATTTCCAACAACTTGTGGAAGGAAGTGCATAATACTTTTCAGGTCCCCTCTCCACCTATTTCACTTGGTTTGTTCATAAACACATTAAACCACACATAAAACTTGCAGCGAGATGAATTTCTTTTAGAAAACCCATATGGGGTTCTCAATATTTTCTTATCGTGGCCGATTTTTTGTTTCCAAAAATAAGGAAACATGGTTTTAGTAGGTTTCTTTCCTTTTCCAAATTTTTAATATGAAATTCATGTATCTTTGATTTCTTTATTGTTAGTTTTTTTTTTCAAAATTTTAAGTATTTTTGATCGAATTGTCAATCAGAGGATTCGATTGAATGATATTTTTCTATATTGCAAAACTGATTACAAGAGGAACATATATAGGAAACAATACAACAGCTAACCCAAGGAATTAGGAGCAAAATATGGAAGGGATAATCTCAACCTATACACTTTCTATGGATAACAATTGCTATCAATAATTACCAAACTTAAGCATAATCTTCGGAGATGCTCTCGCCAACACTCCCCCTCAAGCTGACGAATGGATGTTGATCATTCTCAGCTTGTCAAGAGAGCACTGAAATACTTCTGTACACATAACTTTAGTTAACATATCCGCTAGCTGATCCTTCGACGCAACATATGGTAGCTTAATCGTTCCCTTCTCCAAGTGATCCTTTATAAAATGTCGATCTATCTCCACGTGCTTAGTTCGATCATGCAGAACTGGGTTATTTGCAATCTTAACTGCTGCCTGATTATCACAATGGAGCCTCATCGATTCCTTAACTTCAAAATTCAGATCTCGCATGATTCTCTTGATCCACAATAGCTCACAGACACCATGCACCATTCCACGAAATTCTGATTCAGCACTAGACAGTGCTACGAGTTTTTATTTCTTGCTCCTCCACGTAACCAAGTTTCCTCCAACAAAAGCGAAGTACCCCGATGTCGATTTTCCATCCGACTTATCCCCAGCCCAGTCAGCATCGGTATAACCTTCTACTCCAAGGTTTCCGTTTTTCGCGAAAAATAATCCCTTTCCAGGAGATGATTTAAGGTAATGTAGGATTCTTGTTACACCTTTCATGTGATCTTCATTTGGTGCGTGCATGAACCGACTTACCATACTCACAGCATATGCAATATCTGGCCGGGTATGAGATAAGTAGATAAGCCTCCCAACGAGTCTCTGGTACCGTTCTTTGTTTGTTGGAGTCTTATTGGAGAGGATAGTCCTCCCATGGTTCTGTTCAATAGGAGTATTCACCAGTTGACACTCTAACATTCCCGTCTCTACGAGAAGATCAAGAGTATATTTACGTTGGCACATGGTAATGCCTTTACTGGATCTAGCCACCTCGATACCTAGGAAATATTTCAGATTTCCTAGATCTTTCAACTCGATCTCAGCACCCAACACACCCTTTAATTTATTCATTTCATCTTTGTCGTTACGTGTCACTACCATGTCATCAACATAAACAATGAGAGCTGTAATTTTTTCTTTATTGTTCTTGACGAATAACGTGTGGTCGGCATCACTCTGGTTGTAGCCAATGCTCTTCATGAACTTCGAGAATCTCCCGAACCACGCTCTAGGAGATTGTTTTAGGCCATACAGAGCCTTATTCAGTTTGCACACTTTGCTACCAAATTTCATTCCTGGTGGAGGATCCATACACACTTCCTCTTCTAGATTGCCATTCAAAAAAGCGTTCTTTACATCATACTATCGTAAAGGCCATTCTTTATTCGCGGCTGTGGAGACAAGAACCCGAATAGTGTTGATTTTTGCTACCGGAGCAAAGGTATCTCCATAGTCTATACCATATTTCTGTGTATATCCCTTCGCGACCAACCTGGCTTTAAATCTGTCGATCTTCCCGGATGAGTCCAGCTTTACAGTAAATACCCACCTACAACCGACTGTTTTTTTCTTTGGAGGAAGGACGACCTCATCCCAAGTACAATTCTTCTTTAAAGCATCCATTCTTCTTAAATAGCCTTCCTCCATCTTGGGTCTTCAAGTGCTTCTTGTACATTATTCGGTATGACCACAGTAGATAGTTCCTCCACCATGGTTTTTTGCGAGCTTCCCAGCTTATCCGTGGATACATAATGGTTGATCGGGTATTTTGATTTTGACTTCAACTCCGGTTGATATTGCTTCTTTGGGACTCCCCTATTTTTTCTTACAGGGTACCTCTGGGTTACCTGTTCATCATTCATTTCAGAAGACATAGAAGGAATATTATTAGATGATGTACCTTCCTGTGGAGTCGGAGATGGAGTCGGAATCGGGATTGGCTCTGGTACGGAGATGGAGTCGGAATCGGGATTGGCTCTGGTACGGGACTATCTTCCCCTGCTTCGAAATATCTCCTACCATCGTCACCACCTTCATTCCCACCGTCACCATCGTCACCATCTTCATTCCCACCGTCATCTTCACACTCTTCTTCATTACTATCATCATTGTCATATCCGTGGTCTTGAAAAAACTCACATGACTCGTTGTTTTGACAGGTTGTATTCCCCTCTTGGTTAGTGGTTCTCTCCCCCTGAGGGGAAACATCCGGCTCAAAAAACGAGACGTTCTCATGAAACTTGACATCACGAGTGATATACATCTTCTTTTCTTTAGGATCATAGCATCGATATCCCTTTTTAAGCTCGGCATACCCTAAAAACATACATCTTACAGCTCGTGGTTCAAGCTTTCCATTATCCTGGTATATGAAAGCCGTGCATCCAAATATCTTTGGTTCAAGATTCATCCCGGTTGGAAGGTCTATGATGTCATGTAAATGTTGCATTGGAGTTCGAAAATCAATCACTCTGGATGGGGTTCGATTCATTACATACGCTGTTGTTCGTACTGCCTCACCCCAATATTGCCTTGGTACTTTCATATCAAACAAGGATGCACGAACAATCTCTAAAATCTGTTTATTTCGCCTTTCTGCAAGACCATTCTGTTGGGGTGTATTAGCACATGAAGTTTGGTGTTTAATCGACTTCTCTTCACAAAAACGTTGCATCTCTTGATTAACGTACTCTCCTCCATTATCGGATTGAAGAATGTTAATCTCGCCCTTATATTGAGTTTTAACCAACTTGTACAGTTCTTGAAAAACATGAACTACCTCATTCTTGTGTTTAAGTAAAGACACCCAAACCATACGAGTACATTCGTCAATAAAGGTGACAAAATATCGATGGCCACTCGGAGTGGGAATTCGTGCTGGCCACCAAACATCTGAGTGTATTTTCATAAACGGTACAACAACCTTTTTTTCACTTGGGAAATAAGAAATTCGATGACTTTTCGCCAATTCACACACATCACAATTAAATTCAACATTATTCTTATTCAAAAATAATTCGGGTTTCAATTTCTTTCCTTCAACATGATTTGCTACTGCTTGTCTTTCTTCTTCAAGATAATATAGCTTCCCTTTTCTAATACCAGAGCCAATCATCCGATCCGTTGCTATGTCCTAAAACGTACATTTGGTTGGCCAAAAAGTTACATAGCAATGTAGTTGATCAATAATCTGGCTAATAGATAATAAATTTGATGAAAGTGATGGAACCACTAAAACTGTATCAAGGTTCATCAATGATGAAACTTGTGCAGCACCTTCACATGTAACTTGGGCCAAGCCTCCATTTGCAGTTTTTATTTTTTGTTTTTCAGGTCGTGTTATGGTTAATAGCTTGGAGGGGTCATTGGTCATGTGATCCGTTGCACCTGTGTCTATAATTCATTCATTATTTACCGAGTGGGTTGTATTAGACATACCATAATCATTTGAGGATTCAGTGTGAGCTGCTACAGGATTTTCTTCGGTTTTTGTTGTGGCTGTTGAGGCTTGTCCCACCTTTCTTCTTGGTTTCTTAGTGAAGTCCCACCACTCCGGGTAACCCACGATCTAATAGCAGTGCTGTTTTGAATGTCCTACTTCCCCACAGTGAGTACACACAAGTTTATTGCCATTGTTCTTGCCTTTTGAAATCCGATTTCGGGTGGCTAAGTTAACGATGCTGTCGGGCTCAATCTTCGGTTCCTCCATAGTAGACCGCTGAGTTTGATCTTTTCGTACGAAGGCATAACAGGCTTCGAGATCCAAAGGCGGATCCTTGCGTAGTATCTCTCCACGGGCCTGATTAAATTCAGGATCTAATCCCGCTAGAAAGATATGCACTCGGAGCCGTCCGAGGATTTTGTTGAGTGACACCACGTTATTCACATCATCCTCGTGAACCATCAGTCTAGTGTCAATTTCCTGAAAAATACCAATTAATTCGTTGTAATACGATGCAAGAGTTCTTCCATTCTGACGAGTACCGAATGATCTCCTATTCAATTCGAACAACTGCGTTTCATCCGTTCTGTCATAGAACGTCTTGGCCACCGCTTCCCATATTTCCTCCGGCGTTTTCAAACGAATGACTTGGGATCAAGGTCGGACTCATGGAGTCAATAAGCCAGCTTTTCACGCGGTTGTTTTCGGTCAACCAATTTTCGATTTGCTTCTCTCCGGATTCGGGCTTCTTGGTGTCTCCGTTGAGAAATCCGAGTTTGTTTCGAGCTCCAATGCGCATCTCCATCAATTGTGACCACAACTGATAATTCGTATCATCCAGAATGATCCCGGTTGGGCATGGGACATCTTGAACAACATAGCGGGTTTCTTGAGAGTTTTCTTTGTCTGTCATGATCTCCAAGAATTCGAGTACAAAATGCAGTAAGGGTTTTTCGAGATTTTTTTTTTTAGGAACCTGGCTTTGATACCATGTCAATCAGAGGATTCGATTGAATGATATTTTTCTATATTGCAAAACTGATTACAAGAGGAACATAAATAGGAAACAATACAACAGCTAACCCAAGGAATTAGGAGCAAAATATGGAAGGGATAATCTCAACCTATACACTTTCTATGGATAACAATTGCTATCAATAATTACCAAACTTAAGCATAATCTTCAGAGATGCTCTCGCCAACACGAATCTGATATGGATCATGGATTGCCCTTTAACTGTCTATGTTGAAGATTTGGGATTCTGAATCTGGATCATACCCATGTGAAATCTGATGGGAAAAAAATGAAGAAATCATAAAGGTTTGCATAATGACTTTGATTCATTAATTTAAGCCACATTTTGGTCATTATTTCAATCTAATTGTGTTATGCCTTTTCTTTTTATGTATCATGACGATAATCATGACGATGATGACCATGATTTCTTTTCTTCATTCATAAATTTTTTTCTATGAGACTGAACAACAGAGACAAAGGAAAAGTACTAAAGAATTGCTTTGATCCCACATGTTATCTATTTCTCGAGCATCCAACTTCTGCTTTTATTTGTTGAATTCTTCTTTTGGCTTTAAAAATTGTGTATTATTTAAGCTTTTGTCAAAGTCTCTCCCAAATATCTACGAATTAGAAAACATAATTTAATTGTTTGAAGATAAGAAAGTGAGGAATATTACAAGTTGATGCAAAGAAAAAAAGTGAGAATATTTTCAAAATATTGCTTTTTGATCTCTCTAGGCAACACAAAAAGATATCTAGTTCAATGTCACTTGATGCCTTCAAGGAGACCATATAATTATTGGGTTTTTATTTAAAAATAGTATAATTATAGTGTCAAAGTTGATGTAATTAACAACTGGAACGGTTTAATATTTTAATAAGGTAAAATCGATTTACCACTAATTATGATTTTGCAAAACTTAGGCCGATTAAAACAACCATAGCAGAAAAAATTTACAACATTTGAAGACTTTGATTCTCATGGGATATTGGAAATTGATGAAGTATGACATCAAAATCAAAAATAGAAATTCTCTAAAGATATCCACCAACTTAGAGTAAACAGCCGGAACATGCTAGTCTTTACTTGTAAATAAGTTGTAATTGAGCCTTAGAAGTTTATACCAAATAAACCTTCAAAAGAGAAGCAAGTTAATCATCTAGAACATGCACCACATTATAATACTAAGAAATTGGAAATTGAGCGTATAACTCAAAGCCATATAGAGAAAAGAAAAGAGAGAATCATATGACAAACTAACAAATTTTTTACTTATGATTATTTCTTTTTTATCCCAACACTTATGTAAGAAGGACCAATATTTACCATTAGTACAAGTAACCTGTAAGAAGGAATGAGTGGAAGTCTAGTTAAACAAGTTAACAAACCCATCACTCTTAATGGGACCTATGGTTTTAACTTGGAAAAGTAAAAAATAGATGGTTTTCCATTCCATTATTTTAACTAGATAGTTACATGTCCAAGTATATGATTTCACAAAGTGAGCAAACATTTGTACACAACTTATAAATTAATAACAAATGAACTATGACTAGTTTTTGTTCTCTACTTTTAGTAGTTCCTAGAAAAATAATTCCTAATATGTTGGTAAAACATTATTTTCATAAAATAATGTTTTTCTGACATATACAAGTGTGATTATATTTATTAATAATCAAATTATACTAATAGATAATCAATTAGTAGTAAGTTGTTATATGGAAAGACCCTTTTGGATCAAATGTCATTACTAATATCATTTTATAATGACTCTAGGGAAGAAAGATATTTAAATCTTCAATTGTACAAGACTCATGATAGATTGATATAGATCGTGGTGAACGTATAACAACAGTTCACAACCCCCTAACAACACATGTTGTACAATGCAATTCATCAAAATCTAGTTTCCAAAAGTTCAAAGCTACAATTAATGTATAAGGTAAGTTTATCAGTTATCCATTTGTTACAAACATCTTTTTGAACATGAGACTTGGATCGTAATCAATATTGTTTGGTTGTTCATCCTTGGGTACCACATGGTAGATGTATAACTCTCAACACATAAACTTATTTATCCAATCATATTTGATTTCAGCTTCAAAAGTAATGTCTTCTGATTTTTAGTAAACTGTGTAATTTTGTTTTGTTTAGACCTCATTCCAACAAAACTTACTCTTCATTCCATAATGAACTCATAATCCGTTTATATATATATATATATATATATATATATATATATATATATATATATATATATATATATATATATATATATACATACATATATATACATTCCAACAAAACTAACTCTTCATTCCATAATGAACTCATAATCCGTTTATATATATATATATATATATATATATATATATATATATATATATATATATATATATATATATATATATATATATGTTTTGAATTTAGCATCTTATCTAGCTTGTTTACATAAAAATCTTATTGAAAATTGATTATCTCATATACTTCCACCCAGTTCCTCTTAAGTACTCTTAGAATGTTTTTATAGTCATCTAGTGACTAACCCATGTATCCAGTTGATATCTTATGATATGTTCCTTACACAATTATATACCTAGTATACTGCATAATATGATATAAATGATGGATTCATTGGCCATGAAAATAGAATATAAATAATTTTATCTAAATAAAACCTATATTCTAGGTTCTTTTGAGGCTACCTCAAACTTAGTGCTATATGGTAATGCTAAAAGTTCTCCAAGGGAATCTTGTGGCTTGTTCTCTTTTAAGATATTTTTAACGTATGCAAAAGATTTTAAAACATTAACATTGATCTTTATCTACCTCCATAGATTTTACATTCCATGATTGTACCTTGTCTTTCCTAATTCTTTTAACTTAGAAATACATTCAGAGTCAAGGTGAAACAACGTTGCACTACTAGAAAAACAGCCTTTTACGATGCTCATTGCGCGTCGTAAAAGGCTCAATCGACGCGCAAATGCGCGTCAAGGAAGGCCCTGTCATAAAGAGAGATGGCGCGCTTTTGCGCGTCGTCTATAGGCGACGTGCAATTACGACGCTCATTTACGACGCGCGTTTACGACACGCAATGCGTATCAAGAAAGGCCCTGTCATAAAGGAAGACGACACGCATTTGCGTGTCATAACCTTATGATGCGCGTGTTAATGACACACAATGCGTATCAAGAAAGCCCCTGTCAAGAAAGGCCATGTCATAAATGAAGATGACACATATTTTTGCATATCATAATTTTAAATGTTTAAAAAAAATATTATTTATAGATTTACTAATTTTCAAATTAAATAATACATTAAAAATCTCATAATACAAAATAAAATACCATAAATAACAAAGATAATTAATTTCACTAATAGGTCAAATACAAATAATTATTCCAAAAGTGAGTAAATGTTATAAAAAAATGAACTCATGTATATACAATTGCATCATCTAGCTTACTATGTGCCAACAACTCTCTATGTGTTTACTTTTGCTTGACTCTCGTTTCAAGAACCAAAATCACCTTCAATCACCCAATTAAACTCTAGATCTTCTGTTGTTTGAAAGAAATTGGTGTTTGTAATCTATGAACAAAAAATGCAAAGACCAAGGTTAACATTTGCTATATAGAAAGCACAACTGGACATACGAATATATAATACGCAACATAAACATTTTCATGAAAATGATATAGACAAATAAGTAAGAGTGATGATATTGATGCCTTAATTACGCCATTGGTGAACGAAAATTTAATTGGTTAATAGCAATACTTGACCACTAAAAACAAATAAACAAAGGATCGCATCATAATTAGCTCAATGAAGTAATTCTTATACATTGTCTCTACCAAAAGATTCATCATGGAAACATTTTTTTTGGAAATAACTAAAGAAAAACCTAAATACTAAGCAAAAAAATTATAGTAATCACCATTTAGAGCAAGATGAGGAGTCCGATCAGGCCATATGAGACCATTTAAGCATAAATTTAAGTCATTTGGTGTATCTCCAAAGTCACCACCATATGCCCAGTATTTGCTACCATTTGCATTTTCCTTGAGTAACACCTGGAACCAGATGCAAATATTCAGAACTACCCTTGCACCACATTTACAATTTTATAAAATTTAAGAGATGAGTTTCAAACTTGGTCAACTCAATCCCAAATAAACCCTCCTTGCAGACCAAATTTGGTGGATCGATGTTGATTGGGTGGAAGAAATAAGCTGTAATGGATAAAAGAAACAAAAAAAATGAACTGCTAACATCTTACATAATCTCATGATAAAAATGAACCCCTTCTATTTCAGAATCTTCTGACTCTGATGAAGCTTCCAATATACACTAGGAGCAGAAGCATGCATGAAAAGAGTTCAAAAAAATATGGTATAGGAAAACAATACTGGTAAAAGACATTGTTGTGCACCATTATCATGTATAAAGTAAACTTAATCACAGAAATAGCTATCAATCAAACAGAGCCAAAAGTGTTTACCGATAAATTAATGCCCCCTGCAACAGTTTGTCTTTGATTCCTCTGATTCACATAGCATGATAACTAAGCAAAAAACTCATGAGCTTCTGTAAGTTTTGAAGCACAATTATGTTTCATGTGAAGTACACCCCCTGGTCATCTTCCTTGTATCTAATAACTAATGTCATTCAGCTGTTTCCAGTCCTCATCAGTGAATTGCAAAGCTTGATTTCATCTTCCATTAATCCACACAGTAAAAAAATATTTCTCATTGAGTGAAAACTAATCAGCCCCACCTTGAGCTTCACTAATCCAAGGAAACCTTCCTAAGCCTTTAAATGCAACTTTAGTTGCCTCTGGCTTCAATTGTTTGTGTATACTCTTTTGACCTCCAAACCCTCTATCAGTTGAAGTGTATAAACATGACACACTTCTTTCCCGACTTGAAAGAATCATCGTTTTAGAATAGGAACAACAAGTTTGAACCTCAGAAGAAAAGTTTATCAGAAAAGAAAGGCTTCCATATCTAATGCATGAGCAGCAAAATGACAGGAAACCAAATTTGCAATAATTATAATTTCCTATTGAGATAGATTGTTACATAATGGAGTTATAATACCATAAACCTTTATCAGCCACATCCTTTATCATCAATTACTATAAATGAAATATATCCACAAGGCGAATTCCAACAATATCAAATGCTTCCTGTTCAAACATTTTTTAAAAAATAAATCATTTCTCATTAGAAATATATAGTATTAGCTCCCGAGGCTTAATTAAAAAACCTAACATGATTTATGGAATAAACCACCTTTAATGACAAATCATTTCTCATTCAAGAAATAGTACCAGTAGGACCTATTTGGAGAGACATTGGGAATTCAGCCATTTCGACTCACTTTGTGCTACTAGTGTAATATCCTATATACACATAAACAAATGTTATTATTAATTATAATTCATAAATTAAAGTATTGGAATATCTTTTGCTTACCTTCATGATCTCTAGTTTACCAAGCTGAATGGCTAGTTCAAATCTATAATCAGGATTTGTAGCAACTTCTAAGCTTCATCAATCATTCCACGTGACTCCAAGAAATGAGAAACACTATCGAGAAAAAAAAAATTCATATATTAAATTTATTTGGTTTATCTCAATCAAAATACAATGATACAAAGTAAGTTTCCATTATTAGACTATTATTGATCATTGATATTTTGACAAGATTGAGAAAAAGAGACCTGCACTGCATTAAGGGGGACATGCCCTAAAGAAACATTTGCCACAACATCAAGAATTCATCTGATATACTACTATGCTATTCAAACTTCTTATTCAAGAAAAAGGAAAATAAAAGAGTCGAATTTTAAAAATATAAAGATAGGGTTTTCGATTGATTGTTCAGAGAGATGTGTGGTGTGAAAGATATATAAATACATAGAAATTGAAGTGGGCAGGATATAAAAATGAAATGAAATCTTTTTGATATACTAAAGATGATCAGAACTCAAACAAGTTCACACACAATTCTACATAAGTAGATTTGACCTAAATGTTAAAATAGTATGTATATTACAGTTTCTTGCTGGTTTTTTTAATATAAAAATTTGATTGTTTTGTAGCTAAGTAATCAAAAACACCATAATCAATCACTTTTACCCAAATGTCAGAAGTCAAAACGGATTTAATGTTACGAACAGTTGCAAAAGCATTATTAAATGGACATCACACATTAATTCTAGAGGAAGATTGTTAGATTGGATAAGCAATTAAGATTGTTAGATTGGATGTTCACCTTTGGCTAGAGGAAACCCAATAACAAGCATGAGTGCCATCATCACTAGCCACAGGAACCTCTGAATATTTGCTCACGTCTTTCCATAAACCTAAAACAACCCAGTAACAAGCATGAGTGCCACTAGAATCAATAGAAACTATTGATAATAGGATTGAAAAAACACATATAGTCTTCAAGATTATCAGATGCTTCTACCAGCTCTAACTCTCCATCCTCATAACAAAGAGACTCAGGCTCTAGAATCAAACTAGTATTTTTGACCTAAAAAAAATCCAAATTTTTTGAATGTCAATAAATTCAATCATAAAGAAGAATATGGTAATAGTTGTAGATCAAAAATAGGAAAGCATACAAGGATTCCTTCAAGATCCTGAGCAGAGGACGCATTCAAAAGCAAGAATATACAAACCATAATTTTTTTTTTTGATAAAAGGGGAAAACCCCATGGCAAAATATATTAAAAAAGAAAAAACATTACAAAGAGAAGAGGGCCACCGCCCCAAAAAAAACTAACTACAACCCAAACTAAACAACTAACTAGAAACAACAAGGAAAAAATACAAAAATCTATCTAATCTCCGCCAACCAATCCACTTCCAAGTACAATTCCACTGCAACAAGTGAAACCAAACATAGCTACTAAAATAAAAACCAATGATATCAAAAACAAAGCTCTTCCGTCTAGAACAATCTTGAAAGACATCAATCTTTAAGAAGCTCTTAAACCTCCACATTCTAGAAACCAAAACCCACCAACCTTCAAAGAAATCCCAAAAACACCAAAACACATTAAAAAGAATCAAACCCCTCACTAACCAGAAACTGAAGCTAATCATCATTAACAACAGGATCAATGTTGGTATCCAGCCCCGTGATACCATCGGTAGCTTCCACTTGATTCATAAAATTTTTATAAGCAAATTTATCCAATCCAAATTCTTCATACAAAGCTTCCTCATTTTCTTCATTGCAAGAATCTTGAAGAACTCCAAAAGAATTGCTAACATTTAAATTAATCGGAGCCGCACCCTTAACATTTTGGTGGAACTTATCAAAATTTGAGCTAACTTTAAAACCCCCTCCAGATTTTGGAACATAGCTCTGCGTAAAAACAATTTTATTGCCCACTTCCTCTTTTTTCAAATAATCCTGCTTAATTCCTTTATCACTAGAACTTCCTAAATTACCCTCAGGATATAAAGAACCCCCAGAACCTCTTCCTTTTTGATCAAAACATTTAGAATTACTACTTTGCCCTTTATCAACCAAATGAATTCATTTTTTACCATTAAAATCAGAATTCTTCCCATTATACCCCTGCTCATTTTTGCTACTAGCTTTCCCTCCTTGAACAGATCTGTTTTCCGACAAAATAGAGTTATTCCCATAATACCCCTGAACGCTATTTCCAGAAAACACTCCAGACTTTTTATTTTTTGGATTATTCCCATTTTGCCCCTGTATGCGATTACTAGCCTCAGCCCCTAATCTTTCATTTTTCGAATTATTCCCATACTGCCCCTGGATCGCAAATTTTTTCCTCTCCCCTACATCTGAATTAGAGCTGACTTTCGACTTATTACCTTTGTTTTTCTTCACCACAGTTTCAAAACCATCATTCTTATCCTTGATTTCTTTAGTGCTAGCCAAAAGAACTTGCATAAGATCAATAGAAACGCCTTCTTTACCTTTTTCTATTTTGCTTTTCTCCTCTTCTTCTTTCTCTTGATTAGCAATTAAAATTCCACAGTTAGAGTCCTTATGACCATAAACTTTACAATGAGAACACTTTGAAGGATTCCAAGCATATTTGACTTTACATATGGAAATAATCCTTTCAAGGTGAAGAGTAGTTTGAATCACCGACCTCTCAGAAGTCCCCTGCTGCTATTCTCTATTCTGATAAGTTGGCATGGGGATGGGGGGAGGTCCACCTATGGAACCACCATAAACAAAGCCAGGCAATACCATTTTCTTTGTCCCCTAATTTCCAGAATTATTGAATGAAACTGAAGCAGCATCACAGTGACGAAGTAGGGCATAAGAGGTAGAAGAACGATTGTAAAACCAAAAGGATCAATATTAAAGACCTAAAAAATCTAAAATCGAGTTCTAAAATAGATATGATTTCAAAAGACAGAAGAAAATGGATGGGCTGAGGGTTGTAGGCGTCGAGAAGCACTTCGAAACAAAAAAAAATACCTTAAATCTATAATTGTCTTACCCAGGTGTAAGAAGTCGGAGGGGTGACTCAGCGGACCGGTGTCACCCTTCTTTGCATCGTCATCACACCATGAGCAGCCCTAAAAAACCAAAAAAAATACTAAATTAGCAGACTAAGAAAAAATAAAATCAACAAATGTTGTACCTAGGATTCAAAAACACAAACCCAATGTTTCGTTCTTTAATCTTGTGGTATAATGGGCTTTATTGGTGGTGGTGGTGAACCAGAGAGAAGACGAGGGGTAGTGGGTGCCTAGGTTGTTGTCGAATAGTAGGGGGTAGAGAGAGAGAGACTTGTAGTTGGTCATGTATTACCTGCATCAAATTGAAATTAAGGGAATGTTGATTTTATAAAATGACTTTGAAATCACAATATATATGGATGTCCACAAATTTGTTGCTAAAACCTGGAGAATCGACCTAGGTTTTCCCTGACTTGTGTACGAAAAACCATTTGTTGTGGTTAATGGAAGAGAGAGAGAGAGAGAGAGAGAGAGAGAGAGATTTGTTATAGATAGGGAGGAGGCGGTGAACGAGATGTTTGATGATACTGATAAGAAGGAGATCGAGTAGAGATCCGATGAACGAGATGTTTGATGATACTGAAGATGAAGATGAAGGACCTAGGGCTTTTTCTTGCTAAGTAGAAGAGGCGGGGGGATTAATTTTTGGGATTAAATAGGCGTGGTTAATTTTCGTCGATTTCATTTCCCGCCTAAAACACCTGTTTCACTTAAAAATTATAAAGCGACACATTTACATGACGCGCATTTTATGAAAGGCGCCCTCCGCATTTCTTTTTTTTTCTTTTATGACACTAATTTTAGGGCACGCATAAATGCGTGCCCTCTATCCTTCAAATTTTGCAAAACTGACATTATCTTTTAGGGCACTTACAAATGCACGTCGTCTATCAGCGAGTGTCATTGTTTACGCGTCATTAAAGGGCTGTTTTCTTGTAGTGTTGCATGCCTA
This sequence comes from Lactuca serriola, assembly GCF_051521515.1. Lineage (NCBI taxonomy): Eukaryota > Viridiplantae > Streptophyta > Magnoliopsida > Asterales > Asteraceae > Lactuca > Lactuca serriola. Next base: position 341,470,716 of record NC_136411.1, read on the forward strand.
GGATGTGATTTCTCATGATTAAGTATTTCTCATTCATACAAGATTAGAAATATTACTGGTGCTCCCAGTAGTTCTTAGTAAACAGAGTTGGTATCTTCATTTTGACATAAAAGCATACCTTCTGTTTTCATATTAAAATGACTATTACAGCCTTAAGATGTTTGATTTATATCCAAAAATGGATCTTAAGGCTTACACATTTTGTTAGGATAACTTATATTATGAAAACCTCCAGGCTAAGCTGTATAAACATCTTCAAGTAGGTGTCTATTAAGAAAAATATGTTTTCTTGAATTCTATCTACCATATCTCATAAACAGAGTATATAGTTATAATAAAAAATTTCCTTGTTGATCTAATCATAGCTACTGGTGAATAGGTTCAATCATAGTCAATGACATGAGTATGATAAGGATCATAGTCAATCAGATGAGTATGGGAATTACAACGACTATAGTTGTAAATAAAGCTTGCTATGTATCTTGTGCTAACTATTAGACATTTGATTAGAAAGGAAGTTGGATATCATAGTGTATAGTTCCTTAATAATTATTTTGTTTATAGTATAGTGAAAATAACATTAGAAATATTTTATATACAAATAAGATTCACATATGTCAAATAATCCACATTATTTGTAAATAAAGTTGATTTTGTATCTTGTTCTAAATATTAGACATTTCATTAGAAAGGAACTTATATATCATAGTGTATAGCTCCTTAATAATTAGTTTCTTTACATGTTAGGGAAAATAACATTAGGAATCTTTTATATCTAAATAACATTCGCATATGTCAAATAAAATACATTATTTTCCTTGAAAAATCCATTTTTTGGAGTTGGAATGTGACAATTGTATTTATATAATAAAGATAACAATGTCTTGAATAAGTTTGATTTAAAACAATTTAAGTCAAAAATATTTTCATATAGAATTTTTATTTAGAAAACATTGATATTTTCTATTAAGAGATCTAGTTTTCTAAAAAAAGAATTCTAATCATTGCAGAATATGAAGTGATCATTATGAAAACAATTTAACTAAATAATCAATCATTTCAGATATATATTTATACAGGGTAAATCTAAAATATACATTTGTCCAAAAAAGTACTATTTTTAATTAGAAGTACTTTATGTTGTAAGCATAAATAATAAAATAAACTCTGAGAGTGCAGTTCTAGTTGCTGGATAAAAGTGTCTAAGGTCGTAACTAAATTGATATATTGTTGATGTGTAAAAGTAATGTCCTTTTTGGGTTGCCCTCATAACCAGGATATGACGTAGATTGATCAACGGAGAGAGATAAATGATGTATTAGTGTAATATATGATTAATATTGATTAGAAATAGTAGTAATTAATTAAGAATTAATCAAATTTAATTTACATTTAATTATAGGTTAATTATAATTAATTAAAGGTTCAAAGGTTTAGCTATAATTGTTCAATAGTTGAACAAAAGACAGGATCTAGAACCTCCTTTGAGTATTGACAATTTTAGAGGCCCTTGATAGGATTTCTAAAAGACTCCAGTTGATAAAAGAAGCTAGATAATTACTGATTTGAAATATTATTATTTTAAGTTCAAATATAGGATTTCTGGGTTTATCACGCATCTATATAGAGGGATTTAACCCTTGTATTTTCGTCCACTCCTTCACCTTAAGAGAATTCCAAAATTCTATATCATGTCCCCTTTCTCCTATAATCCTAGGGTTTCTTGACTTTTGGGTGTGACACATTAAAGGCTACCATACTTTTTGTTTAATAAGTATGTGGCTATTAGTAATGAAAAGATATTGATCCACTTTAGGTTCAATGTTCCCTTAAGAGTTAAGTGAAATCTACATTTACAATTGAATTGTAATGTAAGAACCCCAATAATGGTGTCACAATTCATAGTACGTAATAAATGAAACCTGAATACCACAAAAAAGCAAATTATTTGTAGGGTGCGCCACGCTGCATCTTTTGAAATTCATTTTTATCAGGATGTGCTAGCCTAATTCTATTAGTAGGTTAATTATTAGTCATTATCGATAATTTTATCTAATAATATCGTCCCTAATAGTAATACATAATTTTGAAACCTTAATTCGAATTTTGTGAAACTAGATAAGGAACCAAATAATACTATATAATTTTGAAACCATAATCCGAATCAAATAATCATAGATAAATGGAATTATCCTTAATGGACTTTGATACAGTATTTAATTAAAAGATAAATATTAAATCTATAATTGGTTTCAAAGATTAATTAATTAATTGTTTAATTCAGATAATTAAATTTAAACTGTGTGTTTTGAAAAAGTTTTTAAATACATCCTATACATATGTATCAATAAAACTCAGTCGAATCAATAGTAGACATCATTCATGAATCTGCTCTATAAGAGAGGTATATGGAAACGACATGTAAAATGACTGTGAATGGGTGTCCTTTTCACTCCCCACATCTTTGTGTGGTGGATGGTCATTAGCCGAACAAGTTTGATAGGACATAATAACATTAAAAGTGTAATATATAAAGTACTAGAACCTTCTATAAAATCTTACTCTAATTACTTTAGGAAATATGTGAAATTATATGCTAATCCATGAAAGCACACATCATTTCTTTGCAATTCATTAGTGGAGCGTGTATGTTTAACCGACACACTAATGTGGGACTACAAAGATGAAATGATGGAACATACTCAATGTTTTTGTTGATGGAGCATATGTGGGTAACTGGCATGTCAATGCGAGATCATAAATGACATCAATCATGTTATGCAAATTTACATGGATATTCACATCATGTTTGTGATTCTCGACATTCGAGTCACAAATTATAGAGCATAATTTGATATTGAACATGTCTTTGAATAGTTCAATAGATATCAAAAGATCTTGGGATTTTATTTATGGATCCTAGCCTTGAATATTAAGTTGGGTTAATATATTAAGGATTTAATCAACTAACTAAAATCCTATATCATGTTTTAGATGTCTGGAAAAGGTGATCTTTGTCCTACTCCTTCAACCACTCACAACTTCACTCTCTTGTTTATCCTCTAAAATGACAAGCTTACTAGTCCTAACTACATGAACTGCTTGCGTAAATTTGAAGATGCCTTGAGAGAGAATAAAGAGTATATTATCGACATTCCAGTCATAGAAATTGACAAAGAATTTGCTACTTCTAAAAAATGGTTGAATATAACTACATGTTGACGACTTTACAAAGGTTTCCTGTATTACGATTGAAACCATGGCACTTGAGCTCTAGAAGACCTATGACGACTAATGGCCCCATGAAATGAACCAGACTCTTTATAAAATGTTTCTCAAGAAAGCTGGACAAGTGTGTTAAGAAGTCGTCAAGGCCCCTATCAGATGGAAGTTAAAGACGAGGAATCTGTGTGGGCTCATGTGAAAAAAATGCTAAGACATGTAGAGAGTTGGAGATCCTCAATGTGAACGTCAACAAGAAGCTTACCGTTGACATCGTGCTCAACTCATTTCCAAATAGTTATGACTAATTTATTCTGACTTATCATTTAAACAATACTAAGACTATATGGTTTGAGCTTCACAATCTATTACAAACATCTGAAGTAGGAATGAATAAGTCCCATTCTAATAGTGATACATCTGCCTAGTCATGGCTATTCAACAAGGCAAGGACAAGAAGGGAAAGGCTCCTTCCCAACCCATGTAGAAACGGAAAGCTCACATTGGAGAGTCAATGGGTCAAACTGAAAGCCCAAATTTGATGCCCCTCCTATTGCAGATCCGAAAGAAGTCATGAGCTTTCACTATATCCATAAAGTCCATTGATGAAGAAGCTACCTCAAGTACCTACAAGAAGTGAGAGAGGCTAAGGGTAAGGCATTTGGCTATTCATATGGTATGTGCTCTACTAAAATAAAAAATACTTGTATTTAAAATTCTTGGGTCATTGATACAGGATGTAGTTTCCACATTTGCTCTGATATGTAGGGACTAAGGTAAAGTGAAGAGGTCAACCATGGGAAGTTGAAACTAATCATAGGGAATAGGTGAAGTTTGGTTGTTACCAGGATTGGAATGTATGAGCTTGTGTTTGATAGTGTTATGGTTGATTTAAACAATTCTTGTTATTTGTCAAAAATGACAAGGAACATAATTTATTTCATGCTTTATTTATACAAGGATATCGTTATGGTTTTGATAATAATGATGGTACGATTTAAATTTATCATAATGGTGAATATATTTTCAAAGCTTATCCTTGTGATTGTGTGTGTGAAACTATTTTTTATGTGAATGAACTTGGATATAATGTTTATAGTAATTATTATTCTAATGGTTTAGACAAGGAATATTTATGGTTTGTCTTCTTGGGCACGTCAACCAAAAACAAATCGACCAACTCCAAAAGGATGCAGTGTTGGAATCGTTTGACCTAAAATCAGACGTGAATGTGGGACTTATTTGTTAGGCAAGATGACTAAGTCACCTTTAGCAGGAACTTGTAAAAGAAGTGAAGATTTGTTAAACTTATCTGTACCGATGTATATGGTTCTTTTAGATCTCCCACAGGGGATACTAATCGCTACTATGTGACTTTTACTGATGATTATAGTAGATATGGGTATATCTACTTAATTAATTATAAATTGGAAACCTTTGAAAATTTTGAAGAGTTTAAGCATGAGGATGAGAATTAATTTGGCTAGAAGGTAACAATGCTTTGATCTGATAGATGTGGAAAATATCTTAGTATCAAGTTCAATGACTATTTAAAGGAATGTGGAATAGCTTAACGATAGAAACCTCTTAGGACACCACAACTTAATGGTGTGGATGAGACGCGTAATATAGCCTTGATATGTAACAACCCAAAGTTGTTCATCGCCGAAAACCCATTCTACCCGTATAACTTGCTGTATATCGATTCGTTCCGATGTCGTTTTTGGGTTAAATTAATCAAACTTATATGTTTAATTGATGCTAATGACTGTTCAAACCTGTTAGGAACTCACAAAATTAGCCAAAATTTTATAATTTAGAAATTTTAGAAATGTCCCGGTCGAGTTACGGAAAATTAATCGGGTGCGACCAAAAGCCCCGTTTAGTGCCGGTATCGGGTAGACTTCCATCGTGTCCAAGTTTTGGGACCTATTTAAACGTGTTCAAGCTTTCATTTGAAGCTTTTTGCTTCATCTCTCTACTCTCTCTCTAACCTCTCTCCTAAATCCAAGTTTAAGGGTCTAAATCACAAGTTTAAGGCTTCCAATCACCAAGGTACCTTCCTTAACTCATTGTGTATCATGTTTAGCCATCAAATTCGAGTTTAAACCATGGATTAGGGCCATTATCATGGGTTTACGGCCCTAGGACTATCCTAGGCCGTAAACTCATTTAAGGGGGAGTTTTTGAGCAACAAAACCCTTCGAAACCACAACTAGATTTTAGATATGGCTAAATGACTTCATGGATTGGACTTAGAACATTTTAGACATGGATTTTGAGGGATTTGAAAGAGTTTACAGTCCAGGAAGGTGCCTAGGCCGTAAACTCTGAATTAAAAGTGTTTTTAGCCCTTAAACCCTTCCTAGACTCAAACAAGGCTTAAATATGAATTTTAGAATAATGGTATTTGCCTTAGAACATCATAAACATAATTTTTGAGGAGTAAATAGGAGTTTATGGCCAAGGCTCATGCTAGGCCGTAAACCCCTCAAAAATGGAGAGTAAACCCCTTTTAACATGTCCAAATGCCTTGAAACTCAACCAATAGCCGTGTGGTAAATCCTAGGACCATCTAAAAAGAGTTTGGGGGTCTTAAACATATCAAAATGCAACATATAAGAGTTTACGGCCATAGCTCATACCCTTAGGCCGTAAAATCCTAAAAATGTGAGTTAAATGGTGCCCTAAATTCATAACAAGGCTTGGAAAATTAACTAGAATCACATGTGATTGTTCCTTGTGCCCCAAAATAATTATTCTTGACCATAGGACAGTTTACGGCCGTAAACTCCAAGTTTGCAGCCGTGAACTCCCTTAAACATGGTATAAGTCCCATAATTTTATTCCAAGGCATTTTAGAAGTCCATTCCAATTTTCCCCAAGTCCAATCAAGCCATTAAACACTCAAAATCGCACCAACATGAGTTCACGGCCGTGAACCCATGTATGTATGTGTTTTATGGTTGAAAACTCCCTAAAATGTTTACTCTTGGGGAGTAAACTCAAATCCCAAGTCCCTAGTACCATTTCACGTCCGTAGACGCCACCCGGGTCCTTCCAAACACTCAAAATGGGGTGTTTCCGCAACTAGAAGTGTATGTCCTTAGCAAATAAATTAATCAAGTCCTAATTAAATACAAATATGTATCATTTCATAATCCATAGGAATCTTGTGTGTTCGCGAAACCATAAATGACGTTTAGGATCCAATCTGACGCGTTTCTCAACCGGTGAGTTCATACCCCTACCCTTTTTTCATGTGTTTTTCAAATGGTTTTCAACGTTTTCAGGGGGGAATAAGCAAAAGTACAAGGAATCTTGTTCTTAAATGTATTTCAGTTCAAATGTTTTTATTTCATGTATGATTTTAGTAATGAAAATTGTGTTAACTAATGGTTCGAATTGCAGGTTAAACAGTTAGACTAAAGTCAGATTTCTTTAAAAAGTGTTTTGATCAATATTACTTTTTGTAAAAGAAATCATACTAATCATAACTAAGATTAATACTAAACGAATACGAATATAACTAATAGGATAGAACGAATACGAACACGAATCTAACCAATAGCATAATACGAATACGAATGCGAATACGAATATAAATAATAGGATAGAACGAATACGAACATGAGTCTAACCAATAGCATGATACGAATATAACTAATAGGATAGAATGAATACGAATATAACTAATAGGATAGAATGAATACGAATACGAATCTAACAAATAGCATAGTACGAATACGAATAGAAATAGGAATACAAATGCGAATTAACGCCTTTGGATGACACCAAGACTTCGAATATACAACTAGTGTACCCCTTGTGTGTCACCAGAGTTTCGAATTAAATACGAAAATACGCCTCTGGACCTCTTCTGAGTTTCGAATATATCCGCCTCAAAATGTCGACAGAGCTTCGATTATACAACTAGTGTACTCTTTTGGAACTCAACAGAACTTCAAAAATACTGTAATGTACGCTTCTGTGTGATTCCAAATATTCGAAAATACAACTAAGTTAGTAGATAATAGTCATTCGAATGTAGAATATCTAAGGGTTTAGAATACTTAACTAATACTATACACATGGTAATTACTAGTACTTCGAAATCAATCCTAAGAACCAACCAGTAACGAACTTAGATACAAATAGGCAACTCAACACATAGGAAAATATGGGATTTTCCTGGGATAACATAACAACCAGTAACGAAATTAGATACAAATAGGCAACTCAACACATAGGAAAATATGGGATTTTCTTGGGTAGCACATCAACTCATAAACGGATAAAGTAACAAACGAATAACTAAAACTATAAGGAAAAATATGGGATTTTCCTGGAATGACATAACCAAGCGTTTTTAAAATTGTAACAAAGGAAACTCGATCTTTTCAAAACTAAATCGCTTATGAACTCACCAGCTTTATGCTGATTTTTAAACCGCTTGTATTCTCAGGTCAGCGTTAGACAGGTACACCGCCACCTTTTGGAGAAGACGGAGCGTTCCGAAGAATCGTCTTTACTTTTGTTCATATTAAATATGTAAAACACTTGTACAACTTTACTTTCAAACAGATGTAAACAATATTATGTAATGTCATGTTTTGTGATTACTGCTTTACTATGTGCATTGGATTTGATACTCAACGTGGAGTCAACCCCGGAAATGTTTCCGCCTTTGGTTTTCGGGGTGTGACATGATAGAATTGGTTCGTTATATGGTAATTCGAGCTTCCCTCCCTATATCATTATAGGGATATGCTTTAGAAATGGCGGGTCATATTCTGAATCTTGTTCCAACCAAGAAGGTTGGTAAAACTCCGCCTGAGATGTCGGGAAATATCCCTCGCTTGCACATATCAAGGTATGGGGTTGTGAGACTCTGGTTAGGCATGATACCCAAGATCAATTGGAAACCAGAGCCAAGAGAAGTATTTTCATTGGGTATCATTAAAAGTGTTTTGCATACTTGTTCTACAGACCTAGTGAAAACACAGTCTTCGTAGCTTGAAGGGGGGTCTTTCATAAAAGTGAGATCATATCCAAAAAGGATAGTGTGTGCAATTGGTCTTGAAGAAATACAAAATTTATCCAATGAAGGAACCTTCGATTAAACTAGCTTACAACCTATTGTTGAACATGTTGAGCCCATTGACAATTCACTACCTTTTCTTTGATCTGGTATAGTTAGCACACCACCTGTGTTTTATGGTTTCCATATCACAGAAAATCAGGATACGTTTATCAGTGATAACACAATGGAAATTTAGATGAGTCGGATAACGACGAGGAATTGATGGCAGGACCTGAGGCTGAAAAATGGAAAGAGACAATGGAAAGCGAGATCTAATCCACATATGATAACCAAGTATGGACTTTGGTTGAATAAGAACCTAGTCGGAAGACTGTACGTTGCAAGTAGATCTTTAAGATGAAAAGAAAAATGAAGGGTAATCTATGAACCTTCAAGGCAAGGCTAGTTGCAAAGGGATTTACTCAAAGCCAAGGGATTGAGTATAACAAGACCTTTTCACAGTTTTCGTGATTAAGTCGATTAGGACAATGCATGCCATAGCTGCTCATTGTGACTATGAAGTCTGGCAAATGGATTTTAAAAATGCTTTCCTTAATGAGAAACTAGCTGAGGATCCCAACCAGAAGATTTTAAACATTCGAAATTCTCTAATATGGTTTGCAAGCTTGAGAATTCTATCTACAGACTAAAACGAACATCTTGTAGCTGGAATATTTGCTTCCATTAAAATGTCAAAGATTTTGGATTTTCTAGAAGTAAAGATGAGTCTTACCGGTATGTCAAAGCTATTGGGGTGTAGTGACCTTCATAGTGTTTTATATGGATGACATACTCCTAATATGAAACGTTGTTCCAACTTTGCATGAAGTTAAGTGTTGGCTTGGGAAATGTTTAGTTCTGAAGGATCTAGGAGAGGATACATATATTCTTGTGATAAGGATTTATAGAAACCTGAAGAAATATTTACTAAGACTTAGCGAAAGTACATACTTGGATAACATATTGAAACAATCCAGTATGGAGAGTTCCAGGAAAGGGGACTTACCCATCCATCATACTCTTAAATTGATCACAAATCAATGTCCTAGTAGTGTGAAGGAAATAGATACAATGAGTACAATCGTATATGCTTCTACTATAGCATAGATCATTCATGATATGTCATTTACTAGAACTTATGTCGCTTATGATTTGAGCATGGTTAGAAGATATCAAGGTAAGCCAGGTTTAGCACATTGGGCTACAATGAAAAACATTCTTCTGTATTTGTAAAAAATGAAAGATATGATCTTAGTTTTTGGTGGTAAAGATGAACTTAGGGTGAGTGGAAATAGTGACACTAGTTTTTAAACATATCAAGATAATAGTTATTCTTAATTTGGTTGGGTATTTCAATTGAATGGTTGAGTAGTAGCTTGGACGAGTTCCAAGTAGCAGATGGTGGCTGATTCTATTTGTGAGTCATAGTACATTGCAGCAAGCGGGACAACAAAGGAATAAATATGGTTGAATAACTTTATTGGAGATCTTGGAGCTGTTTTATCAATCCAAGATCCAATGGAGATATTCTATGAAAATGAGGGTGTGGTGGCTCTATCTAAAGAACCAAAGGATCATGGTAGATCGAGGCACACCGAAAGGAAATACAATTACATCATATATAAGGTAGAAGATGGTGCACTCATGGTAAAACATGTATCATCAGACGATAATCATGCTTATCTTCTTACAAATGAATTGAGCAAGATTAAGTACTTCGAGCATACTAGGAGCGTGGGGCTCAGAGATGATATTAGATTCTAGATTTAGTAGGTAGTTGATATTATTGTATAAATGTAACAATAATAAATTGTAATAGAATGTCGATTAATTAAATAAATATTTATTTATGTTCAAAGTGTGTGATACCATTTGTCAATTAGTTTATTTTTTTGTTTCCCTTAACATGTTTTACTTCCAGAATATTAATTTATTTGAAATGCCACATTCAGTCATATTGTGGGAGTCAGTATTGATTTAATAATGTCATGAATCGTTCAAAGATTGTCCATTGGGATTCAACATTGCATAAGGACTTCTACAATATACATGAGTACTTAGAAAATAGGGATTTTGAGTATTGGTTAATTTCGAGCCTATGGATTACTTCATGGATTCAATCTAGAGTAAATCTAAGATGAAAATCTTTACTATTTTTGTAAGAAAGATATGTAAGTCATAATTTCAAATCAGTTGCACATTGGTTTACTCCAACGCATCTCGTAACTTGGTGTTATAAAGTGTAATTCCATTCATGATTTAGTGATTAAAATGTAAAATTATATAGTCAAAGTATATTCGTTCCTTTTTCCTTAATAGCAAAAGTGATATCTTCAGGGCTCTCGATGATTTGATGTTGAGATTACAGTGATGGGCTCAGCCTGGTTGTCACACCCGAAACTGGCGGCGGAAACGTTCCGGGGCGGAGGACGTCATGGGTAGTATCACAACCATTGTACATAGTAAGCATAGTGAACATAACCATTACATTACAATAATAATATTTACATTTTTTTAAAAGCATTGAAAACATAGATTATGTACATCAGTTCATGCAAAAGTAAAGACAAGACTTCTATATGCTCCATCTTCTCCAAAAGTGAGCGATGTACCTGTCTAGCGTTGACCTGAGAATACAAGCGGTTTGAGAATATATCAACATAAAACTGGTGAGTTCATAAGCATGTTTTTGTATTGAAAACTAGTCACTGAATTTGTATAAATGTTTTCTCTACATTATAAGTAAATATCATTTGTATCAAAAACCTTTGCTACCAAGTTTTGAATTATGTATGCATGTTTACCAAGAAAATCCAATATTTTCTAACATGTTTGTTGGTTCCTGAATGAAAGGCACGTTCTGTTTGAAAACCCTGGTTACCACTAATATGTATAGTAGTTTTATTACTTAAAATAAAACTATAGATTTTATTCATAGAATACCCTCCAGTAAGTAGATAAGTAGTTTTATCAGTTAAAATAAAACTATAGAAGAAGGAAAATCCCGTAAACAATGATTAGTTTTTACTTATTGTGAGTCGTATAACCATACTAATCTGACTGACGACCTCCTTGACGTTTCTTCAGGCGTCGCATGATTACAAAATTTGTCACCCTAGGCATGCCCGCCTAACTGTAGCTAACAGTTCAGGTGTGGGATTGTCAGTCCCGAATAGATCTATTCACAAATTTCACGCTCTCTCTCCACGAGACTCTGGTTATACTACTGGTGAGGATTTATTGGTACCCCGAGGGGTATGATGAAGATAAGTCTCACAATCCTGTATTAACTAATTTACGTGTTTGTACGGTTTTTCACGAGTATGAAATCGTTTGTAACGGTGTAGAGTATAAATAATTATACATAAAATAATTATTTAGCATGATACTCTAATTGTGTATTCGTAATAATGGATAAACTAAATCTGATATAGTTTATATGTTTGAATTTGCATGATGTTTGAACCTGTAAGATAGGTAATGAAATCCCAAACTATACCCATTATAGTTTGAATGGTTCGTTAAGTTCCTGTGCTATTTTGAAAAATTGTGTAATTATGTTTAGAAAACGTCCCTTATGCTCCGCATATTACAAAAGGTATAAATATATCTAAATGTTTGATAGAAAACCATGGTAATTACATCAGTTTTTAAGTTACGAAATCCTTTATGATTAGCTTGTATTCCCCCCTGAAAATATGAAAAACTCGGAAAAGTGTAGGGGTATGAACTCACCTGCAGTGAGTGGAATGGATGGAAGTGCCGGGTAGGATGCTAGGTGTCAAGTGAGGACTTGAACACACCCACGGATCCTATCTAACATGAAGTGATACATAATGGTATCTAATTAGTTATTTAATCACTAACTAAGTAAGTAAGGACACTTTGATGCTTGAAAACACTTTGATTTAAGTGCTACGAGTGTCAGGAGTTGCATATAAGGACAATACGGCCTCACTATGGAGTTTACTCCTCAAATGGTGGCCTTTAGGGGTGTTTACGGTTCCAAGACCATTTCCCCCATGAGTTTACGGCCGTAAACTCATGGCAATGGTGTCATTTGGTGTTCAAAGGTCTTAAACTACTCAAGGAATTTTGCTAGACTCGAATCAAGGGCTATGGAAGTGATTGGGGCTTGCAATGGATCCCTTTGTTGAGGTTACGGTCCTTAGACCACTCCTTGGGGAGTTTACTGCCGTAAAACCATGAGTTTACGGCCGTAAATTCATGTTTGACTCTTCCTTTTGTGTTTTGGTACATCTAGGTTAAGCATGCAAAGTTCTAGCCTCTTATACAAGCCATAGAAGGTGTTAAGGGCATTTTAACACCCTTAGAAGGTGTTTATGGTTTTGGGAGGTTCCCAAACCGTAAAATCATGTTTACTTCTTTCATTTCATGTTTTGGGGTTCTTAGATCATTCATGCAAGTTCCTAGTTTATTAGCCAAGCATTGGAAGGAGTTTGGGGCATCAAAACCCCTTTTTGGGGTGTTTACGGTTTTGGGAGGTTCCCAAACCGTAAACCCATGTTCTTGGGGTTTTTGGGTTCTTAGTCCATGGATTTGCAAGTATGCCAAGCAAAAAACCTAGCTAGAAGGGTTTTACTTACTTATGTGAAGCTTGAAGGAGTGTTTCTTGATCAAAACCCGAATTTGTAGAGAGAGTAGAGAGATAAAGATTCTTAGAGTGTGAAAAGGTGGAAAAGAAGGCCACTCAACCCTTATATAGGGTGAGTTTACGGCCAGGGGATGGGATCCACCCAACACCGACAACAAACAGAGTTTACGGTTGTAAACTAGTTTACGGCCGTAAACCCGTTGTGGCCGTGAACTTGTGGCTTTTCGAGGGAATCGAGGGTTTTTTCGCGTGATTTTTTGTTTTCGGACTCGTATGAAATTATGACAATAACCCTAATTGATTTACTTAACTTAAGAAGTTAACAAAAAACTTTTAGTAAAAATAAATTTATATTAACAAAAGTGGGTTACAGTGACAGAATAAATTTCGGGTTGTCACACTGGTCTACTTTGATGTGTTCAATTACTAAGTCTTACGATGTAATCATAAATCGGGAAAAAAAATATTGGACAATGAGATTGATTCTAATACATGTATTGTGTCTACACGATATCAGGAAGAAGGAAGGGATAGTTGATCGCTTATCTTAGGACCAACTTCTAATCATAGTTTGGCAACGTCTTTGGAAAACTGTAACACCCCATTTTTTCCTTATAGTATAAATGACCAATCATGTAAATTAACATATTTGATATAAGAATATTTAGGATAAATAGTCTTGACAAAAGTCATAGTAATTGCAAAACCGAGAGCGTGCATATAGAGAACATCCAAATATGACTTCGTAAAACGAAGTTATGATTTTAGAAGTTGCATCACAGCAGTGTGCGACACAGAAGCCGAAATTAAGATCGGTTGACTATTAGGAAAAACAATCTAAATGAGAATTTAAGATCTCATTAATACCTCTTAGTTGATATAAATACAGTCAAGAACAGTTATCGTAAGGGAGAGTTATGATTTTTATACGCGCTTTAACAATCTTATATTATAAAAATATAACTTTAAAAATAGAATGAGAATTACTCGAAAGAGTCTAAAAGAAAGTTGTAGATCTCATCAATAGCTACACATGGATATAAAGAATGTCAAACATAGAGTTCGTATGAGGAAGTTACAAAATTTTGAAGTTTTCCCAAGTGCGCCATGCGCAAAAAGGTGCGATGCACAAGCTTCTAAAAGGGACATGATGCTCCAGCCAACGAACATCAATTTTCACACTCTAGGAGGTTGAACAGGATAGGGTGCTGCATGTACATGGTCGGTGCATGACACACATACCCATTTCCAGCCCTATAAATGGCTTTCATTTGTTCATTCATTCCCTACACCAAATCCTCCCAAATTTCTCTAGAACTGAACTTTTAAGGTATTGTCAGGATTCTAAAGAATCTTTTTATAAAGCTATTGGGGAGTAGGAGAGACTAACAAATAGAAATGCTCAGTATCGAAGTCTTGTAAGCAAAAATCCCCATTTTTGCTAGAACTCTCTGTAAGTTAAGTTATGCTTACTATGCTTTTAAGTGTAACTTAAATTTATATTCATAATCTTTATGATGAATGTATAAATAAGATTTATTAATCATTCTAGTCTTAATATTGATTTATCTACTTATGAGAGAGGTGAATAGAATGGTCACATTGGTTTCGCTGTTGGATTTCTAAAAATCCTATATGCCAAAATGATCCTACCTCCTAGTTGTCCTGTGTGGCTAATCCTTATTTGATAGAACTCTCGGTATTCATTGGGATTAGTGAAACATCTAGTGTTTCAGTACCAGATTGTCATAAAGACTAAAAAATAATAATATTATATGTTAATACACGTTAGGTGCATTGCATGCTAGTAGAATTGCCCAAAAAGTTGTTAGTCTTTTAAGAACTATGCAAAAGTTTTATCTGACTATAGTATGTATTATCATACATGTCCATTTATGTCACAATAGAGAACTAGTAGAGTAGAGTTGATATAATAGTCTTTATGTGCTTAAATGTAAATTTTGGTAAAAATATAACTGTTCCCGAAGAATCTAAAGTGCACTTTCTATGTGCTTAAGTAGAGTAGAAAGTATAAATATGCTTATACTAGTAGAATCTAGGGTGTAGTCTCTATGTATGCAATTTTCGTAATTTAGTTATTGGTTGATGGCGGAACGACCAAACTATGCGAGCCTATAGACTCACGTAGATTTAGTTAGGGTTAATGGCAGAACAAGCAATGTATGGGTGTGAATAGACCCGCATAGATTAAGTAGGGTTGATAGTGGAAAGACCAAAGTATGTGAGTCTATTGACCCACGTAGGTTTAGTCAGGGTTGATGGACGAATGACAAAAGTATGGGACCATTGTTCATATGCATATATATGTATTGTTGTATATGGTAGTTTAGGGAACTTGCTAAGCTTCGGGCTTAACCAGTTGATTATAAATGTTTTCAGGAACTTCATTGACTTGTAAGAAAAGCAAGGTTCGACTATACACACGGGCATTCACAACATGTTTCTACACAATTTAAATACACGCTGTTATATTTCAATAGATAAAACTAAAAAATTTGGGTTGAAAACTAGGATGTTACAAGTGTTGGATTAGGTGTCTAAGTCCAAAACTATAATTGGTATGTACTTGACCCGAGAGTAGCATGGTCCATTTGGGTTGCATATCACCACGACAATTTGATAGGATGGACATTTGAGAAGAGGTTATTTATGATTTATTAATATATTATAAGTTTTAATATATTAATATGAAATCATATTATTTAATTATTATTGATCAAGAATTAATTTGGAATTAATTTAGTGATCAAAAGAGACTAATTAAATGTAAGGGGATTGATTTGGTAAATCAATCACTCTTATGGTGTGGGCTTATGGTTATTTAGGATGAGCTAAACCAATATGGTAGTCCATGGATAGTCCATGGGTGTTTTAACCCATGGATCCTAAAGTAAGATGAAAAGTCATTCATATTAAGGTTTACATGTATGTATCCCTAATCCTAGTCACATTATATAAGAAGATGCTAGGCTACTAAAATTGGCACTAAGTGATCTTTGGAAGACAATAACCGATTTTTAGTGTCTATAAATGTAACAACCCGAAGTTGTTCATCGCCGAAAACGCGTTCTACCCGTATAACTCGCCGTATATCGAAACGTTCCGATGTCGTTTTTGGGTTAAGTTAAGTAAACTTATATGTGTAATTGATGCTAATGAGTATCCAAATCCTCTTAGGAACTCATGAATTTAGTCCAAAATGTTTATTTCATAAATTTTAGAAATGTCCTCACCGGATTACGGAAACTTAATCGGTTGCGACCAAAAGACCCGATTAATGCCGGTATCGGGTAGAATTCCACCGTGTCCAAATTTTGCAACCTATATAAACATGTTAAAGCTTTCATTTGAAGATTTTTCTCTCTCTCTCTCTACTCTCTCTCTAACCTCTCTCCTAAATCCAAGTTTAAGGGTCCAAAACTCAATTTTAAGGCCTCAAATCCCTAAGGTACCTTCCTAACCTTAATGTATAGCATATTTGGCTTCCAAATTCGGGATTTAATCATGATTTAAGGCCTTGAATGTGAGTTTACGGCCTTGGTTGAAGCTTAGGCCGTAAACACATAGTTAAGGGGTTTTTAAGCCCTAAAACCCTTTCCAAACAACAACTAGACTTTAGATATGGCTTAATGACTTTATGGAATGGACTTAGAACATTTTAATCATGGATTTTGATGGATTTGAAGGAGTTTACGGCCAAGGCACATGCTTGGGCCGTAAACTCATATATATGGGGTTTTTATGACCTTAAACCCTTCCAAAACACTAATAAGGCTTAGATATGAATTTTAGAATATTGGTTTTAGCCTTGGGACACTTGAAACATATTATTTGAGGGATAATTGAGAGTTTATGGCCAATACTTATGCTTGGGCCGTAAACCCTTCATTTTGGGGTGTAAACTCCTTTAAAGGTGTTAGAAAGCCACTTTAACACCCCTAAAGCCTTAGAATAATTTTTAGAAGTGCATACAAACAAGTTTTTGGCCTTAAAACATAATGAATAACACTCTAGGAGAGTTTACGGCCATGAGGGGGGTCTCATAGGCCGTAAACTCCAAAAACACCTCAAAAGTCCCATAAAATTTCATGGAAGGCCTTGGAACAATTTCAGAAATCATGTGATTGATTTGGAAGCATTAAGACAATTATTCATGGGTATATAGGAGTTTATGGCCATGAGTCCCATGCTAGGCCATAAACTCCCTTAAGTATGTCATTTGGTGTTTAAAATTATTTCCAAGCCCTTAAACCAAACCTAGAAATTTTCCCCTAATTGTTTCAAGCCAAATTGCACCATAAATCACCCCACCATGAGTTTACGGCCGTAAACTCATGGGGAGGAGGTCATTAGGGCCGTAAACTCCCTAAAGAGTTTACTCTTGAAGTCCCAATTCAATATCCTAGCTATATGTGTCCGCAAACGCCACCCGGGTCCCTCCAAACACTTGTAATGGAGTGTTTTCGTGACTAGAAGTCTTGGTCCCTAACAATTAAATAATCTAAATCCTAATTAGATACAAATG
Organism: Lactuca serriola; assembly: GCF_051521515.1. Lineage (NCBI taxonomy): Eukaryota > Viridiplantae > Streptophyta > Magnoliopsida > Asterales > Asteraceae > Lactuca > Lactuca serriola. Next base: position 341,488,182 of record NC_136411.1, read on the forward strand.
TGTATCTTTGCATTATACTTATGAACCTCGTGCGTTTGCAAGTCCCGTACCATCGTTTAGCGTCCGAAATCGTCACGTTTCTCGTCCGGTGAGTTCATACCCCTACGCTTTTTCCGTGTTTTTCAATGTTTTCAGGGGGGAATACAAGCAAACTATAACTGTTTTCAAAACATAACATTGATGTATTTCAAATAATATCTGGCAAATTTATAAACACTTTTACTCCTTATGTATTATGCTGAGCATAAGGGTTGATTTATCAACTACAACTAAATGGATTTTAGTTAAGAAAATAACCAAACTAATCAAATTATTATGGGAATAATTTGGGGCTCTTTAGTTCTCGTTTTATCATGTACTGATATGTGTATAAAGTTATTAGATAAACTATGTCTGATTCAGTTTATCTCTGTATCATTTGAATGTATTGCCATATAGTTTCACTGTATGTATCTATACTCACTGTATTATGTTTCATAATCTTTTGTATGTTTGATATCGTATGAGAACCCTGTGAATAGTTTAGTACTAGTTTGTGAGTTAGTCACTACCCTTTATGGATGATCAGTAAATCCTCCCCGGAAGTGTAACCAGAGTCTCCTGGAGGGAGAGCGAGGAATTTGTGAATAGATCTATTCGGGACTGACAATCCCACACCTTAACTGCTAGCTACAGTTAGGCGGGCACGCCTGGGGTGACAAATTCTAGATATCGTCCGACGTCTGACAAGCGTCAAGGAGGTCTCGTTGTCGTATCAGTATGGTTACCCGACTCACAATATGTATTAATATAAGTTTATTCATGGCTTTGGTTTTGGAGATATATATCTAGTACGGGATGGTAATCCCATGGTTTTCAGTCTATATTTTCAAGTATATCAAACTATTTTGTATCTAGTCCGGGATGATAGTCCCATGGTATTAAATCTATATGTAGTACGGGATGTTAATCCCAAGGCTTTCAAACTATTTTTCCATCTACAGTTCACGTATATTAAAGTATTTTATATCTAATTCGGGATTGTAATCCCAAGACTCTCAATATATAGTTTTGTGTATTAAACTATACTATGTGATATTAAATTGGTCTGGTAATTAGGAAAATATGGGATTTTCCTGGGGTAACATATAACGCGTAATTGAACTGTAATGAAGGATAACTAAACTGTTTTATATAAGAAAATATGGGATTTTCTTGGATAACAAACCTTTTCGGAAAACTAAAGGAAACTGGTACATTTTTCAACAAACAAACATCTTATGAACTCACCAGCTTTATGCTGATTTTCAAACCGCTTGTATTCTCAAGTCCACATTAGACAGGTACCCGACGATATCTTTTGGTGAAGACGGAGTGCTCAGAAGACTCATCTCAACTTTTGTTCATATGATATATGTATAACACTTGTACAATTTACCTTTTGAAACAAATGTAAACTTTTAAATATATGTAATGTAATGGTTGTTTACTGTGATTACTATGTACATTGGATTTGATACTCAATGTGGAGTCAACCCCGGAAATGTTTCCGCCTTTGGTTTTCGGGGTGTGACAGATTGGTATCAGAGCCCTTGTTTATAGTGAATGGAGTATACCAAACTTTACATGGTATAAAACTATAAACATTAAGGGGCCTATGTGCTCTGAACTAAAAGTATCCTACATAATATAAGTATTTTCAAAAGTATTTAAGTATGCCGAGCCATCGAGATCCGTAACTACAAGTAGAACAAAACATAAGTAAATGGGTGTTGTATGCTGCAGTTAAACCTGGGCAGTTATGTAGTCGTGTCTAGGGTCAATATAGCCTGGCGAACTATATTCATTCGAGACACGGCCAACCTGTTCTTGGGAGTGACTATGGTATGCGGCATACCTAAAACTTACCCAATACCCCAAACAACGAGTCGTCGTTGCAGTGAATCATGAAATACTATGGGAGTATTTCTCGAGTCAATCCTTTGTAGGAAATCCTCGTATATGCGTTGTTCCTTGATCATTCCTCTAGCAATAAAATGTTCTGTCTTGATAACTCTTTCCTGCTTTATTGCTTAATACGGTGTTATATCTGTCTTGATGAGATATCCCCTGTTCCATATCTCTTGATTCAATTCAGAGGACTTATGATCCTCTCTTTCCTGATCTTTTAGATCACGATGCCTCCAAGAAAGAGACCCAGCTCGAAGAACACCAACAACCCTCTTCCACCACCTCCTCCTGAATTTGACCCTGTGATGTTCCAAGCAGTTGTCAATGCCGCAGTGGCAGCTGCTATGTCTCAAAGGAACTCAGATGGTTCCGGTGGTACTCAAACTCAAAACCAAGAAAACAGTCAGGGACACCAAAAAGGGGGTTCCTATAAAGACTTTATGAACGCGAAACCCACATCCTTCGATGGCACTGGAGGTGTCATTTCCCTAACTCGTGGTTCAAGAAAATCGAATCAATCTTTGAAATATGCGCCTGCGCGGAGTCTGACAAAGTTAAGTTCGCCGCCGGCACCTTCCTTGATAAGGCCCTGACTTGGTGGAACGGCCGAGTCAAATCTTTAACTCTACCGGTAGCGAATGCTATGGGTTGGGAAGCTATGAAGGAGCTTCTACTCGCAGAGTATTGCCCTCGGGGAGAAATTCAGAAGCTTGAACATGAACTCTGGAACCTAAAGATGAAGGGTTCCGACATAGCCTCTTACACTTCAAGATTCGATGATCTGGCGTTATTCTGTCCGAGAATAGTTACCCCGGAGAGTAAAAAGATTGAGAGATTCATCTGGGGGATGACCCAGCCAATAAAAGGGAATGTCTTGGCTGCGAAGCTAGACACCTATGATAGTGCTAAATGTCTTGCAAAAATCTTGATCAATCACAAAGACAACTCTGATAAGGAGGCTACCACCCCCGAGCCAATCACAAGTGGAGGTGGAAGCACAAAGAAATTATGGAACAAGCGGAAGGCCCAGAGTACGTAAGGGTCTTCTAAGAAACAACAAACAGTAGCAGTCCATGCTGCTACTGCCCCTGTTGTTGTTTCAGCTGTCGGGTCCATGACCCAAACTCCTACCAGTGGATACACTGGTACCCTTCCTTGGTGTGATAAGTGCAGCTACCATCACCGCATTCCTGGTCCATGTCGCGAAAGGATCTGTGACAACTGTGGCTAGAAGGGCCATCTTGCTCGAACCTGCAGAAAACCAGCCAAATCAACGAACCAATCATCCGGAACGGGAATCAGTCCAGCCTGCTACAATTGTGGCGAAGTAGGGCACTTCAAAAGAAATTGCCCTAAAGCAGCTACAACCGCTGATCCCACTGTCACCTCAGGTATACTTCTCTTTGATAATCCTTATACCTGCAACTCTTTACGATTCTAGTACCAGAAGGGAAACTTTTCACGAAATACTTTGATGCTATGTTTGACATGAAATGACCGAGTCTCATTCATGTTGTTATCCTTGGTTTTGAAAGGGTCGCTCGTATAGATCTTTTCCTCGACCCTTCTCTCGTGATCTTTGGCAACAAACCTTTGTATAATTTCATGCCTTAAAGCTTAAAAGTTTTCCTGATAGGAATTGCCATGCATCCCTCGTTTCTATGATCATTAAGAAACGGGAAGTCAGCAGCTCTTTCCCCTAAATGTCTTTCCCGAAGAATTCCCGAGAATTCCTTTCGAACGTTTAACTTAGTTCCGCATCGGCCTAATCTCTGGATCTACCTCGTGACCGAACCTCAGTGAGAATGACATGTTCGAAACGGTGACCAAGAACTGATATGATCACTACGGATTAGTAGTGGTATCGTTTCGGTCAAATCTCTTTTCCTCGGTCATGTAGCCAAGCAAAGTAGTCGTAACCGTGTACTTTTCCAACGTCTACGGCGATAGGAAATAAGTCGGCACCGAAAATACCCATAGGAACCTGTCGATTCTTGGGTCCCATCAACTAATATCTCCGACTTACCCATAAATTTCTTCTAAAGCCATCAGACCCTTAGCTACCCGGCTCCTTGAAGATGTACTTTCCTGTTGGAGCGTATGTTCTGTTGATGGCTTTATCCCAGAAAAGCATGATATGCTTTGAGAAGTTTGAAATACTTCCCTCATGATACATTAGACTCTTCGTGATCCTCATAGAATCGATTTCGTAACTTTCCAACTCCGGCTACCCTAAGAACTTAGTAACATCCATCCGGTACTTCACGTCTCGAATCCTTAGAAGTATTTATCCAACGAAACCCTAGTGATTCCTTTGTGGAAACCGAAGTCGTCCAGGGTTGAAACCTTCATGAGAGAACCGATTGAGATCGTAAATTGAGAGAGAGTCAATGATCGAATCAAAGACACGTCCCGATAGTGAGAGATCGATAGAACGCCTAGTGTAAACCCGACTTCGCTTGAGAGCATGATCGTTCGAGGCAACAAATCCATTCGTGTCTTATTCTAATTCATGATCTATATCTTAGAATTTGAGTTTCGGGACGAAATTCCCTCTAACGGGGGGATAATGTAACAACCCGAAGTTGTTCATCGCGGAAAACCCGTTCTACCCGTATAACTCGCCTTATATCGAAACGTTCCGATATCGTTTTTGGGTTAAGTTAAGTAAACTTATATGTGTAATTGATGCTAATGAGTGTCCAAACCCTCTTAGGAACTCATGAATTTAGTCCAAAATGTTTATTTCATAAATTTTAGAAATGTCCTCGCCGGATTACGGAAACTTAATCGGGTGCGACCAAAAGCCTCGATTAATGCCAGTATCGGGTAGAATTCCACCGTGTCCAAGTTTTGCAACCTATATAAACGTGTTAAACCTTTCATTTGAAGCTTTTTCTCTCTCTCTCTCTCTCTACTCTCTCTCTAACCTCTCTCCTAAATCCATGTTTAAGGGTCCAAAACTCAATTTTAAGGCCTCAAATCCCTAAGGTACCTTCTTAACCTTAATGTATAGCATATTTGGCTTCCAAATTCGGGATTTAATCATGATTTAAGGCCTTGAATGTGAGTTTACAGCCTTGGTTGAAGCTTAGGCCGTAAACACATAGTTAAGGGGTTTTTAAGCCCTAAAACCCCTTCCAAACCACAACTAGACTTTAGATATGGCTTAATGACTTCATGGAATGGACTTAGAACATTTTAATCATGGATTTTGATGGATTTGAAGGATTTTACGGCCAAGGCACATGCTTGGGCCGTAAACTCATATATATGGGGTTTTTATGACCTTAAACCCTTCCAAAACACTAACAAGGCTTAGATATGAATTTTAGAATATTGGTTTTAGCCTTGGGACACTTGAAACATATTATTTGAGGGATAATTGAGAGTTTATGGCCAAGACTTATGCTTGGGCCTTAAACCCTTCATTTTGGGGTGTAAACTCCTGTAAAGGTGTTAGAAAGCCACTTTAACACCCCTAAAGCCTTAGAATAATTTTTTGAAGTGCATATAAACAAGTTTTTGGCCTTAAAACATAATGAATAACACTCTAGGAGAGTTTACGGCCATGAGGGGGGTCTCATAGGCCGTAAACTCCAAAAACACCTCAAAAGTCGCATAAAATTTCATGCAAGGCCTTGGAACAATTTTAGAAATCACATGTGATTGATTTGGAAGCATTAAAACAATTATTCATGGGTATATAGGAGTTTACGGCCATGAGTTCCATGCTAGGCCGTAAACTCCCTTAAGTATGTCATTTGGTGTTTAAAATTCATTCCAAGCCCTTAAACCAAACCTAGAAATTTTCCCCAAGTGTTTCAAGCCAAATTGCACCATAAATCACCCCACCATGAGTTTACAGCCGTAAACTCATGGGGAGGGGGTCATTAGGGCCGTAAAATCCCGAAAGAGTTTACTCTTTAAGTCCCAATTCAATATCCTAGCTATATGTGTCCCCAAACGCCACCCGGGTCCCTCCAAACACTTGTAATGGTGTGTTTTCGCGACTAGAAGTCTTGGTCCCTAACAATTAAATAATCTAAGTCCTAATTAGATACAAATGTGTATCTTTGCATTATACTTATGAACCTCATGCGTTTTCAAGTCCCGTACCATCGTTTAGCGTCCGAAATCGTCACGTTTCTCGTCCGGTGAGTTCATACCCCTACGCTTTTTCCGTGTTTTTCAATGTTTTCAGGGGGGGAATACAAGCAAACTATAACTTTTTTCAAAACATAACATTGATGTATTTCAAATAATATCTGGCAAATTTATGAACACTTTTACTCCTTATGTATTATGCTGAGCATAAGGGTTGATTTATCAACTACAACTAAATGGATTTTAGTTAAGAAAATAACCAAACTAATCAAATTATTATGGGAATAATTTGGGGCTCTTTAGTTCTCATTTTATCATGTACTGATATGTGTATAAAGTTATTAGATAAACTATGTCTGATTCAGTTTATCTCTGTATCATTTGAATGTATTGCCATATAGTTTCACTGTATGTATCTATACTCACTGTATTATGTTTCATAATCTTTTGTATGTTTGATATCGTATGAGAACCCTGTGAATAGTTTAGTACTAGTTTGTGAGTTAGCCACTACCCTTTATGGATGTTCAGTAAATCCTCCCCGGAAGTGTAACCAGAGTCTCCTGGAGGGAGAGCGAGGAATTTGTGAATAGATCTATTCGGGACTGACAATCCCACACCTTAACTGCTAGCTACAGTTAGGCGGGCATGCCTGGGGTGACAAATTTTGGATATCGTCCGACGTCTGACAAGCGTCAAGGAGGTCTCGTTGTCGTATCAGCATGGTTACCCGACTCACAATATGTATTAATATAAGTTTATTCATGGCTTTGGTTTTGGAGATATATATCTAGTACGGGATGGTAATCCCATGGTTTTCAGTCTATATTTTCAAGTATATCAAACTATCTTGTATCTAGTCCGGGACGATAGTCCCATGGTATTAAATCTATATGTAGTACGGGATGTTAATCCCAAGGCTTTCAAACTATTTTTCCATCTACAGTTCACGTATACTAAAGTATTTTATATCTAATTCGGGATAGTAATCCCAAGACTCTCAATATATAGTTTTGTGTATTAAACTATACTATGTTATATTAAATTGGTCTTGTAATTAGGAAAATATGGGATTTTCATGGGGTAACATATAGCGTTTAATTGTACTGTAATGAAGGATAACTAAACTGTTTTATATAAGAAAATATGGGATTTTCTTGGATAACAAACCTTTTCGGAAAACTAAAGGAAACTGGTACATTTTTTAGCAAACAAACATCTTATGAACTCACCAGCTTTATGCTGATTTTCAAACCGCTTGTATTCTCAGGTCCACGTTAGATAGGTACCCGGCGATATCTTTTGGTGAAGACGGAGTGCTCAGAAGACTCGTCTCAACTTTTGTTCATATGATATATGTATAACACTTGTACAATTTATCTTTTGAAACAAATGTAAACTTTTAAATATATGTAATGTAATGGTTGTTTACTGTGATCACTATGTGTCACACCCCCAATCCAAAACGGCGGAAACGTTCGGGGGCGGAGGATGTCATATTCAGTATCATAACAGTTCATAGAAAGGAAAGTACACACCACCATATATATTAAAGTTTCCAAAATGTTTACATAATCGTATTCTTTACTTGTTCAAAAGATAAATACATAAACATCCTTCAAAAGAAGTAATTAACGTCAGCACGTTAATCCCCAAAAGTTGATTTCCAAATCTGCTTAGTGGTTCCCTGAGAATACAAGTTATTTGAAAGAAAAAGTGTCAACAATTAAGTTGGTGAGTTCATAAGTAGTGTTTTGAGAAAATGTACGCCATTCGAAAGTTCATGTATGTTTTCCAGAAAACGCGGTATTTTCAAATGAAAAGAGTTATGATTCGTTGGGTTGAAAATGAATGTATTAGATCCAGAAAATCCCATATTTTCCCTAATAGTTGAGATATGATTTGTTGTGCTTTCCAAGAAAAACCCTTATTTTCTTATAAAAGTATGAAATGTATATGAATGTTCATGTTATAAGTTGTAAATAGTTGCACCAAGAAAATCCCTTATTTTTCTATTAGTTGTTTGTTTTAGATGCAGGAAAAACCCTTATTTTCCTAATATAACTGGCAGTCTCAAAGACCGAAAATCGCAAGCAACCGACGTGCTTAAAAGTTGTGGCATAGTTTTATATAATAAACCTATACGAAGATCGCACTTGTTAGATGAAGAATAGTTTTAATAGCTACTCGTTCATAAAAGCATAATACCATAATAATTGTATATCCGATGAGTTTTATAACCATACTAAACATAATATACCTGTAGCGACGTTCTTCAGGCGTCGTAGCGTTATGACAAATTGTCCCCCCAAAAGACGGACTGTAGCTAACTGTCAGGGCGCGGGATCATGACTTCCCATATAGATCTATACACATTTGACACGTTCTCCGAACGGGAGACTCTGGTTATAGACAGGACTTGTAGCGATACCTTTTAGCAAAAAGGCAGTGTTTGAAGATGTACTTGTCTCACGGATTCTCAACTAAGTCTGTATTAAAGTAATAGTTTTGTATGCAAAGATCATCCTTTCTCACAAAGTTTTGACAATGCATAAATCATAAGTTTTTAAAATGTATTAAAACGGTTTAACAACGAAGGATACTTTGGAATTTCTAAATACTTTGTATAAATCTAGTGCATGCAAAGTATGACAAGAGTTTTCACATAGTAGTAATGAATCACAAGTGATTCATATGATAAAAATGAGTAAAGTGAAAATTTTGATGTAGAAGACAAGTTTGTAAACAAAACATATATATGTATATGGTTATATATATGTATAAGTTTTAAAAGATGATTTGGTATGTTTCGTAATTGTTGTTCATATTCTTACGTTTTTATTAGAAACTTTGTATGAAATAATCCTTAAGTTTGATACTAAAGACCTTTTTGCACTTATCACTTTTGTAAAAATGGTAATTAAACATATTTAAATGATTGTGTTTTAACTTCCTTAATGTATAAACATTACTCAAAAATGTTAGAAGGTGTTAATAAATCTATAAACCACTTTTGACAGTTTTACCCTTTACTGTCTCTGTTTTTAGAAAACTCATAGAAAAATTATCGTAAGTCAAAAACTGAATCCGTCGCCTCTGAGAGTTTATAAAACGAGTCTACTTTGTTCCCAATTTTTATTATGATTTTTAGTGGTCTCAAACTAGTGTGAAAATGAACATCTTCACAGACTGGTCCGAAATCACTTCTGAAATGACAGACAGTTTTATAAAAATCGCCATAAATTGTAGAAATCGTATGAATGCGTGCGAGTAGTCCTTAGAAAGGTATAAACTTGAACTATTTTTATATTGTACAGTTTTGAAAGATATTAAGTTTAAGATGGTCAAAACAGTCCGTGAACAGGACTCAACTTTTCTGTAAAAAGCTGTCATTTAACTTTAAGTTATGTTTAGTGTTCTAACTTGTATTCCCCCCCTTAAAACTTGAAGAAAACATGAAAATGTAGGGGTATGAACTCAAATTATGTGAATAATTGAAGAATGGAAGGTTGAAGATGAACTTTTGGTTGTTGGTTTGATGCTCCAAAACAGCCACTGTTTTGGCTATGTTGCTGTCACGAAATTTCACAGCAAAAGAGCAAGAAAAAGGTTAGTTTACTCACTGTTTTGAATCAATACTTTTGAGTATCATAACAAGTAACTTCCAGGGGTATTTGGTGGTAAAAATATCAAGCAAAAGGAAGGTGTAGATGGGTGAAATCGTGGCTGAAACACAAAAGGGACAACAGCCCTTTAGTTCATGGTTTTGATGGCTTTGGAAGGAAGTTCTTGTGCTTGAAAATGAGATGAAGGTTGAGAGTAATTCGCTGGAGTATTGGCTGGTCAAATGAGGGTAAAATGAAGAGGAAATTTCGTGGATATGAAGGAGGAAAGAGTGGAAGAGGATAAGGGGACAAAACCTAGACTAGCTTGTGATGGGATGTGAGTTTAAGTGATGTGATCTTGTCTAGCCACTTGCTTGGGTGGTTTCTTAGAGATGGGGTTAGTTAAGTAACAAACTACTAGTTATTTAGTTAGTTAGGAGTTCTAGGTAAGGAGAGGGAAGGTCTTAATCTTGAAAATTAGAAGAGGGATTAAGAAGCATTCTTAGTAAAATGTCTTAAGTGATTAAGCACTTATTAGTTAAGTTGGCACTTATCTCCACCAATTCTCTTATCTTAATTGATTTAGAAATCATATTCCTTACATGAAATCACTTTAATTAATGACCCATAACTAGTCATTCACTAGATAATAATACATATGTACAAATACATAAATGTATACTTAGTATAAAATAACAATGTAATTTTTGTGTATTTGAACTTTAATGTTTATGTTTTATTCTTTTTATTCAAAAACACCTAGATACATTTTAATTATACCTTATAATAATTCATTTTATATTTTAATTTATTTAAATATAAAATTTATTGATCAATGTATAATTTCATGACATTTAACCGGTTAACCATATCGTTAAACACATTTTGTCACTTTGGTTTGTATATTTGTCGAATTTAGATCCTACACAACTATTAAGCACACGTTTTACATAGAACCTAACTTAATTATCAACTAGATACATGTTGATACAAAAATTAAGTTTGTTGTGTTTAAATGATGTTATATGCTAATTTCACAAACCGGTGATGGTTCGTAGCCATACATCATAACGAAATTTATCAATAGCTACTTGTTTTATATTTCACAATAACTTATTTAAATAAAAGCGGTTAAATTCCTTCAACCATTCTTGATAAAATACTCATATTGCTTAATAATCAAAACATAGCATCGTACGATCGTTCCTATTTTTACCAATTGTTACACTATGTACATTGGATTTGATACTCAACGTGGAGTCAACCCTGGAAATGTTTCCGCCTTTGGTTTTCGGGGTGTGACAATAAACTCTCTCAAAAGTCATCCTTTGTCTAAGGTGTGTTGTGAACCATTTGAGGTGTCACACTTGGAGCACTAAGTTCTTAAAGGCCAAATACAACAAGTTCTACAAGCTACATAAAGAGGTAAATGTCTAACTAGTATTTTATGTTGTTTATGTCAATTACATGCTAGTTGTAGGCTTAATTCTTTTGAAAAAATATTGCATGTATAATTAGAGAAAACATAGATCCAAAGCATTTAGGGTTGTATGTGCACCATAGGATGTTGTAGTATACTAAAACCCTTCAGTGGTATCAGAGACATGGGTTGTTTTTCTATTATATTTGATGCAATTGTGTTATTTTCCAAAACTGAAAAGTTGTCTGATACCCCTACTCGACGAGTCCATGCTTGAACTCGATGAGTAGGATGATTTTAGGCCTGGACTCGACGAGTCCAATATGGGGCTCGACGAGTTTCATGTCCAGACAACAAATTTTCGAGTTTTTTTGGACTATTTTGGATTAGAATCATTACCACAAAATGTTTTAGTTCATAAAATTTGATTTTGTTGATATCGTAATGATGATTCTCATCCAGTGAAAAGATAATTGTCAAAATTTTAAGAGAATTGTGAGTATAAATGATAAACTAATTTTCTTGTAAATTGTTTATATGAATTATCTTGGCTTATGATTTAATTTAGATCATACAAATTATGTGTTAATTTTGTTTGAAAAAATTGATCTTAAATACTTTTAAAGTCTTCCATAAGTTGTCCTTAAGTTACGGAACATGAAGAGTCTTTCACATAAATGTTTTTATGAACTCCATAACTTGTCCTCAAGTTATGGAACTTCTAGAGTCTTTTCATAAAAACCACATCAACTCATAAGTTATGGAAACCAAGAGTTTTGAAAAGTTTCAAAACTTGCCCTCAAGTTTTGGGATTTGTAAATGTAAAGTCTAAGTTTTGAAACATTTAATTCCAAACCCTAGAATTTTATAAAGTTTAAAATTCAACCCTTATACTATTATAATATTATTGGTTTAATATATATATATATATATATATATATATATATATATATATATATATATATATATATATATAGTCTTTTCATAAAAACCACATCAACTCATAAGTTATGGAAACCAAGAGTTTTGAAAAGTTTCAAAACTTGCCCTCAAGTTTTGGGATTTGTAAATGTAAAGTCTAAGTTTTGAAACATTTAATTCCAAACCCTAGAATTTTATAAAGTTTAAAATTCAACCCTTATACTATTATAATATTATTGGTTTAATATATATATATATATACATACATATATATATATATATATATATGTATGTATGTATAAGAACAAAGTCATTCTTACCATTAGTAGGTCTCATTCACGAAGCCGGTCTATAATGGGGGTATAAGGTTACTGCCTATAAAATAACAGTTTAATGGGTGTGCACTCACACCCACCACTTCCTTGACTGGTGAAGGGTCGTTAACCGAATGGGTAAGATAGAAAATTAGTTCTCATTATAAGTATAATGATAATAATAAAGTAACTAAAATTTTATTAAATTCCCAATCTTAGTTACTTTAGGAAAAATGTGAAAATGGTGTTATTCCATGAAATTGCACTTTACACCTTGTTAAGTCGTTAGTGGAGGGTGTGTGGTTAACCGACACACTAATTTGAGACTGGAAGTGTGTGGAAAATGGTAGCTTGATGTTAATCATAGATGAATGGAGTGTGTGTGGTTAACCGTCACATTGATTAGGTGGTTTGTAACATTGGGTGTACCAAGCTAATTTGCATGGTTATTGACACATTATTTCTCATCCTCGGTATCCCAGTCACAAACTTGAAGGGAAAAATCGAGATTTAAACATGCCATTGAAAAATTCTATGAATATCAAAGGATCTAGGAATTTCAATCCATTTAAACCTTATTAATCAATTTCGTTTTTCATGGTGGAAATTGGTAAATCGTCATTTACCTACCTTCAAATATTTTGCAATTGGATTATAGCATCCGTCTTCTGAATTGTAAAATATTGTGTTGGGTGCTAGACTTAATATTTCATTTGGGCGTTATATTAAGGAATTAAATCAATTGACTTGAATTTCTCCCATGTAGATGTCTAGTTCAGAGTACTATGGTCTTCTCGAATCCTTTCTTCATAAAGATGATATTCCATAAGACGATCAATGTGAAAGATTAATCCCTTCTTTGTGCTATAGTGCAACTACACTTCCTCCACCTCCTCCAATTATTCTCTCTAACCCACAACTTCGAAGACTTGAAAAGTTCAAGGTCGCTCAAACCCTATTGGCAAGTAAACACCAATACGGACAGGTCTGTGTGTACTCATGTCCTGGAGATGAAATAACATATTGACAGGCTGAGAGTATTGGGCGTCGTTTTCTCAAGGAAGTTGGTTGTTGACTGGGTTCTTCAATCACTTCCCGAGTCATATAATGAGTTCATTAAGGACTACTATGTGACAAACCACGACATGAACCTTATTGATCTTAAATATTTGCTTGTTGCTGCTGAATCAGCAATGATTTGGCACACTGGAAAAGAAAATTTGATTGGCATATCTACTTCTCAAACTTCAATGGACATTGAAAATGGTAACATTGGAACTCTAGAAAATATTTCACTTCCCAATAGAGAGGGATCGGCCATAGTCAACCCGGTTGACAAAATGGTAAAGGGAAAGGCTAAGTGTGAGATTGTCTCATGTGCCAATGCAAAAGAAGCCATTTGTTTCTACTACCATTTGAAGGGATATTGGAAGTGAAGTTGCGCTGACTAGCTAAAAGATCTAAGAGAAGGTAGAATCAAAAAGTTTGACTCTACTTCAAGTAAGTCTACTATCTTACTCTATTAAGTTCCTAATTGCTTATTCTTAATACAAGATGTGACAAGGTTGCATTTTGATGTTTTGTAGGATCATGAAAAAGGAATGGGGCTTAAAGGAAGAGTATGTTGAATCTGGTCGCAAAGATGGATTTCAATCTCATGGTTCGATGATCGGATTTTTGAGATGTTGCTTAAGAGTTATGATAGATTGCTTAGAAATATTTTGGAACATAGTTTTCGTTTTCAATTTCATTGTACGGAAAAGTTTTTTCCGCATTTTATAATTAAATAAAAATTTGTTTTTATTTTATCATATATCCTAGCAATGCCTTTTGTGAAAATTGATGTTTGTATATTTCTATGTTAACAATATGAATTTGATTCTTTGGTTTGTGGTGGTGTCGAGAATTTTCCAAATAAGGAAAGATTCTCATCACCCAAGTTTCAATTGGATAGAAACTTGGAATCATGCAACTTGTAGTGTGTGATGAATGAGAACCTTTGCCTTTGGGAAATTAAGACTAATTCATTGTTCACAATAATATGTGAGTAAATTGAAGGAGTAGGAGATTGGGTACACTTGGTTGTGTATTGGTCGAGGTCCACCGCAAAGATTGATAAAACTGTTATTCATGATTTACTAAAAGTAAGTAAATATAGTTATGCTAACAAATTTAAATATAATTTTGAAACATTGGAAAAGTTTCAATCTATGCCAGAATGAATAAGAATAATCAAATTAGGCAGAATGATAAAAGTTTCTCTAATCTAAAAAGATGGGAGAGTACTTTAGTATCATATTTTATGATCATCTTAACGATTATGGAAAACCATATCACAATTGATCATCTAAGGAAATCTTAGTGCATTTGTATGGCTAACATGAGGAATCATGAATTGTTAAATCAAAAGGTGAATCATACTTTGTTCCAAGAACAAGTCTTAGAGTCATACTCCAAGATGGTAACTTGAGTGACATAATATTAGGAAGGTTTATAACACTTGTCATATGTAGAGTACAATGTTTCTTACTCTTGTACATTTGAAATTGGTAAGTTGTGATGTCTCGGTAAGGACAAAGACCAACTAAGACCAATTGTGTGAAGTGTTTATCTTGATAAGAATCCACACTAACTCTTCAATATTTTTTTGTCAAGGAATTGTTCATGACAAGAGCATCTTATATGTTAAGAGGTTAGTGGGAGTCTTAAAGATCTTGACAAGTTTTAAGAACTAATCAAGAGTAAAACTATTGTTAATCACTAGCACACGGCTTGTGGTTGTAACCTATCGTGATGTCACAACCCCAAAACCAGACGGCGGAAACGTTCGGGGGTGGAGGACTTCATTTGTAGTATCACAACACATGCATTATAGTAATCAGAGTAAAAAAAACCAATGTATTTAAAAAGTATAAGTATTTACATGTGTTTCATCATTGTATACTAAAGCCAAGTAGTTATACAAAGCAAGAAGACAAGACATAAATAGCTCCATCTTCTCAAAAGCACGGGAAGTACCTGTCTACTAGTTCCCTAAAAATACAAGTAATTTGAAAAGAGAGTATCAATATAAAGTTTAGTGAGTGTATAAGCATTTATGTTTGAAAGAATGTTTTCTGTTTCTTGAATATGTAAACTCTTCAAGAAAATCATATATTTTCTACTATATATGAAAAGTAGTTTTAATTACATAAAATTGTTCTGTTTGTAAACCAATGTTCTGTATTTGTATTCCTTTTGGGACAGAAAATTCGAGAAAAATGCTAAAACCGAGAAGAATCGCATGGCTGGGGTTCGGCAACGTCGCCTCGCATGCGAGGCCACCTCGTGTCTGGCACGTGCTCGCTGCTGATTCGACCGAAGATGCATCCCAATAAGAAGTGGAAGCGCCTCGCACCGGTGGCAGGTCCGAAGTGAGCCACGTGCCTCAACCTCACATCCGACGCGTGCAGCCCTCGCGAGTCCGATGTGTGTTTCTTTCTTCCCTCGGATCCGAGCTTCGCATACTATAAATAGGAGGGTGCGAACCCACCTGTTTTTCTTTCGAAATTTGCATACTTTTACACCATAAGCCATATTTTAAGCTACTTTTAATACTCCGAAGCCTCGAGATCATACCAAACACACGAAAAGCATTCCAAAGTGCCCAAAGAACCCAAAAAATTTACCTTTCGGTTTTGAAGCCCAACCCTCGCAAGGCCCGGTTTTCAAGAAAGCACCCGATTTTCAACAAAGAAAGTTGTTTATTATAACGAAGTGCTATACAAATTACTATTTTAACCCCTGATTAATTCACGGTGAGCTTAGTATATAGGAACAATTGTAAGTTATGTGATATATGTGCTATGTGCTTGATTAGTAAAAGAATTTAGATTCACAGTGGTATTGGTATGTAGCCTCTAGCCGTGTAGAGCATGTCTCGCAAGAGAATGCCTTTTACCCCTATGGCAGTGGCAGAAGGTTGGATAAGGCTAAAAGCCTGAAATCTACCAAAATGTTTAATCATAAATTGTATGTCTTCTATGCTACTTACACTGAAGTCTTATTGATGTATATCGAGTATGGAAATTGTTGTATCCCATTGATTGTATATCTTTGAATCAAATCATTAAATGATATGGAAAGCTTGTCACATGATTCACATATGCCGCTTTTGTTCCTTGTTCATCTTTGCTTCTACCATATTAAAGTATATATATGTCATAACGTTATATTGTATCTATTATTGAACTTACTAAGCGTTACCGCTTACCCCTCTTAATGTTTAGGGTTTAGGGTAAAAGTATTTAAGTAAAAGTATTAGTTAATAATAAATCCTAATATTCTAAAATACTATGTTGCTCCACAATTTAAGAAGAATGGATGAATAAGAAGGTAGCCATACAGAAAAAATGTGTAGAGATCCTAAACCTGGTAAAGTAAATACTCCAGTATCCTCTGATGAAGAGTGAGTCTTGGCTAAACTTACTGGTATTATTCGGTAGACTCTCGAAGAACACAAGAAAAATAATGATAAAGGCAAAGAGAAAGCCACTAGAGAATCTTCAAAAGGGGAGGTGAAGCGTCCCTCATTCAAAGATTTCAAGAGTAGTGGTGATACATAGTTTTTAGGTGTCCTTAATCTCATAGTTGTTGTTACTTGGATCCAAAACACATACAAAGTATTCCGTATCTCTCATGTGGTTAATGAAGACAATGCTAATTATTCTTCTACAATGCTCATCTGAGAAGCTTAGTCTGGTAGGAAGCAACATATGAAGCTCTCAATAAGTATGACCAAGAGAACTTATCTTGGGAAATGTTTAGAACTCGCTTGCTAGGAAAGTATTGTCCTCTTGACATGAGGAGAAGATTGGAGAAAGATTTCCTCGAGCTTAAACAAGGAGGAATGACTGTGATTGATTATGAAAATCAATTCAATCAAAAATCACGGTTTGATACAAAGTATATTCCAACTGAAGACGATAAAATTCACTTATTTTTGGATGGGCTACGGTATGAAATCCGCGATTTTGTGGCTAATCGGGATGTTCTTTCATTTGAAAAAGTTGTTGAGTATGCTCGAAAGTGAGAGCATGACTTAGAAATACGTGGTGCCACTTTTTCTGTTCCGAAGCATCCACGTATTGATCGAACTACTCCTGTTTCCTCTATTCCACTAGCTCAATCTATTCGAACTGAACCTGGTAAACAAGTGTAAACTCAAATTGCCTCTTGTAGCCGGAATAGGTCACAATCTTTTTCTCTTCAATCTCCATCGTGTCGAAATTGTGGAAAGAATCCTCCGGGCGAATGCAGATTAGAAAAAGATCAGTGATTTGTTACGGATGTGGAGAAGTAGGCCACATGAAGTCTGTTTGTCCGATGAAGAATGTTACATGATTTGCTTTTGGTGTTGCTGGTCACAGGAAGCGTTTTTGCCTTACTCTTACTAGTCAGATTACGGGAAATCAAACTTCTGTTCAACAACCGGTGAGAAGTCAAGCTCTTGTTCAACAATAAAAGGGTACTCTAACTAAAATGGAGGAGGTGCCAAAAGCTAAGGGTCGTGCATTCTAGATTACCACATAGGAGGCACGTGAGGACCCGAATGTTGTGATGGGCATATTTTTTGTCAACTCTAGACCTGCTCATATCTTATTTGATTATGGTGCCTCAAGTTCTTTTGTGTCTCATGAATTTGCGCATTCCTTTAAAATTGCTTTCTATGAAATCGCTTAACCATTTTATGTAGATACTGTGGGAAGTATATCATTACTTGCTGATAAAGTCTATAGGGATTGTGTCATAGAAATAGAAGGCTATAATTTCCTTGCTAATTTGATTCATATCTCCTTGCCAAACTTTGATATTATTCTCGGCATGGATTGGTTGTGAAAGAACCACGCAGAACTCTTGTGCTATGAAAAGATAGTACGTGTTCCCATTGAAGATTAGAATCCTATTTATGTATATGGTGAACAACAAATCTTAAAAATAATCTCTTTCCTCAAAACTCATAAATTCATATCGAAGAGGCGCTCTATCTATCTAGCCTACTCAGTTGATATCTCAAGAGAGGAGAAGAAAACAGTAAATGATGTTCCCGTTGTTAACGAATATCCTGATGTTTTCCCTGATGATTTTCCTGGACTTCCTCCGGACAGGCAAGTAGAATTCTGAATTGACCTTGTGCCTAGTGCTGCTCCAATTTCAAAGACTCCTTATTGTCTTGCGCCAGCTGAAATGAAATAAATGATGATTCAAGTGTAGGAATTACTTAACAAAGGCTTTATTCGACCGTGTACCTCTCCTTGGGATGCTCCAATATTTTTTGTCAAGAAGAAAGTTGGTTCGATGCGAATGTGTATTAATTACCATGAGCTAAATAAGGTGGCTATCAAGAACAAGTATCCACTATCTCGCATTGACGATTTATTTGATCAACTTCAGGGTGTTAGCTATTTCTCAAAGATTGACTTGAGATATGGCTATCATCAGTTGAAAGTACACAAGCAGGATGTACCGAAGACCGCTTTTCGTACTACATATGGACATTATGAATTCCTTTTCACGCCGTTCGGTCTGACAAATGCTCCTGTTGTATTCATGGATATGATGAATCGCGTGTGTCACCCATTGCTCGATAAATCTGTCATCGTATTCATTGACGATATTCTAATATGTTCCATGTCTGAAGCTAATCATGCCATTCATATTCGTGTAGTATTAGAACTTCTTCGAATGGAGAAATTATATGCTAAATTCTCAAAATATGAATTTTGGCTTCGCCAAGTTCAATTTCTCGATCATGTTATTTCTGGTGATGGTGTATCTGTAGATCCTACCAAAATCAAAGCCATTTAAAATAGGGAAGCACCCCGCAGTGCTTCTGAAATTCGCAGTTTCTTGGGTCTCTGGGGTTATTATCGGAGATTCAATAAAGACTTTTCTCGTATAGTCGTACCTCTCATGAGTCTTACACAGAAGGAAGTGAAGTTTGAATGGGGTGAAGCCCAAGAAAAGCCTTCTCAACTCTAAAAGATCTTTTGACTCATGCTCCAATCTTATCACTTCCAGAAGGTCATAATTATTTTTCTGTGTATAGCGACGCTTCAAGATTGGGAATCGGTTGTGTGTTGATATAATGCGGTAAAGTGATAGCCTATGCCCCAAGACAACAGAAAGAGTATCAAAAGAATTATCTCACCCTAAAACTTTGGAGACATTATCTTTTTGGTACAAAATGCCAACTGTTTACCGAGCACAAAAGTCTCAAGTACATATTCAGTTAGCAAACTTTGAATATGAGACAACAACAAGCCATGGAGCTGATCATTGATTATGACTGTGAAATCATGTACCATCCTGGAAAAGACAATGTAGTTGCCGATGCACTTACGAGAAAGATTTAGCGTAATAGTATATGTTATCATATTACTCATACTATAGTAAAGTTCACTATTCTTGATGAATTAGAGAAATGGCAAGTAGAGGCCCTAAAGCCAGAAAATGTGAAGAAAGAAGGGATGGTACATTATGCTAATGTTTTACTTGATGATCAACGAGGATTGAAAGTATTTAAGAATTGGCTATGGGTTCCAAAGATTGGTGGATTAAGACAGAAGATTTTAGATGAAGACCATAAGTCTAAACTGTCAATACATCCTGGTACAAGTAAAATGTACTATGATGTACGGGCTGACTATTGGTGGCCTGGATTAAATAGGGACAGTCGAAGATATGTACAAGAATGATTAGTATGCTTACAAGTCAAAGCAGAAAACCAATAGCCTTACGGAACCCCAAAAAGTCTTAGTGTTCCTGTATGGAAATAGGAAGAGCTGTCCATGGATTTTTTTTACCAAATTGCCAAAGATTGCTAGACAGCATGATAGCATTTGGGTAATCGTCGACCGCCTGAATAAGAGTTCACATTTTCTCGCCATGCATGAAACGACTCCAATGGAGAAATACGCACAAGTATACTTGGATGATATTATTGCGAGACATGGCATGCCATAAAGATCATTTCTAATCATGATACTCGCTTAACTTCTCACTTTTGGATGAGTACGCAACGTGAACTAGGATCTCGAGTTGCTCTGAGCACAGCTTATCATCCCCAGACAGACGGTCAGAAGGAAAGAACAATCCAAACACTAGAAGATATGCTTCGTGCATGTATCTTGGAGTTCGGTGGTAACTGGGACAAATACTAACCTCTTGTTGAATTTTTGTATAATAACAGTTACAATGCTTCAATCAAAATGCCACCATATGAAGCATTATGTGGTCATAAATGTCGTACACCATTATGTGTTGGATTAGGTATCTATGTTCATAACTATTTTTGGAATGTACTTGACCCGGTTGGCATGGTCCATTTGGGTTGAATGGCATTACAACACTTGGATAGACTAAATGAGAGAAAGAACACTTAAGGATTATTAATATTTTATAAGCATTAACATATTAATAATATTATTTTACTAGTATTGATCAAAGAATTAATTTGGAAGTAATTAAGTGATCAAAAAGAGACTAATTAAATATATGGGGTTGATTGTGTAAATCATCTATTCTTGTATAGTGGGCTAATGATCCGTGGTTTGTATGGATTTGGTTAAAACCCATAAGGTGCTCCATGGTTAGTCCATGGAGGTTACAAACCCATGGATCATGGAATATGGAAATCCATGACAATTAGGGTTTAAATGGCATAACCCTACTTGTGACACAACTGTATAAAGACCCCATGGATGACCAATATCGGCCACTACAAGCAAGTAAAGAGGGCTAGCCGATTTTGTGGTGTAAGTGTACTTCTCTCAAAATTATTCTAATTGTTGTGGTGTTGTGTGAGACATTTGAGGCATCACAGTTGAGGTGCTAGGCTCACAAGGTTCCCAAGGAATCCAAACAACTAAAAGGAATATTCTTCTACTAGCATTTATGCTTTAAATTTCCCCATGCCATGCTAGTTAAGTTAAGAACCTTGGAAAATTTTTTTTGCATGTATATTAGTAAAACATAGATCGATGGTTTCTAGGGTTTCATGTACACCTTAGGAGTGTTACAATGCTCAAAACCCTTCAGTGGTATCAGAGTCTAAGCTTGTTTATTTGATACTTGATGTAAACTAGTTATAAAAACCGACAAAACTGCTTTCTGCCTGGTTGAACTCACCGAGACCATGGGGAGACTCGACAAGTCCATGCCTTTCTTCACCCAACTCAGCGAGTCAGTGGTTGCACTCGACGAGTTGGCTTCTCAGAGTGCAGTTTTTCGACTTTTGCTACTGGAAATGGACTAGAAACGTTACCCTAAACTGTTTTGGTGTTATAAAACGTGTTTTAGATGGTGTAATGTTTATGCTAATCTATTTTCAATGGCTAATATTAAATTTTCAAGTTTTGTATGGTTTATTTGTAATTCTTGAAATTTTTGATATGAACATTCATGAACTTATGAGTTTAGAAGATCATAGGAATTATTTGTAACTTTCTTGGTAGTTTAATTCTTGATTTTGATGTGTCTTAATGGAATCCATAATTTGTCCTCAAGTTATGGATTACCAAAAGTCCACTTTTAAAGTCCATTATTAAACACATAGGTTACATAAAATGGAAAGTCTCTCATTTTATTAAACCATTAACTCTTAAGTTATGAAAGATGAAAAGTTTTGAAAGTTACAAAACTTGCCCTCAAGTTTTGGAACATGTAAAGTCACTTCAAAAACTTTAGTTCCAACCCCAAGAATTTTAAAAGTTAAAATTCAACCCTTATACTTTATAATATTATAAGTTTATATATATATATATATATATATATATATATATATATATAAGATAAAGTCGTTTTACCGTTAGGAGGCTTTATTCATGAAGCCGATCTATAAGAGGGGTATAAGGTTGTTGCCTATAAAATGGCAGCTTAATAGGTGTCCACTCTCACCCACCGCTTCCTTGACTGGTCGAGGGTCGTTAGCCAAACGTGTAGGATAATGACATAAAATCATCATTAAAAGTATCGTGAAAGTAAAGTAACTAAATGTTTTTATAAATTCCCAATCATAGTTACTTTAGGAAAATGTGAATAACATGCTAACCCATGAAATTACACTTTTCACTTTGTTTAAGTCGTTAGTGGCGCGTGTGTGGTTAACTGGCACACAAACTTGGACTTAACAAGGTAGGAAAAGGGTGACTTAAGGTTTATTATAAGTTGGTGGAGCGCCTGTGGTTAACCGACACATTGATTCAGTGATAAACATTAAGGGTACCAAGTAATTTTCATGGTTACTTCATACCTTATTTTGTGATCCTCGACATCCCATTCACAAAACCTGAAGGGCACACTCGAGATTGAAACCAACCATTGAAAAGTGCAATGAATCTCAAAGAATCTAGGAGTTTCAAAACAAATTAAAACCTAATAAATTATTTCGTTTTTCATGGTGGAAATTAGTGAATTGTCATTCACCTACCTTCAAATATTTTATAGTTTGGATTACGACATCCTTCTTCTAAGTTATAAAATCTTGTGTTGTGTCCTAGCCTTAATATTACATTTGGGTGTTTTATTAAGGACTATTTTTATATCTAATGTAAACTTTTCTTTCTTCCTTTTCAGATGTCTTCCAACAATGCTGATTCTAGCCAAAATCCTACCGGCTCCTTCTCTCTCATGAACCTTCGTGGGTGAGTCATCTTTGATGTTTCCAACTTTATGGATTGGATCCAGAACATCAGGATGGACACTTATTACGAGGACAAGGAATATGTCCTCGACAAGGAGATAAGGGAACTTTATGTGTCATTCGCTACTCCTGAGGAGATCGCTGAATTTCGGACTCATGAGAGAGATGCCACGAAAGTGACATGTATCATGTTGGCCACAATGACAGCCAAGCTCCAAAAGTCCTTTGAGGACTATTATCCTTTTGAGATGCATCGGAACTTGATGGACCGCTACCATCAAAATGCTCGCCAAGAGAAGTATGACATCATCTGCTCCATCATAACAACCTGAATGGAGGATGGTGAACCCATCACAAGCCACTTGCAGAAAATGCAAAGGTATGTGGACCATTTGTTGAAGATAAATGTGAACTTCCCCGAGCAGTTGGCAATCGACATCATTTTGCATTCCTTACCTTCTTGTTTTGATCAATTACGAATGACATACCACATGAACAAGGAGGAAGTTACACTCAGAAAACTTCAAGGACTCTTGAAGACTGCCAAAAGTGGTCTTAAGGGTAAGTCGGTTGTTACCACTTCTACTCCTACCGCGACCCCAGTCTTGGCAATCAGGCAAGGCAAAGGGAAGAAGAGGAATAGCCCGTCGAAGGGTACCAAGGGAAAGTCCCTTGAAGGCTCCTCTTCAAGTGGAACCAAGAAAGGTTCCATCACTCCTTCTGCTAACCCTAAAGAGGTTAAATGCTTCTATTGCCATGAAAAGTCGCACTGGAAATGAAACTGCCCAAAGTATCTGCAAGATGTGAAGGATGGGAAAGTGAAAACCAACCATGCTGGTATTTACACTATATTTTCTAACAACTCACCCCATTAAAGTTATTGGGTCCTTGATACTGGTTGTGGTATTCATATTTGTTCTGATTTGGAGGGACAAAGAAGAAGTGAGGATGTGGAGCATGGGAAGATAAGATTAATCAAGGGGAATAGGAAAGCATCACTTGTTACCAAGATTGGAGTTTATACTATGTTGCTAATGTTGGGTTTTGAGCATTCTAACACACCTAAGTGTACATGCAACCCTAAATACCTTGGATCTATGTTTTCTCTATTATACATGCAAATAAGAACTTTCCAAGGTATTATCCTAATCTAGCATACAAAACAATAAATATAACAAGATAGAATACATACCTCTTTGATGTAGAAAGTCTTCATGAAGCTTGAGTTCCTAGTGCCCCAAGTGTGAGACCTCAAATGGTTCACACAACACCAAATACATTTGGAATAACTTGAGAGAAATCCACAACTCATGAAATCGGCTAGCACTTATGTTTACACACTCTAGTCGACGATTTTGTCAAGAATAAGATCTTTATATAGTGTTACAATTAGGGTAAACCATAATTGTCATGACTTTCCATTTCCTTGGATCCATGGGTTCAAATACACCATGGAGCATCCATGGACCATCCTATGGGTTTTAGCCCAACTTGATTATCCATGGAGCATTAGCCCACTATACAAGTATGGATGATTTACACAATCAACCCATATATTTAATTAGTCTTCTTTTTGATCACTTAATTAATCCTAGATTAATTCTTGATCAATACTAATTAAATAATCTTATTATTCTTATTATTAATATACTAGAAATTATAATATATTAATAACCATAAGCGTCTTATTTCTCTCATTATAGTCTATCCAAGTGCATGATGCCATGCAACCCAAATGGACCATGCCGGGTCGGGTCAAGTCTTACCAATTATAGTTATGGACTTAGACATTAATCCAACAGTCTCCCACTTGGATAAGTCTAGAACTAATATTGCCTATGACTTCAGGATCCGACTGGCAATCGTAGCTCTCAAAAGCTTCTGTCGAACTCTGACCTTGTAGATGAACTCTGACCTTTGTCAGTGACTTGTCCATTAGATAAGGGATCATATATTCCTACATTCTAGATATCATATGGAATGCGACATGGATTATAATCATTCTCTCTATCCATTTGTTGTTTCCTGATTTCCGATTTATGACGACTGATTAATTAAACAAATCAAATCAGTCCTGGCCCGGCCAAGCACTTCCATTTGTCATCATCAAATCATCTAGGGGCCCACAGATATCGCTTTTATCCCGAAGGTAAAAGGAATGGATAAACTTCGACTCATATGGCTTGTTCTACTACTTGTTGAATCATACACAAAGGCATGTTTTATAGCACTGAGTTACCAAATGCGCTTTCGTGCAATCAATGTACAACCAACTCATAGTAACAACTCATATCTCTAGGTTTGAAGAATATAAGATATTATCGTCTCATGATCATTCATGATAAAATCCATGAAGTGATTCCAATGAGCGCGGGTTGAGTCCAATACTCAGAACTTATGAGCACTCATGAGTGTTGTAGCCCTTTGTCCAACACCTTAGACCTTTACAAGCCAACCCATGACAGTCTTAATTCATATCTACTTCCAACATATGACCGACTGTGGATGGTTTGAATAACTTTGTCATTCCGGAAGAATAACCTAGTTTATTCTAGAAGTCAAAACATGCAAAATGAAACACAATAATAATTGAATCCAATATGGTATCAAAACCTATGAACATAAATAAAACACCTTTTATTTATCACCATATGATTACACATTATTCATTGTATACTGTTTCAGCTATCAACTTTATTCTTGAATTTAAAACAATAGTTGTCCCATGCTCCAAGCATGTACCCTATGTTTTTCTAAACACTAGTCATGCGATACACCAAGTATGCATACTATGTTTGTCTATGATCTTTACTTTGTGAACTAGATCCATTGAACATAACTTCAATGATTCTCTTTTCACACTCCCAAATCCTTACTACAAGTACAAGAATTCCAAATTCATGTCATTTACTGAAATCTGTTAGATTCTAAACTTATATGCGTTGATCCTCTTGTAATGATTATGCACAAAGTCAGAAAGACTTGACAACAATCATTACAGGGTATTCCAAAGGAGATCAGCTTCTTGGAAACATCCTTCTTGCATTAAGTTTCCTAATCATACACAGATTGAATAATTTCTAACTTTGAAACATTTCCATATTCCATTTTGACCATCACTTCTGAACAGGAGTTGCCTCCTTACAAATTATGTCAATATGGTCCTTCCAAAATTATCACTATACTTCCAACTGTCCTTGAGCACCCAATCTTTGGTAAACCTTAGATTGTCCTCGACAATTGTTTAATCCTTTTAGTCATATCCAGGTCTAAACCATTTCCCTTCTTAATGCCCCAGACATTTGGAAAATTTTAGAAAGGATGAATATAGCACATGTAATCGATCCTATATCCGAAGCATATGGGAATCGATTCATGATGTCTCACATAAAGACTAAACCAGTCTTTTACTATAACATTTCCATTTCAATTTGCCAAGTTCTCATAATTCAGATTATGAAAAGGGATGTCGTAATCATAATCGAATTTTAGAACGCAAATAATGGACTTATATACAAAATTTCCTTTTGTTGAGCCATTCCAACATGAAATTCATATATATCCTTGACTAAATGATTAAAACCTCACGATCTAAGCTTATAGATTTGAGATGAAGTATAATTTCCTCTCCCTTAATTTATAGCAAAACAACTCTTTCCCAATTGAAACTTTTGTTTTCTATAATTAACATTGCTAACTTGCAATACTTATCATAATTATCATGCTCCCACTAACATGATGATTATTAGCATAACACTTATGCTCACTATAACATCCCGGAATAGCAAAGAATATAGTTGAAGGGCTAAAAGAGTAAAATTGGAAGGGGAACTCGACGAGTCCATGGGTGGACTCGGCGAGTAGAGTCGCGACTTGGTCGCGTGTTAAGTGGCCGACTCGGCGAGTCAGTAAGGTGGACACGACGAGTAGGCGCTGAGTGGAGAAAACCCTAATTCTCGGGGTTGAGCCCTATATAAAGAACATAACATTCATTCCCCCAGCCTCTTTACTCATCCTCAAGTCCAGAAACCCTTAGCCTTCGTGTGTGAGTGATCATATTGCATTGGGAAGCTTGGAGAAGCAAATGTTGAGGAAATCTTTGCTTGGATTCGAGTTCCATTGCAGTTGGGGCGTTCTTTTGAGGTAATATCTCGTCCTTGGGCTGTTATTCTTATGGATTCATCATTATGGGGTTTGTGGGGAGCTTATCTTTTGGTGTTTTGGAGTTTAGAGGTTAGATCTGAGGTTGCTACCTCAGATCTGGAATG
Source organism: Lactuca serriola (assembly GCF_051521515.1). Taxonomy (NCBI): domain Eukaryota; kingdom Viridiplantae; phylum Streptophyta; class Magnoliopsida; order Asterales; family Asteraceae; genus Lactuca; species Lactuca serriola. Next base: position 341,515,427 of record NC_136411.1, read on the forward strand.
GAGAAGGGTTGGAATGCCTGAAAGTCCCTGTGTTTGAGTGTGTAGTGAAGCTATCATGTCCCAAACCCTATCCCTAAAGTGTTAAAGGCATAAATCTCTTTGGATTCATGTAAAGTTTGCCACTTTACGTGATGGATGGGTTGTAGGAGGCTATATCTATGTTTTGGATCAATTGCATGGCCTGGAGTGCTTCTGTATGGATTCAGACCGGTGGTACTCGGCGAGTCACATGGGTGGACTCGACGAGTTTCTTGAAGATGAGCTGGAACTCGACGAGTGGGAAGAACAACTCGGCGAGTTGGATGAAGATGGCCTGGAACTCGGCGAGTTGTATGAACAACTCAGCGAGTAGGTTGAAGATAGCCTTAGACTCGGCGAGTCTTGTCGAAGAGTCCCAATATTTTCTGGTCGAGTCGAGAATCGGTGAGTCAAGGGATGACTCGGTTAGTTGTGTGCGAGTGGACTCATAGTTGTTGGACTCGGTGAGTCTCGGGGTGACTCGGCGAGTTAGGTCGCTGATTGAGGGAAGTCCTGAGCTTGGGGACTCGGCGAGTCATCGGGTTGACTCGGCGAGTAGAGTCAGTCAGGGGTTGACTTTGACCTTGTGCAAGGGTTGACCAATTGTCTTCTGGGGGTATTTTGGTAATTAAGGGTATTTATTGAGTTGAGTGTTTTGGTGTTCAGTGGAGGAGTTCGTGTCGGAGTTTGGAGCAGCGGGATCTTATCCTTTCAGCCGGCAGTTTCGAGGTGAGTTATCCTCCCTATATCAACAGGGTCTAAGGCACCAAGGCCGGGCCTTATCGGATTGAGATCTGGGTAGTTGTTCTTATGTTACTGCTTTGATATGTTTGCATCCTGAGAGCTAGGATGGTATATGTTAGAGACCTGATTGAGATCGGTATCTTGAGAGATAGGGAGACGCTATGCTAGTGACTTGTTAGGTCGGTATCCTGGTTAGGATGATGATATGTTATGTGATCTGTTTGATCTGCTTGTTGACTGTGAATTGCTATATGATTGTATGTATATGTGCACATGGTTGTTTGGACTGGAGTTGGGTTGAGCTGGGTCCTGCTTTGTGTTGTAGGGCAAGATACCCAGGGCGGACCGGTTGTCCGAAGGCCCAGCGAGCGGTCCGGATAGGCTGTAGGCCCCAAGAGGGCGGACCAGACGTGCCGAGGCTCGGAGAGTGGACCAAGCCGACTGAAGGCCCGGTGCGGGCGGACCAGTCATACTGTAGACTCAGAGAGTGGACCAGGTGGATTGAAGGCCTGGTGCGGGCGGACCAATCACACTGCAGACTCAATGTATGTGGTTAGATTCGGAGAGTGGACTAGGTGGATTGAAGGCCCGGTGCGGGAGGACCAATCACACTATAGACTCGAGGTTTATGGCTAGACTCAGAGGGTGGACAAGGTGGACTGTAGGCCGGTGCGGCAGACCAGTCACACAGTAGACCCAAAGTGCATGGCTGTTTTGTGATCAGATATGTTGTGGCATGTTATGCGTGTATGGTATAAGTGGTTGGTATTTTGGGGATATCTCACTAAGCTTTCGGGCTTACAGTTGTGGTTTTATGTTTTTCAGGTTCTTCAGGAGACCGTGGCAAGGCGAAGGCATGATCGTACCACTCCTCATGATTTTGTAGTAATGTGATTCTGGGAATACGCTAAATGTTTTGTATTGAAAACCTTTTTGTAATGATTTAATGGAATCGAGTTGTTTTTGAAAAATTTAAAATTGGTTGTATTTTTCGGTTGTTACACTCCCACTAGCTTTGACATGTACTCAGAAATCAGCTGACTTTCTTACCAAAGTTCAGATTTCTGATACTAGATTGTTTTGATAAAACTTTATCAAAATCATACACCTTCCCTTAGATAGCACACTTGTGTGTCTAAACAATTATGAAGAGGGATGCCGTAATCATAATGGTTAAACCTTTTTCCCACTTCTCACAAGTCCAGGTTAGTGTGCCGGTAAACCACACACGCTCCACTAACGACTTTGAGAATGCAAATATCACAATTGCTATCCAGCTAAAATCTACTTAGTGAAAGTGTTTCCTCACCATCATTTTCATGAATCGGAGAGAAACCTTATGACACTTAGATTTGATGGTGTATGTGTTCTTATCCTTGTGAATTGTCAAAACCATAGACACAAGACAAGGATAATGACAAATCAACACTCATATGGATTGAACTCAATCTTAATTTCTTGCCACCTGGCAGCTCAAGGGCCTGCCATTGCTTCCAAGTTGTTGTGCAAGTAATTTAGAACTCTAAGAACTCATATGCAAAGCCAACTTTAACTGGAATGGGCACAAAATATGTCAACACGATAGGTTATAAACCTCAAGTCGTGTGCTAGTGAAGAACTTCAGTGTCACACCCCAAAACCACGAACGGCGGAAACGTTTAGGGGTGGAGGACGTCATGTACAGTATCACAACAGTGTAATATAATAAACAAGCAACAACATCATCCATTGCATTATAAGTAAAGTTTAATACATGTTTGTTCTTTCATTGTAATTAGACACCAAAATATACAATCAAAATAAAAGACGAGACTAGTCTGCTCCGTCTTCTCAAAACCTGGCCTCCGTACCTGTCTACTGATGACCTGAGAATACAAGTTATTTTGAAAGCGAGTATCAGCTTTAAAGCTGGTGAAATCATAAGTATTTAAGTGTCATTGTCTTGTTTATGAAAATCTGTTATGAAGGCCATGTAAATCTTTTATGTGGAAGAATTGATATAAGTTTGAAAATCCTAGAAAATCCCTTATTTCCTATAAGTGTGAAATGTAGTCTTCTACCAAGACTCGAATGTTCTATAAGTAAAATCATAGTTTTTCCTTTCTATTGACTAGTACTAGAGTACTTAGTCTAACTCCTCGTTTATGTGAAAGTATCACAAAATAAAGTAATAGGAAATATGTAATAATGTAAGTGTTAGCCGGAGGTACTGGTGCTAACAAGTACTTAGTCTAACTACTCGTTTATGTGAATATATCACAAAATAAAGTAAAATAGGAAAATGATATGATAGTATTCTACCAAGACCCTAATGTTCTGTTATGACTAAGTAGTCTTCTACCAAGACTCGAATGTTCTGTTATGGCTAAGTAGTCTTCTACCAAGACTCGAATGTTTTGTAAGTAATACGATAACTTTTCCTTTCTATTTATTAGTACCTTCTGTGTAATTCTTCCTGCCTATCCCACAGTACCTCGGGATATCTAAGATAGGACCCTATCCCACAGTACCTCGGGATACCTAGATGGGCCTCTATCCCACAGTACCTTGGGATATACGTACGGGACTAACCATTCCGGAACTCATCTGTTAGCAACAGTGGGTGATGAACATCTACGGATGCCTACGGTTATTACTTATACTAGGAGTACCTTTACGGGACTAACCCTTCCTCCAACCTACTGCTGCTACAAAGGAAAATTGGACCATCTTCGGAGGTTCATTAGGTTATTTATTTCGCTTACCGCGATGTATTGTTAGCACCAGTACCTCCGGCTAACACTTACATGATTATATTTTCCTGTTTACTTTATTTTGTGATACTTTCACATAAACGATGAGTTAGACTAAGTACTCTAGTACTAATCAATAGAAAGGAAAAGTTATCGTATTACTTACAAAACATTCGAGTCTTGGTAGAAGACTACTTAGCCATAACAGAACATTCGAGTCTTGGGAGAAGACTACTTAGTCATAACAGAACATTAGGGTCTTGGTAGAAGACTATCATATCATTTTCCTATTTTACTTTATTCTGTGATATATTCACATAAACGAGTAGTTAGACTAAGTACTTGTTAGCACCAGTACCTCCGGCTAACACTTACATTATTACATATTTCCTATTACTTTATTTTGTGATACTTTCACATAAACGAGGAGTTAGACTAAGTACTCTAGTACTAGTCAATAGAAAGGAAAAACTATCATTTTACTTATAGAACATTTGAGTCTTGGTAGAAGACTACATTTCATACTTATAGGAAATAAGGGTTTTTCTAGGATTTTCAAACTTATATCAATTCTTCCACATAAAAGATTTACATGGCCTTCATAACAGATTTTCATAAACAAGACAATGACACTTAAATACTTATGAATTCACCAGCTTTAAAGCTGATACTCGCTTTCAAAATAACTTGTATTCTCAGGTCATCAGTAGACAGGTACGGAGGCCAGGTTTTGAGAAGACGGAGCAGACTAGTCTCATCTTTTATTTTGATTGTATATTTTGGTGTCTTATTACAATGAAAGAACAAACATGTATTAAACTTTACTTATAATGCAATGGATGATGTTGTTGCTTGTTTATTATATTACACTGTTGTGATACTGTACATGACGTCCTCCACCCCTGAACGTTTCCGCCGTTCGTGGTTTTGGGGTGTGACAGATTGGTATCAGAGCATTGTTTATAGTGAATTAAGTATATCAACCCATAAAAGATATACTAGCTATAAATACATGGGATTAAAATACTCTGTCTCAGAGTTATACTTTTAAATAATAAAATATTTAAGTAAGTATACATGCCTGCATTCATACTAAAATCTGTGTCACAACGACAAGAACAAAAGTATTACGATTGTTGAATATCAAAAGTAAGCCTGGGGATATATGGTCAGTCTTGGGAATGCATAGCCTGATCAACTATGCTGGTCCGAGGAGTGATTGGAATATGCCCAAGAATGGTTGTGATATTGCAACAAGTCTAAAAACTTACCAACACAACCATAAAGAAATACCATATGGGTATTTGATCTTACTATAATTAGCTTAGTTAGTTCGTCTATTTTAGCTATTTCCTATATCCCTTTTCTCGCGTAGATAACATGGCTGGATTCCATCCCCACGACAACCTGTTCCTTCCGAACGAAGTAATTGTTGGATGGTTTGGAGAAGAACCAGATGATCATCATCCAATCCCTCTGAATGATCACCATGCTGACGACCTTTCAGATGATGCCATCTCCGAACCCGAGGTTGAGAACCTACCCCAGGCAGCTCCCTTTCCGATTCTTAACCCTCGTCCGGCTTTTCAAGGCCCGACGCCTGAGTGGATGGAATGTTTGGAAACTTGGAGCCAAGGACAAGACCAGCCCATGCCATTTAATGGTGACCAAAGCTTCTATGACCTGAGCAATGGGGGCTCAACAGACACGATCATGCCAATTCTGATCCGAAGAGTTGCCCGAAACGAAATTCAGGGCAGGACAGCTCTACAACATATCGCAGAAGTTGATACAAATGGGGGAATGCATATACTTCGCACCAGTCGCCTCGAACATGCTCGTGAGAGGTCGGAGAGAGACCATGAAAACCTGCTGCAAGCACTGGCTGAATCACGAGCCGAAGTCATGGAACTTTGGGTATGCCAGAGGGTGTACGAAAGACACTTACTTGATGCGGAACGCCAACTGGCTGAACTGAGAGTTCACCCGAGAGATAACCGTCGCCAGTAGTAGATGCTTTACCTTATATTCCTTGTTAGAAAGGAATCGTCTTTCTGTCTATGCCTGATGTGGCATTCTCTATGAAACTATCTTGTACTTTAAGTACTTTAGTTAGGTCTTTTTACTGCCAGGAACTATCTTCTCTAGTTATGATGTAAGACCATTTTACAAGGTCATTTTCCCGAACCTGTACGTCATGAATATCAAAGATATTGACAGTCGGCTAACTTCTGTGTCGTTCTTTATTCAAATACTCTTATCATACTTTCTTTAGAGTCTATTTGAAACATGCTCTAGTCAAGTCATTGGACTATAGCAATTTGACCCCGGAGACATCTCCGAGTCTCTTTCAATGGGTGGATCACGTTATTCACCAACCACCGATACCTCAGCAAGAACGACAAACATCTCGAAACCATTTTAAGAAACTTACTCCCGATCTTTACCAGGACTGCATCATAGGGATGTAGGTCGAACTTTCCTGAACATACTTCCATTCCATTCTAGGACTGCGTCATGGGGATTTAGGTCGAACTTTAGAGAACATACTTCTATTCTTTTCTTGAGCAACCGAACTACGTTTAGATTCAACAATTTTCGCTCACAAATTCATTTTTCTTTCGGTGTAACAGAATCATGAATCCCAAGAAGAACGATCAGCCCATTAACCAAACACCAACTCTTCAGATCGATGCAACTACCTTTCAAGCTGCAGTGTCGGCTGCCGTGTCAGCTATTCTGACCCACCTGAACACTAACGACGCAGGTGTTAGCGGGTATGTTAACAATCATTCCAATCCAAGTATCAAGCGAAAGTCTTGGACGAACTCTAAGGACAAGTCGCTTCGAAAGGCGAACAAGAAACAACCACCAGTAACAACCTTCACAGCTACGACATCAGTACCTCCTACTACCATCCCTTCAGGAAGCCCAATGGTCCCCAAACCAGCCAAACTTTATGCTGGAAAACTCCCAAAATGCATCAAATGCAATTATCACCACCACAGACCTTGTAGGGAGATGCAGTGCTTACACTGGAACAGGAATGGACATACTGCTAGTCACTATAGGATCCAGATCCGACACATTTCTTCAACCACCAATGTCCAAACCTCTCAGATATTCCATCTATGTGGCGTCATGGGACACTTCAAGAAGGACTGCCCATCGGAGAAGGACAACAGCAAATCCGGATGAGTTTGACCTCAGGATGCGAAAAAGGCAGTTAAGGAACCTAATATAGTATAGGTTCCCTCCAAATCGTCAATATCTTGTATGTACAAAATAATGTTTAAAACTAGTGCAACCAAAGTCTAATCTTTTGCGAGATTCCGTCCGTTAAGGGACTCTAGTGCTGCGTATATTTGTCTTTTGTAGTATACCTTGTTTAGCAGCAATAGTCTTGTAATAAATCCTAAGTACAGTAACTCTGTTAATGGTTGCACTGTTGTGTTTTGTCTGTAACACCTTATGATAAAATCTAATGTCTTTAGTTCCATATGTTTCCGACTTTATCATACGACTAGAGAAAATTAATCTTCGAAATACCAGCTTCATAAGTACATCTCTTTCTCAGAAATCGCCTTTTAGAAAAGCCGTTATATCAGAACCCCGAAGTACCCATACAAGGAGTACCTTATAGTTCTTTTCCCTTCCGAAGGAATCTCCACATCATTACTCATGCAGTACGTCAAGTTCAATTCCAGGATTCATACGGATGATCTATCACTGAATAAGGTATACATGAGAGGGATATATAATCGATGTTCTACAGGTTTAGAATTGATGAGAGGGATATATACGACTCGTATACACGAACTTGTGATCATTGAATCACGCATGAATTCTAATATGAACTTCAGGACGGAGACTGTCCATGAGTACGAGTAATTGCATTGGCATAGGAACAAACTTAGAATCAGTATGACTCTTAGAACCAAGCCGCCTTCAGTCTAAACACCTACGGAAGATACCAGAACAACCCGGACAACACAACTAACTATTCCACCATAGAATTAGAAGACCATGCTTTTCACCCTTGAGAGCTCCGGTCTTATTCTTACCGCAAGTCGACGGAGTGCGTCATATGTACCTCGACGACCAGAGACTTCGTTTAGATTTCCTTTAGAAATCGTTATCTCTGCCTCGTTTAGAAGAACCGATTGAGCAACCACAGGGAAAAAATTACTTCAGAAATGGACCTGAGATCCGAATATCACCAGTTCGAGCGTTAGGGAAGGATGTCCTAAAGACTACCCTCCAAACTCGATGCGGCACTTCGAGTCCGTAGTGATGCCCCTAGGATAGGACCCATACGCCCATAGTATTCATGAGCTGAATAAGTAAAGTACACCTTTCTTACTGGGATCAGTTCGTCATTTCTCCATATAATGACTACTTATCCACCCTCGTAGTAAGAAAGAACCCATAGAAACATTACCCTCGGAGATACTTTCCGCAAAGTTCTCTGAACAAAAGTTTTGGAATTTAGAGTCAAAATTTCCTGAGACACACTTTTAGTGTTGTAGGAATTCTTGAGTACTCTGTCAAATTATCCAAAACCGTTGGGAATTTGTCAGCACCGTAGTCACTGACAGAAAATTCGCCAAATTCCAGGTCTTACAGACCTACTATCATTTAAAACATTGATTAAGGGGTATGAACTCACCTGCAGTAAGTGACAAGAATTGAACGGACTGTTATCGTACGGAAGGATTGGGCAAGAGCTTGGTTTCAAGTGAAGACTTAGACACACACAAAGATCCTAATTACATATGAAAACATATGTATATAAATAATTAGGGATTAAATCACTAGTTATACAAGTATAAACATTTAAACGCGAGGAAAACACTTTTGGTCAAGTGCTAGGAGGCTAATGGGTTGCAACAAAGGAGTGCAATGCCCCTAATGGGAGTTTAAGGTCAAAAGACCATATTCATTGGAGTTTACGGCCCAGGGGAGTAAGCTCCTGGTCGTAAACTCTCAACCAAGTTTTGAAATGGTGCTTAGAATTTCTACAACTCTAGTGGGGAATTGTTTCTAGGCTTACACAAGTGTTTGGGCACCATATGAACTCCTTTGGGGAGTTTACGGCCCAAAGACCTCCTTCCTTTGGAGTTTACGGCCGTAAACTCCCTTGGGAGGGTTATTATGGTGCTTTCAAGTCTCAAACATTTCTAGGGATTAAACTAGGCTTTGGTACTTGGCTTAAGAAGAGTTTATGGCACATTTGGCACCATTTTATGGAGTTTACGGCCTTGGAACCTTTTGGGTCGTAAACTCCCTCACACATGGGGTTCTAAATGTTTTAGCTAGTCCATAACTCATTTAGGTACATGCCCAAATTGTCTCTTGGGTTAGGGAAGGGCTTAGGGTGTCCTTTGACCCCTTTATGGGAGTTTACGGCCCAAGAACCACTCTTGGCCGTAAACTCTTCAATACTTGTGCCTTTCTTATGTTTCCGAGGTCCTAAACACATTAGGGTATTTGTCTAAAATAGATTCCAAGCCTTTGGGGGGTGATTAGGGCACTCTTAGCCCTTGAAAAAGGGGTTTACGGCCCAAGAGCATATCCTTGGCCGTAAACTCCTAAAACTTATATGATTTTGATTGATTTGTAGCCTCTAATGTTCATACATAAAGTCCTTAACTAGTTGTCTAATAAGGAAACGGGACTAGGTAGCCTTAAAGCTCCATTTTGGAGTTTACTCCCCAAGAACGTTCTTGGGCGGTAAACTCCCGGATCTTGTATTTTGGACATGTAAATAATGTTATTAATCATATAACAAGTATTAAAACACATCTAGGAAAGTAGACTCACAATCTGGGATGAAAACCCGAAGATCCGTGACAGAGAAATTGGCTTTTCTCTAATTGGAATTCAACTAATGAACCAATTTGGTTCAGAATTCTATTTATAGTCCTGAGATTTTTGGCAGAAAATATTTCTATTCTCGGAATGGATTCTAATGACCTAGAGTAATGGAATTACAGTGTTTCACAAAATCCTAGTGCATCCACTCTCCTAATATCTCCTTAGGTGTAAAACCCTGAAAACTGCCAAACTTATACCATAAGTCTGAATTTTCACTGTAACTGCTTCTACTTCTATTGGATTGAAATGGTTTGATTAGAATGGAAATTTCGAGTTGTCACATTCAGGTTTTATTCTTGATTAGTTCTTGAGACTTTCAAGACCTTTAAGACTCCCACTGTCCTCTTGACATATAAGACTTTCTTGTCAGTTATTCAAGAGATAGTGTGGATTCTAATCAAGACAATCACTTCACAAAATTGGCCGAAGTTGGTCTTTGTTTTATCCAAAACATCACAACTTACCAATTTCAAATGTACAAGAGTAGAAAACTTTTACTCTTACGTTTGACAAGTGTTTTAAACCTTCTTTAAGACATGTCACTCAAGTTACAATCTTGGAGTATGACTCTAAGACTTGTATTGGAACGAAGTATGACTCATCTTCTTGATTTAACCATTTCAACAATTCACGTTCCTCTTCTTAGTCATAAGAATACACTAAGATTTCCTTAGAGAACTAACTTTGATATGGTTTCTTAATCATTAAAATGATCACAAAAACTGATACTAAAGTACTCTCCCATCTTTTCAGATTTGAGAAACTTTCCAATGTCTCAGAATTATACTTTAGCCTGTAAGTATAACCATATTTACTAAGCTTTATTAAATTATGACGAATAATCTTATCAATCTTTTGTGGTGGATTTAATCAGTGCACAAGAATGTGTACTCGATCCCTTAGTCCGTTACTTGACTCACACATCCATGTGAACAAGTAGTTAGTCTTAATTTTCCAATACTTGAAAGTTCTCATTCATCATGCTATACAACTTGCATGATTCCAAGTTCCGGTCCAATTGAAACTTGGGTGATGAGAATCTTTCCTTATTTGGTAAATTTAGACATTACCACAAATGAAAGAATCAATTTCATATTTCCACTCTTGCTATTAATGGAATCATATAAGCAACACTTTTTCCTCAAATGCCATTGGAAGAATATTTTAAAATAAATAAAATCTAAAATTTTCCTTTATTTTAAAACTTTGCGGAAAAACTTATCCTTACAATCCATATGAAAACTTGTTGTTATCTATTCCTAACCAATATCTCATAACTCCTAAGAAGTAGCTCAAGAATCCGATCTTCAAGCTACGCGATAGAAATCCATCTACGCGATCAGATTCAACATATTCTTTCTTTAAGTTTCTTTACTTTTCTTTGATTCTTAAAACATCAACATGTGACTCTGTCACATCATGTATCAAGAATCTCATATTAGAAATTTAGCAGAGTTAGATAGTGGACTTTACCTGAAGTAGAGTCAAACTTATTGACTTCAACATCCTTAGGTAAATTTGGCAGATTCATAACCAATGTCCCTTCCTTTGGCAATATAAACATATGGACCCTTTGATAATGGTACACGGGACTATCACAGACTTAGCTTTTCTCTTTACCATTTGGTCAACCGAGTTGACTATGGCCGATCCCTTTCCATTGGGAAGAGAATGCTTTTATGGATTTCATGTGTCACTATTGTCAATGTCCATCAAGTTTTAAGGAAGTTGATCTTAACAAATAGATAAGATCATTAAGGGTCTTATCATAGTCTGTTTCATAGGTGTCCCAAAGGAACTCACTATGTGACTTAGAAAGTGATTGAACCACCAACTTTCTCAAGACTTTGACACCCAACTCTCCCGGCTTGTCAATATGTGACTACATCTCCAAGATGTGATCGCACCTAGACCTTGCCTTGCCAATATGGCTTGAGTGACCTTGAACTTGTGGGTTAGGGAGAATAATTGGAGGAGGTGGAAGAAGTATGATTTCCATGGGACATCATCTTCATTTAGGACAACTTGTTTCAAGAGATTTGGGAAGATCATAAATGTCTAAACCAAACATCTTTTGGGAGATATTCAAGATAGTTGATCTTAAGTCCTTAATATGACACCAAATATGAAATATTAAGGCTAGGACCCTACAAACTATTTTATAACTTAGAAGATGGATGCCGTAATCCAAGCTATAAAATATTTTAAGGTAGGTGAATAACGATTCACCAATTTCCACCAAGATAAACGAAATGTATTATTAGGTTTTAATTGGTTTTTGAAACTCCTAGATCTTTGAGATTCATTGAATTGTTCAATGGCATGTTTTAATCTCGAGCGTGCCCTTTAGGTTTTGTGACTGGGATGCCGAGGATCACAAAACAAGGTGTGAAGTAACCATGCAAATTACTTGGTACCCTTAAGTGTTTACCCCTCAATCGATGTGCCGGTTAACCACACACGCTCCATCGATACTATGATAAACATTAAGTTACCCTTTACCCACCTTGTTAAATACGAGTTAGTGTGCCGGTTAACCACACACGCTCCACTAACCGACTTAAACAAAGTGCAAAGTGTAATTTCATGGATTAGCACCTTATTCACATTTTCCTAAGTAACTAAGATTGGGTATTATTAAGAGTTTAGTTACTTAGTATTTATCATTAATACTTTTAATGAAGGGAGAATTCTAGTCCTGTCAAACCCGTTCGGCTAACGAACCTCCACCTGTCAAGCAAGCGGTGGGTGAGAGTGGACACCCATTAAGTTGCCATTTTATAGGCAACAACCTTATACCCACCTTATACACCGACTTCATGAATGACGCGTACTAGCGGTAAGACTGACTTTACTCTTATACATATATATATATATATATATATATATATATATATATATATATATATATATATATATATATTATTAACTTATAATATTATAAAGTATAAGGGTTGAATTTTAACTTTTAAAATTCTAAGGGCTAACTTGGAATTAAAGTATTCATAAGAGAAAACTTTACAAATTCCAAAACTTGAGGGCAAGTTTTGAAACTATTCAAAACTAATTAATTCCATAACTTATGTGTTTAAAGTAGTTTTAATCCAAAAACTCTTCAAGTTCCATAACTTGAGGACAAGTTATGGAAGACTTTAAACTAATAAAAGAATTAACTTTTCTTTATTTTATAACTTATGGAATTAATTAAGGTTACACTTTTTTTTTTAATTTATTATTTAATGAAGAGACTCTTGGTCCTCCATAACTTGAGGACAAATTATGGAGTCATAACACCTTTTAATTAGAACTAGGCTCTTCATTTTGTAACCTTTGCCAACTTTTATGAGTTTTATGAAACTTAAATGTGACTTTTCATATAACTTGAGGACAAGTTACAAAAACACATTTTAGAATCAACTCTTAGATTAATTTGGATTGAAAACAACTATTTCACTCAACTTTTCTATTAATCTAAGCAACTCATACGAACAAGATAATTCAAATCAAACTTTTTCATGTAATTAGTCTAAACCTTAAACTAATACAAAAAATGAATCTATTGACAATTATCTTTGAAATTGGATTAGCATGAACATTACCACATCAAAAACAAGTTTATAAGTTCAAAAACATCTTAGGGTAATGTTCCTAGTCCAATTCCAGCCAAATAAGTCGAATTTATGCTGTCTGGGGGTCCAACTCGTCGAGTGCACGAACCAACTCGGCGAGTTGGATGCTTTTTGCCTTGGAATCGGCGAGTCCATTCATGGACTCGGCGAGTCTGCTGGGAAGACAGCATCAAAACTCGATTTTCCAGCTTCTTTTGCAAGTATAACAACAAAACAAGCCTAGGCTTTGATACCATTGTTGGGTTTTGAGTATTCTAACACTCCTAAGTGTACATGCAACCCTAAATACCTTGGATCTATGTTTTCTCTATTATACATGCAAATAAGAACTTTCCAAGGTATTATCCTAATCTAGCATACAAAACAATAAATATAACAAGATAGAATACATACCTTTTTGATGTAGAAAGTCTTCATGAAGCTTGAGTGCCTAGTGCCCCAAGTGTGACACCTGAAATGGTTCACACAACACCAAATACATTTGGAATAACTTGAGAGAAATCCACAACTCATGAAATCGGCTAGCACTTATTTTTACACACTCTAGTCGCCGATTTTGTGAAGAATAAGATCTTTATATAGTATTACAATTAGGGTAAACCCTAATTGTCATGACTTTCCATTTCCTTGGATCCATGGGTTCAAATACACCATGGAGCATCCATGGACCTTCCTATGGGTTTTAGCCCAACTTGATTATCCATGGAGCATGAGCCCACTATACAAGTATGGATGATTTACACAATCAACCCATATATTTAATTAGTCTTCTTTTTGATCACTTAATTAATCCTAGATTAATTCTTGATCAATACTAATTAAATAATCTTATTATTCTTATTATTAATATACTAGAACTTATAATATATTAATAACCATAAGCATCCCAAATGGACCATGCCGGGTCGGGTCAAGTCTTACCAATTATAGTTATGGTCTATCCAAGTGCATGATGCCATGCAACCCAAATGGACCATGCCGGGTCGGGTCAAGTCTTACCAATTATAGTTATGGACTTAGACATTAATCCAACAGCTAAGTATTGGGTTAACATTACATTTGAATAAATGTTGTTACTCGTCTAAAATGGTGAGAAATATTATTTCCTTTCAAGCTTTGTACAAACAATGGTTTACCTTTTCTTTTAATAACGAATATGGTAGTATTAATGCTTTCTTTAATAATGTTCTTTATTTTAAAGCATTACCTTGTGATGGTGTGTATGATGTTGTGTCGGGTGTAGATAACCTAGGAAATAATGTGTTGTGTATTGATTCTTCTACTAACTTGGATAAAGCATCACTATGGCATTGTCGTCTTGGACATGTAACCAAGAAACACATACGCCAACTCCAAAATGATGGAGTCTTAGAGTCATTTGACCTAAAGTTAGATGATAGTTGTGAATTTTCTCTACTTGGAAAAATGACAAAATCACCCTTCACAGGTTCTTGTGCTAGGGCTGAAGGTTTATTGGATCTGGTACACATGGATGTGTGTGGACCCTTCAGAAATGCCACAAGGGATGCTAACCGCTTCTATGTGACTTTTACTGATGATTTTAGTAGATATGGATATGTCTACCTAATTAAGCATAAGTCAGAAACCTTTGAAAATTTCAAAGAGTTTAAGCAGGAAGTGGAGAATTAGTTGGGCAGGAACATTAACATGCTTCGATCCGATCGAGGTGGTGAGTATCTTAGTACATAGTTCATTGACTATCTTAAGGAATGTGGGATTATCTCACAATTCACACCTCCTAGGACACCATAGCTTAATGGCGTGCCTGAGAGGCGTAATCGAACCTTGTTGGACATGGTTCGTTCGATGATGAGTCGAGCTTTGCTACCAATCTTATTCTGGGAGTATGCCTTAGAGACTACCGCCCATATCCTTAATCTAGTTCCTACCAAAAAGGTTGCCAAAACACCTCACGAGATGTGGACTGGAAACGTTCCCAATATGGACCACATCAAGATTTGGGGTTGCGAGGCTTTCGTGAGGCGCGAGACTCACGATAACCTCGAACCTCGAAGTGAGAGGTGTATTTTCATCGGCTACCCATATAAATCCTTTGGTTACCTCATTTACAGACGCAATGATAATGTGGTATTTGTAGCAAGGAGGGGAGTCTTTCGCGAGAGAGAGTTCATAAACCAAGGAAACAGTGGGAGGCAAATTGACCTTGAAGAAATTCAAGAGTCAAGTGGTGAGGGAACCTTAAACCCTAGTAATCAACCTGAGGAGGAAACTTCTGTTGATCCGACTTATGAGTCATTACCTTTGAGACATTCCACGAGAGTTAGGAATACACCTGAGCATTACTACGGTTTCCATATTACTACGGAATGTGATACACTTATCAGTGATAACACACTGATAGGTCTCGATGAACCTAACAGCTAGACGGAAGCCATGGTCAGCCCTGAGGCTGTTAAATGGAAAGAGGCTATGGCCATCGTGATACAGTCCATGTATGACAATCATGTTTGGAACTTTGTTGACAATGTACCAAGTCGTAAGACAGTTGGGTGCAAATGGATCTTCAAGATGAAGAACAACATGGATGGTAATGTACACACATATAAGGCACGACTGGTTGCAAAAGGCATTTCTCAAACTCTGGGAGTTGAGTATGATGAGACCTTTACACCAGCAGCTAAAATTAAGTCTATTAGGGCTATGTTAACCATTGTTGTACTTCATGATTCTGAAATATGGAAAATGGATGTTAAAACCACTTTCCTTAATGGAAAGTTGGCAGAGGATGTTTACATGAGTCAGCCAGAGGGTTTTGTCAGTACATAGTACCCTAATAGAGTGTGTAAGCTTGAGAACGTCGAAAATGGAGATATTATGAGATAGATATTATTTTTACCTATGCTTGGATATAAAGAACGTCGAAAACGGAGATAGTATGAGATAGATATGGACGAAGCTTAGTCTCTACTCTTCGAGCGCGATAAATACGATACAGTTTTTGTAAATCTGGGATAGAAGGAGAATTAGCCGACGAGGTCTAAATGAAAGTTGTAGTCCTCGTAAATACCAATGCGTGGATATAAAGAACGTAGAAAATGGAGCCCGTACGCGGAAGATACGGATGAAGCTTAGAGACTACTTTATTATAAAACTCCTATAAATACAAGGGTGAACTCCTCATATTTTCTTCACACCATAAGCCTCTCTTTCTCTCTCTAACTTCTCTCTAACCTCCCTAAACCCCTCCCAAGTCTAGGGAACCTCCCTAGCACGAGAAGAAAGCCCCGGAGTGCCCGACGGCTCCGAGAAGAAAAGCTTTCGGCTCGGAAACGCTTCTCCAGCGAAGCCTGATTTTTTTATAAAAAAAACCCGTTGTAAGTGAGCTACGCCTATACTATATTTAATATAGATTTTATTTAATTATAGTAACATTATTAGGACCTTAAAATAATTATTTGGGCTATTGTTATGATTTATATTGAGTGTTATTTAACACTTATATAATAGTAATAATAGCTAGACTATTAATTAGTCGCAATTAACGTTAAAAGCTAAACCCTAGTGGTATTGATACTAGGCTTGAAATGATGTAAACTGTATAAAGTATATTATATATACAAAATATGTTGGGTAAAACATGGGTAGATGAATGATGAGGGATAAAGCTAAAATATAGGAACATTAGTAGTACGGACCTAGTTCCCTATAGGTATACATTGGCAGCAGTGGAGCTAGTACCCTATAGATGAGCAGTGGCACCTGGACCACAGCCCGTAGATGATTTAGATCTATGGTAAACGTCCTAGTAGCTGCGCTCTAAGGATAGTATCGGCACCTGCGCCTAATAGGGAGCCTTATGACCATGACAGTAGTGTTTAAAGGTCAATACCGGCAGAAGCGCCTCATAGAAAATGTCCTAATTCTGGCAGCTGTGCCTAAATGACAATATTAGTAGTTACGCTTGACCAATGTGTCATTGGCAACAATGGACTTCATGTTGTTTCCTTAGGATGATCCTTAGGAATGAATGAATAAGAAATAGCTGATTCTTAGGGTAGAACCTTAAGAATAAAGAAGATAATGGGGATGGGTAATTGGGTTGATTGTTTGATTGTTCAAACATAATAATTATATTATTGTGGGTTGAAAATCCTATATACTCACCAGGTGTCCCAACCTGACCCACTCAGTTTATTTATATCACAGGTGTTGATATGAAGTCACTTTACACTGAGAGATTTAAAAGAGATCTAGATCACTAGTGTAAATGAATGTAAGTTCTGTTTATGCTTATGTTTCTGTATTGACGATGACATCCCAAATGTTTTAAAAGTAAATAAAAAGATATTTCTTTAGAAATGCTTTGATAACCGATTATCATGTTTTTCTGGGAACAAATTCCTCATCCTTTTTTTTATTAAAAGAAATACTCTGATTTTTATAAAGAATAAACAAAATCGGTCTTTTCTGGCTGTAAAATAGGGATGTCACAATTGGTATCAGAGCATTAGTTTAAGCGAACTAAGAATATAGATTTATTTCTAGACTTAAACTTAGAATGCTAAGCGATGATTGTGAGGTGTGAGCACTAGATTATTTCAGGAATTATGCCTAAAATGCTTTTATGTGCTAAATGCTTTGTGCCTTATATGCTATTAGTTATTCGGATCTATGGTCTGTTGCCGACCGGATCTGAAACCTTATGTGTTTAGGATTCTAAACGTACGAGTACGATATTAGAACTAGAATATAAACGTTTCGGAGTGATAAGGATGATTTAAGACGTCAATCCTAAATTAAGATCTAGATTCACCTTATTCGGTGTATAGATCAAGATGGCAAGGACCCGTAGCGGAAACGTGAACGCAAATGGGAACCGAGGTCAGCCCCCAGTGATTGAGCAAATACCAGTTATGGTAGCCGCTGTTGAGCCAATAACGATGGCCGGAGTGCAAGCATTGATCCAAATGATGTTGGATCATCAAATGGAGGAAACCAGACATTTGCTCCAGCAAAATCGGGAGGAAGCGACTATTCAGATCGAACGGACCGAGTTGAACGAAGGGCAGACTGAGGAGGAGAACTACAGTGGAACCGTTGGTCAAGTCGACCCACCAATAGTTCGACAAAACAACCAAGATGACGGAGTCGAGAGGAATGGATACAAGTACAAGTATTTTCTGACTTGTAAGCCATCGACTTTCACTGGAAAGGAAGATCCGATAGGGGTCATGGATTGCATCTCGGAGATGGAGTTAGCTTTCATGACGTGTGGTTGCAGAGGCAAACTACAAACCACATTTGCGGTACGCCAGTTTAGAGGAGGTGCGGTTCATTGGTGGAACACTATGGGGAAGACTCTAAGCCCCAATGAGCTCCTGCAACTAACGTGGGCAGAGTTTTTGGTGCAGTTCAAACGTAGGTACTACTCAACCCAAAATCTGCTCGAGCTAGAAAACCAATTCCTTACCTTGAAGAAAGGAAGCATGTATGTTGATGAATACACCAACAACTTCACAGTGAAGATGGAGTTTGCCTTACGTCTTGTTCCGGATGAGCTAACGAAAATTGACAAGTACGCAAAAGGACTTCCATGGGAATATGCAGTGCCAGTACGTCAGGCACCTACTTTGGAGGCAGCTATCTGGGCTGCCAAGTCGGTTGAGGAGATGATCAAGGGAAGAGCCGCCAACAAGACCAAGGTTGGCGAAAAGAGGAAGTTTGAGAGGTCTGCGAAGCCCGATGAGTGAAGCAAGTCCAGTACAAGGAAGTTTTGAGGAGAAGGGAGCGAAGAAAGATGGTGCGAGAAGTGCAAAAAGAAACACTCTGGAAAATGCGGTGAGGAGGTGACTTGAACACCTATGTAATATTTTCAAGGAGTAATAAACCTTCGTTTTGATATTTGATGAGTTAAGATGTTATGTGATTTCCTTGTGTGGTGACTTGGAAAACTGCGGGACAATACTTGGGGCGAGTATGAGTAGGTGTGAATGGTAGTAGAGGCCTATACTACCGGAAGCACAGGACTCACGCTTGGATCAGGGAACGTCACAAGGTTACCAAGAAGCTAGTAATTGATATCGTTTTATTCAAATATGTCGTTACCATCGTTTCGGTAATGACTAAGAGGATGATTGTTATTCCGACCCTAGTGGTCATATCGAATTGAGTCCGACTACGATGAGTATGTTACGTGGTTCAGAGAACCAAGTTTGATGTAGCATCTGACTTAAGCCGGAAGATCGAAATAAAAGATAATAAAAGCTATCGATAAAGGTATCAAGATAGTTGCTTGTAGCTAGAAATGCTACCTTTAAAGATGTGATTAGAACATGAAGAAATGAATAGTCTGTTCTGGAAGTCTCTAAGAGACCTGAGTCTAAGCGTGGGAATATACGATGATAAGTCATTACAAGATGACACATCGGTCCATTTTAGTAATAAATAACTTATTTTATGTTTGTTAAGAAGAAGAAGCAGTCTCCAGTAAGGATTGAGATTGTGACTTGAAGGTCATAATTTGGAATCTAACGTGAGATAGGGAGCAAGTACAAGATCGAGCACCGCCTGCAATAAGGACGTCTTAGAGTTAGATATTCGTTTGAAGAAACATAGAAATTATATTTATTACCTAGGATGAAGAGATAACTTATGCAGTCATTATACTGCCCTATTTCGTTGATGATTCCGGGACATAATCATCCTAAGGGGGAGATAATTGTAACGCCCGTAGATCCGGGCTAGTCAATTTAGGGATAAATGGGCCGAAAACGAATTTTCGGCAAAAGATTATTTAGAATAAATAATATTAAACAAGTTATAGTATATGTCACAAGGTTTCCCTACATATAAAGAGCGCCAAAATCCGAGTTATAAAGAAGAAGTTACGGCCCGTCGAAGTTTTACGGCAAAATCGGCACGACACCCGGAAGCGTAAAAAGTGAATTTATGATAGAAGACTTTTTAGCCTTAGTTATCTAAACCGAAGTCGTAGATTATGTTAAAAAGAGAAAATCCATAAAAAGAACGCCCAAATCTGACTTCGTATGAGGAAGTTATGATTTTTCAAAGTTTCGGCTTAGTAGTGTACAACCCGAAACTCGAATTTTAGTTCGAGTGGTTTTTGGCTTACGCGACCTAAATGAGAGTTAAATATCTTATTAATGGCAACTTAACGGTAAAAAGATGGACGAAAACGGAGTTCATATGAAGGAGTTACGAATTCTTCGCGGTCATTTAACAGTCTAAACGCCTCATACTGTTAAATTTATGATCGGTCGAGAATTAGCCGACGGAGTCAAAACGAAAGTTGTAGATATTATTTTTACGTACACATGGATATAAAGAATGTTGAAAACGGAGATATTATGAGATAGATATGGACGAAGCTTAGTCTCTACTCTTCGAGCGCGATAAATACGATACAATTTTTGAAAATCTGAGATAGAAGGAGAATTAGTCGACGAGGTCTAAATGAAAGTTGTAGTCCTCTTAAATACCAACGCGTGGATATAGAGAACGTATAAAACGGAGCTCGTACGCGGAAGATATGGACGAAGCTTAGAGACTACTTTACTATAAAACTCCTATAAATACAAGGGTGAACTCCTCATATTTTCTTCACACCATAAGCCTCTCTTTCTCTCTCTAACCTCCCTAAACCCCTCCTAAGTCTAGGGAACCTCCCTAGCACGAGAAGAAAGCCCCGGAGCGCTCGACGGCTCCGAGAAGAAAAACTTTCGGCTCGGAAACGCTGCTCCAGCGAAGCCCGATTTTTTTTTTTATAAAAAAACCCGTTGAAGTGAGCTACGGCTATACTATATTTAATATAGCTTTTATTTAATTATAGTAACATTATTAGGACCTGAAAATAATTATTTGGGCTATTATTATGAGTTATATTGAGTGTTATTAAACGCTTATATAATAGTAATAATATCTAGACTATTAATTAGTCGTGGTTAACGTTAAAAACTAAACCCTAGTGGTATTGATACTAGGTTTTGTCGAGGAAAATTGTTTTGAGATAACGAAGCACTGTCTGAGTTAGAAATCACCACCTAATCTAGTGAGTGCATGCTCCCTTTCATCTTACACATAGAAATGAAGTATTTTAATATAAATTACGTGTTATGTGTGCATATTGTCTGAATACTTGTTGTCTATACTGGTGAAAGATTTTTATACATGTTTTAACTGATGTAAACTGTATAAAGTATTTTATATTTACAAAATATGTTGGGTAAAACATGGGTAGATGAATGAAGAGGGATAAAAGCTGAAATAGAGGAACATTAGTAGTACGGACCTAGTGCCCTATAAGGTATACATTGGTAGCAGTGGACCTAGTACCCTATAGATGAGCACTGGCAGCTGGACCACAACCCGTAGATGATTTAGATCGTCGGTAAACGTCCTACTAGCTGTGCTCTAAGGATAGTATCGGCAGCTGCGCCTAATAGCGAGCCTTATGACCATGATAGTTGTGTTTAAAGGTCAATACCCAATTCTGGGAGTTGTGCCTAAGTGACAATATTAGCAGCTGCGCTTGACAAATGTGTCATTAGCAACAATGGACTTCATGTTATTTCCTTAGGATGATCCTGAGGAATGAATGAATGAGAAATAACTGATTCTTAGGGTAGATCCTTAAGAATAAAGAAGATAATGGGGATGGGTAATTAGTTTGATTGTTTGATTGTTTAAACGTAATAATTATATTATTCTGGGTTGAAAACCCTATGTACTCACCAGGTTTCCCAACCTGACCCACCCAGTTTATTTATATCACATGTGTTGATATGAAGTCACATTACACTTAGAGATTTAAAAGAGATGTAGATCACTAGTGTAAATGAATGTAAGTTCTGTTTATGCTTATGTTTCTGTATTGACGATGACATCCCAAATGTTTTAAAAGTGAATAAAAATATATTTCTTTAGAAATGCTTTGATAACCGATTATCATGTTTTTCTGGGAACAAATTCCGCAACCTTTTTTTTTATTAAAAGAGATACTCTAATTTTTATAAAGCATAAACAAAATCAGTCTTGTCTGGTCGTAAAAATGGGGATGTCACGTCGTGTGAGACATTTGAGCCATCACACTTGAGGTGCTAGGCTCACAAGGTTCTCAAGGAATCCAAACAACAAAAAGATATGTTCTTCTACTAGAATTTATGTTTTAAAGTTCCCCATGCCATGCTAGTTAAGTTAAGAACCTCGGAAAATCATTTTTGCATGTATCTTAGTAAAACATAGATCCAAGGTTTCTAGGGTTGCATGTACACCTTAGGAGTGTAGAATGCTCAAAACCCTTTGTTATATTGGCATGATGTAGGACAGAAGATCCTTGGAGGCCCTAAAATGTTTCAAGACACCATCGACAAGATTCAAATTGTACGAGAAAGAATGAAAGCGGCCCAGGATCGACAAAAGTCCTATGCAGAAAAGAGGAGACGATCTATGGAATTCCAGGTGGGTGTTTTAGTAATGCTAAAGGTAACCCCATGGAAAGGCCTTATACGATTTGGGAATAAAGGAAAGTTGAGTCCCATATTTGTTGGATCTTTTAAAATCATCCAGAGATTGGTAAACAAGCATACCGCTTGGAATTGCTGGAAGATTTGGCAGGTATTCATGGTGTGTTTCATGTGAGCTATCCGAGTAAATGTTTAAGCATATATGATGAAGCAGTTACGTTATCCGAGGTGAAAATGGATAATAAGTTAACTTATGTAGATGATCCTGAAGAGATCGTAAACAAAAGAATGACTAAGCTACTGTCACACCCCGAAACCGAAGGCGGAAACGTTCCGGGGCGGAGGTGACGTCATGTGAAGTATCACAACCAATGTACATAGCAAGCATAGTAAACACAACCATTACATTACATAGATATATTTACATTTGTTTGAAAAAAAAGTGTTAGAAGTTTTATACGTATACATCATATAAACAAAAGAACAGACGAGACTTCAATACGCTCCGTCTTCTCCAAAAGTATGCGGGATACCTGTCTAACGAGAACCAGAGAATACAAGCAGTTTTGAAATATTAACATAAAGCTGGTGAGTTCATAAGCGATATTAACGGAATATCAACATAAAGCTGTTTAACATGTTTCAAATGAGTTTGGACACTCATGAAGTCATAATAAGAGTCTCAATTTAAATAACTTAATCCAAAATGTTAACGGAATAATTCGATAAAGACGAATTTTATTGACAAAAACGAGTTACAGCGATGAAATAAACTTCAGGTTGTCACAGCTACATAATAAAGAAATAGAGTTGGTGCTTGTCAAATGGAAACACCATCGAGGCCCAAATTATGCTTGGGAAAATAAGAATGAGATAAGAGCGAAATATCCTCATTTATTTTAATCGATGTAATTTTGGGGACAAAATTCCCAAAATGAGGAGGTAATGGTAACATACACGTTTTGAAATCGTGTTTTGTAAATGTTAAAAGTAAATAATATTATGAAATATTATGTGATATTGTGTATTGAGTCGTAACAGATAGTTTTACTAGAAATGAAGTAAAACAATGTTTAGAATCACTCGGAAAATATTGGAAGTCTTCTGAGATTCCAATTAAAAGTTAAATATCAAAATTTAACGAAAATATAAAATTTGAAATAAGTAAAATTTTATTATTAAAAGTTGTAAAGATTCTTGTTTGAAATATTTAGACTAAAACCTCATCGAAATCCGAGTTATAACGAAAAATTTATGACTAATCGAAGATCCGCGAAAAAACCAGCACGACATCGAATGAAGTAAAAAGTGAGTTTTCAATAAACTACTTTTCAGCCTTAGTGATCCAAACAAAAGTCGTAGTAATCGTTAAACCGAAAATTTTCATAAAAAGAACTTCCAAATCTGACTTCGTATGAGGAAGTTATGATTTTTCTATGTTTCATAATAGCAGTAGACAACTGAAAACTCGAAATAACGATTGATTGACTTTTAACCGACACAACCTAAACGAGAATTGAAGGTCTTGTCAGTAGTACAACGGTAAAAAGACTGAAGAAAACAGACATTAGATGAAGAAGTTATGGATTTTAGAAGTTTGGGATACAAAATTCAAGAAAAATGTTAAAACAGAGGAAAATTGCATGGCTCGGGTTCGGCCACGTCGCCTCGCATGCGAGGCCAGCTCATGTTCGCCATGTGCTCGCTGCTGATTCAACCAAAGATGCGGCCCAGTAAGAAGTGGGTGTGCCTCACATCGGTGGCAGGTCCGAAGCGAGCCACGTACCTCTCCCTCACATCCGACGCATGCAACCCTCGCAAGTCTGACGTGTGTTCCCTTCTCCCCTCGGATCTGAGTTTGCATGCTATAAATAGGAGGGTGCGAACCCTCCCGATTTTTGTTGTAATTTTGCATACTTTTACACCTTAAGCTATATTTTAAGCAACTTTTAATCCCCCGAAGCCTCGGGATCATACCAAACACCCAAAAAACATTCCAAAATGCCCGAAGACCCCGAAAAATTTATCTTTTCGGTTTTGAAACCCAACCCTCGCAAGGCCCGACTTTCATTAAAGCTCCCGGTTTTCAATGAAGAAAGGTATTTATTACAACGTAGTGCTGCACAAATTACCATTTTAACCCCCGATTAATTGACATTGAGTTTAATTTATATGAATAATTGTATGTTATGTGTTATATGTGGTATGTGTTTTTCTGTTGTTATTATTTCTGCTATTTATGATAGCAAAGTTGTACCTTAGGCCATATGATCAGTGAAAGAACTTAGATTCACAGTGGTATTGGTATGTAGCCCCTGGCCGTGTAGAGTATGTCTCGCAAGAGAATGACTTTTACCCATATGGCAATGGCAGAAGTTTGGATAGGGCTAAAAGCCTAAAATCTACCAAAATGTTTAATCAAAAATTATATGTCTTCTATGCCACTTGGGTTGAAGTCTTATTGATGTATATCAAGTATGGAAATTGTTGTATCCCATTGATTGTATATCTTTGAATCAAATCATTGATTGATAAGGAAAGCTTGTCACATGATTCACATATGCCTTTGTTGTTCCTTGTTCCTATTTCCTTCTGCCATATTAAATTATATATATGGCATAACGTTATATTGCATCTATTATTGAACTCACTAAGTGTTATCGCTTACCCCTCTCAATGTTTAACAAGTTGCAAGAGATAAGTAACCAGTATAGTCGTATACTATTGGAAGGTTTAGAATAGTTATAATGTTACTTTTGTTTTAAGGGATCATATATGTATAAAAGTATAGTATCCGGGGTAGTTGTGTAATATATATATATATATATATATATATATATATATATATATAGGATGTTTTGGATTAACAATTAGTTAGTATGAAACTGTTGGTCTTTCATCGGAGGAGGCCATTTGAAAAGGATTATGCCCATTAAGCATATGGAGACACTTTAATGTTATATTAGGCTTCAGGGTAAAGTATGCGCATAATTTAGTTATTAGTTTAGTCAATAAACCTATGAACTAATATAAAACTAGGATAAAATTTTAGTATTTATCCGTATAATATATATATTAAGGACATATAAATCAATTGTAGTCTCAAAAGTTAAAAAGAAAAGATTTGTTGTTATAAGTAGATATTAAGGAAGAAGGATTATTAGGTTCCATTAGGATAGTCAGATAATGGTTGAAAGTCTTTAAGACCATCGAAGGGTTGATCATGAATCTTCAAACCTTGGGGATGATGCCAAGAGTGATTTGGAATTGAAACCCCAGTAGTTGGATAAGAGTCACGACGTACTCGTGAACGAATTGCTTGAATAATAGTGGTACCTCAGTATAGGTAATGTAGTTAGAGTTTTGCGAGAGAGCTATTAGGCAACCTAGTGTCCACTATAATCTAGTAAGCTAGAAGATATGCTAGCATTATTATGAGTCCTTCAACAATATTAAAGTATTAATTTTAGTGTTTTCCAGACAATAAACCCGTTATAGAAAATCTGTATAAAATACAAGATTTTGGAACACCTGAACTAGGTAAAGAAACCATTTGTAATCTAGTTTCATGTGTGTTTTTAACATTATAATGTAAGCCTTTTAAAGAAATGTTCTGGAAAGTGGATTTTGTTAGGATGTTGTAGATAAAATTCCATAGTTAATCACCTCATAACTAGTCGATGGCATTAACATTTTACACCTGAATACAATCGTTAAAAATAGCGTGTAAATTCTGGAAGCCTAGACTGACGGATTCCTGGTTTTGGAAGATTTCACGAGGAAGTTTGGTGTATGTCTAAGTTAGAAATGAAGTTTTTCGGCTAATTAAGTATGGATGAACGAAGTTGATGCAACAACGTTAGCTAGATCTTAGGCTGATCTTGTAAAGCCTAGTAAGATAATGTGTAGGCATTAACCTAAGGGTCTTTAGCAGTAGGAATTTGGGGATGAAATCTCTATATGTAAGGGAGAGTTGAAACACGCCATTTTCACCTTACAATATAAATGACCGGTCATGTAAGCAAATGTTTTTGATAGAAGACTATTTAGGATAAATAGTCTTGACAAAAGTCACAGTAATCGCAAACCCTAGACCGTGCATATAGATAATGTCCACATCTAACTTCATAAGAGGAAGTTATGCTTTTTATAAGTTGTAACACAACAATGTGCGACACAAAAGACGAAATTAAGATTGGTTGATTGTTAGAAAAAAACAATCTACACGAGATTTGAAGATCTGTCTATATAAAGATTGTCGAGAATAGATATTGTAGCAGAGAGTTATCATTTTTATACAGTCTTTAAATGTCTAAGGCTATAAAAATGTAACTTTAAAAATAAAGTGAGAATTAGCCGACGGAGTCAAAACGAAAGTTTTAGATATTGTCAATAGATACGCGAGGATATAAAGATCGTCAAAAACAAAGTTCGTATAAGGAAGTTATGAACTTTTAGAGCTTTCCCGAGTGCACCATGTGCAAAAGGACATGCAACAAAAGTTTATAGAAGGGTCATGCTGCTCTGGACGACATACGGCACATGTCACACTCTGGGAGGACGACCAAGCTTGGCCGCATCCCCATTTCTAGCCCTATAAATAACAGTCATTTGTTTGTTCGTTCTCCGCACCAAATCCTACCAACTCCCTCTCTATAACCTAGCATCCATGGTATTTTCGGGTTCTGAATAATCTAATTTTCAAGGTAATTCTTCATACTTGAGCCTAACAAATAGAAGCGCTCAATATCGAAGTCCTTCCAGTACCAATCCCAATTTTCGGTAAAAATCTTTGTAAGTTAAGCTACTCTTACTAGGCTTTTAACTGTTACTTATATTTATATTCATAGTCATTATTATGAATGTATAAATAAGATTTATGAGTAATTCTAGTCATGATACTGATTCATCTACTTACAGGAGAGGTGTCTATAAGGGTCACGTTGACTTGGTTATTGGATTTGAGAAAAGCTATATGTCGAAATGATCTTGCCTCCCAACTGCCCTGCCTGGATGATCCTTATTTGATAGAACTCTCGGTATTCATTGGGAATAGTGAAAGATCAACCCTTTCATTACCATATTGTTATAAGGATTAATAAGTAATAGTATTATAGGTTAATACTTGTTAGGTGCATTACCCGTAAGTAGGATCGCAGAGAAAGATGTTAGTCTTCTGAGAATTATGTAGGTGAGTTATCCTACCATATTTTGTATTACAATACACATCCATGGATGTTAGGATAGAGAACTAGTAAAGTAGAGCTGCTAGGATAGTCTGTTTGTGCTTAAGTGTAAACTAGTCAAAAGTATAATAGGTCCTGTAGAATCTATAGTGCAGTGTCTATGTGCTTTTAGGATAGAGAGCTGATAGAGTAAGAACTAATAGTATAATATCTATGTGGTTAAGTAGAGTATAAAGTATAAGTGTACCTATACTAGTAGAATCTATAGTACAATCTTTATATGCACAATTGTCGTAATTTATTTGTGGTTGATGGCGGAACGACAAAAGTATGAGAGCCTATAGACCCATATAGATTTAGTTAGGGTTGATGGTAGAATAACCAAAGTATGGGAGTCTACATACCCATATAGATTTAGTTATGGTTAATGATGGAACAACAAAAGTATGAGAACGTACCCTTTTGAGTTAAGTTGAATTCCATAGTTACAATTGAATTGTGACCTAAAAACCCTAATACCAACTTGCTAGAGCTCATCTGGTTACTCTTCTGTAAATATATACTGTTGCTTAGCAAATATTAGATTAATATTAAGTACCAGCTACTTGTGTGTTATATGAAAAGTATAACTTCTATCTAATAGTTACCTGAAGTACTAGTCCCTCCAGAATTGCTTCTCATATAAGAAGGAGTAGTTCCTCCTCCAGTGTCATGTTTCTTCATAGAAGAAATAAGATCCATCTATGTGGGCCTTGTTTGATTTCTTGGGGCTAAAGTTATCCATTCCATTAACTATAGGCTTCTTAAAACACACAGAGTGGGTCTTCTAAAACTTACATTATTCCATTATTTTCTGAACTGGATGAAAACAAATATCATTGTATTGTTCAAATGTATGCTTAACTTGTCAGAAATCCGATATTCATCTAAATTATCCAAGACTTCCTAGACCCCAGGAATAACTGTTCCAAGTTATAATGTTAGAATTATCTTTAGCATCATAGTGTTGACACCATGTATCATGTTCACATTTTCGGCTCAAAGCAAGTGGTTTATGAATAGGACCTTTAAGAAATGATACTATTTGTCGCCAAATTCAATTATCAACTTTTTCTTCAAATCAAAATAACAGGCAGATAAAGCACCAAGATTGAGCTGCAAGTCGGAGATTTGTTTTGATTTATGTTCATTTTCTTTCTCTAACTCTGAAATTCTAACGTCTAGAGTTCCAATCAAAACATATTCTTCAATAAGTTTTTAATTTAAGACTCCGATCTCCTCCTTGATCTTGAGCATCGTCGCGTCTTCTTTATCAGGGCTCCCTGCGCCTATCAATAATCCTATGCCCCTAGGTGTAGGAACATCACCTTCACAAGCCCAAAACCTGACATGCCATTCGGAGGCTACATCGTGCGCACGTTGAGGAGTCGAGGAGCCACCAGGATCTGAAGAGCTCTTAACTTCACAAGATTGGCGAACAATGTTGGGCTCCTTGTGCATCATTTGGCTATCATAATGCGTTTGTTGGCTTGGGGTAACCGTTGTCGTAGATTGTTGAGCGGGATGAGCTAGTTCCATAATGAGCACTCCCGAACTTGGATATGTTCTTCTTGTTTTAAGTGGAGGTTGGGAGTCTTGTGTCTCTTGTGGATTACTCTCAAATAGAATAATAGTTGGAGTGGCAACTGCCTGGGGAGGAATCCTCACAGTTGAATCCAAATCAGTAATAAAGTCGTCCATCTGATCGGGCGATTGTTGTGGCAGCTTGAGAATATTTTTTTTCTCTTTGAGTCTTCATTGGAAAAAATCCAACATTATCGACATTATCAAAGAACGAAGCGAGGTGTTCATCATTCGGCTCGAAATCAAGGTATACATAATCATCATTAAAACCTGATAAATCACCTTCTTGACCTATTCCAGCTCCATTATCATCCCTATCATCATCAAATCCTAGGGTATTATTCCCCTATATCCATCCCATCATCCCCTTCATCATCATCATCATCATCATCATCATCATCATCATCATCTTCGTCATCATCATTAACATTGATTATTGGAACATGCTCATCTGCAACAATTGCTATAGGAGGAGTAGTGTTATATTCCTGATAAAAAACAATAACTTCATCATCTTCGTTTTCTGAGGCTTTAACCGAATCTGAATCCTCCCTAATCTCAGAAAAACAACCAAACTTTTCTAAGGGCTTCGTTCCTTGAAACAAAAATTTTGAGACTTTGCGGTTCTGCATCATAAGACCAAAAGTGCTAGGACCTGGAGACTTCAGATCCAAATCTTCTCCTCTTCCTTCCAGTTCAGGAAATTTAGCATTGATGATCATCTGGAGGAACCTTGTGTACATTAAAAAGGTGTCCTGTCCCTTCCCTTGTAAATTATTCTTCATTTCATTCAACACATATTTTGAAAAATTGTAGTCAAGATCCATGACTAGTGCAGTGATGGCGCCGATATTTCAATAAAGAATTTTCATTTGCACCTGCTTTCCTTCAAAAGATGCATATCACAAAAGAGTGGGCAAGAAAACGCCAGTAAGGGGGAAGTAACTTCTTTATTGTAAGAGGAAGAACTCCTTCATAACCGATCCTATATAAGATCTCCTTGACCTGATCCATTGGAATTTCAGTTGGAAATCCTGGTTGATCCTCAAGTTGAAGCACTTTTCAGATAATATGTTCAGACACCACAATCTTTCTCCCTTGGATAAAGGATTCCACTGTGCCTTCTCCATTTTCTCCTTCTTTGTTAACTAAAGCCTTGTCCCAAAATTGTCTTACTAACTCCTAATAGATAATTGGATTTGTTTGGAAGGCATGAGCAAGTTTACAGTTTTTAAGTCCATGAACCGTAGCCCAAAACTCTTGATACGCCATTGGAGGATCTAAAAAATTATGCAGCAATGTTGTGGTTTTCCGAAAACTTTAGATCTTCCATTTATCTGCATCAAACAAACCAAGTGAGAATACTTAAAAATTAAACAATTTAGATTAATTTTGTCAAATATTGGTTGACTAAGGCTCTAATTTTAATTTTATGTCTGTCAAAATGAGTTAATTTAGGGTTTACAGCCGAAAAAAATAATCAACGTCAAAATTTAGGTTTTCGGCTGCAAAGTGTTTTTGGTCGCAAATGCGTTTTCAGCTGAAAATGTTCCGCTTTCCAGATTTTGATGAAGAACACCATCAAAAATGCGATTTTGCCTCTAAATCCTGCCAAACAAAGTCGATTTGAGTGAGAAAAAGTTGTATGGTGGTTGCCAAGTCATTACTTACAAGAATCGTGAATCAATTTCTGATTAAAACAACAAACATATAATGAATCAGTGACAGTGAGCAAGAACTTGAGAGAGAAAAGGAAAGGGAGATTTCGGCCAAAATCAATAAGGTGCGAATAAAGGAGTCAACAGCCGAAAATCCCTCCTTATATAGCATATACTATTTTCGGCCCAACACCCATAATCAACTGGGCTGTAAACTAAAAGCTTTTAAAGTCCAAACACAATAAATTCAATTTTAGTTAAAAATGAAAACATTTTGAAGACTTAAAAATTTATATTATAAATAAATATAAAATAAACTCTAAAAATTTAAATTCAAACAAATAATTTTTTTAATTTTTATAAAATAAAAATAAAATAAAAAAAAATAAAATAACATTAATTCCCTTTTCAAAATAAAGTGCTTTGGGATCATAAGTTCTGACACAATATTAACATGCTTTTCGGTACCTTCACCTTCATGAAAAGATCTTGTCAATTGTCGGTATTGTGGTCCACTTAAACACGAATGATATTGACAATGTCGACATAGTATGAGTGACAAGTCATTACTCTTACAATCTTAAATTGACCATTTAACTGATGACAACCAAGGGTATTGTTGTCCAGCTAAATTTAGTAGCAAGATCTACAAACAACCTATTAGTTGATTCAATTTTAGATGAACTAGAGTATGTTTCCCACTTCCTGATATACCTTGGTAATCAAGTGCTTCCAAACAATCCCTTACTTTAGAAGAGTAGACAATTAATAGGAGAGAAAATAGATTTAGAAGTGCATATGTTGTGTCCTAGGTCGGATCTCTTCCAATCACGCAGAGGGGACAACATGTGACTAACGCAGATAGAGGAGTTGAGAGAAAGAATGATGCATATGTTGTGTTCCAGGTTGGATTGCTTCAATCACGTAAGACAACATATGATTGACAGGCAAAAAGATATGCATAGATAAATGGTGCATAGAAATAGAGTTGCATGTGTTGCATTCCAGGTTGGATATGTTCCAATCATGCAAAGTAAGCAACATATGACTGACGGTTAGACAACAAGAAAACAATTTTCTACAGACCTACTTTATCAAAACCCCGAGTTACCCTATCAATACCAGAATTAAGGTCATGAGACCATACATCAACAAAATCTTAAACCACAACTCTAGATATATGATTTTAATGCATAGTGCAGATTTTCATGTTTATCTCACTGCTCAATCTACCCAAGCGTCATATTGTCAGTCCAAATGAAACCTTTTAAAACCTTTTGTGCCTACCACCACATTGAACACAAAGTCTAGACAATTTAGATTCATTACCTTACACTTGTTTAGACTGCCCTTTATCACTCAATCTTGAAATCACGTCCCCAAATGATCACCTACAAAAAAAACATAAGAATATATTTTTGGATTTTTCTTTTATAATTTTTTTGTGTTTTTATTTCTCCCCCTAAACTGTAAGTCCCTAAATCTGCAACCAACTAGTGATCAACAAATAAACAAACGAAAAAATATAAAGCACAAGAATGTGTAGAAGATAGAATTGATCTGAAAACGTCTGGTACAATAGACATTAGATACACCTGACCGCATACAACTACTTACAACTGACAAGCTACATAAACTATTTGTACGGAACAGTAACTAGAAAACTAGTTTGCAGCCGTAAACACCACATGGACCGAAAACGAGACGTTTTCTGTTGACCCAAACGAAAACCCACAAAATACCTATAAAAAGCATTCAAAACATAAATTCTTAGTTCAAACCAACAAAACCTGTCCTAACAGTCTCCCCCTTGGTTTGAGGCTAGCATGAATTTAATCCTTCTCGATCAAGAAAACATATGAGTTCCCTATAGTGCTTGTCCACATCTTTTTGTTTATAATCTTAGCGACCATACCAGCGAACTCCTTGAAAGAAACCTCCAAAATATCATTCTTAACCACGATCTGATGTTGTGCTAGAGTACGGATGTTGCACTTTCTAAACTGCATATGATCCTTTGCTTCAACAAGACTAAAAAAACCTCCAGGAAATTTGATGACTGCGGTGGCTGTGGCCTCATCATAAACCCAAAATTCGATATTATCCAAAGACCCATCTTGGAACTATTGAACAATAGGAATTTGACGCATTTTCTTTATGGGAGGCCGCATCATAGATTTTACAGTCCGGTTGGGCTTAGGATCGAGGACGCCTTTGAATTTCTTTACAAATGAATCGGCAGTCTTCATTCAATCAAATTTTCTCCTAACTTGGTTCCCTAAAAAGGGATAGAAATCAGACCAGCGAGGATCATTCGCTGGATTCTGGAGTGGAGCTTCAGCGAGTTCTGTAAGGTCGACTTTAGTCCAAGAATTAATGTTATTTATGTGTTTATAATACTCAACATTTCCACTTTTCCTCTTGACCATCCAGATATTTAATTTATCATGAAATCCCCACATCAAAATTCCAGACCAATCTCCGCACTAGTTCTTGAACCGATTTTTCCTAACCTTAGTCACACTTAGTTGAGGCCGATCTCCACGGATGTTTTGATTGGAATTATTCATGAAAAGATATCCTCTTTTCCCTTGAGGCTTGGCTTGTTTATGAGATATCTTTAGAATTGCTCTTGGATCAGATTGAGCAGGTTTAGTTTTAAACGATAAATAATACGGTTCATTCTCGCAGTTTGAGAAGCATCTTGAGGATTTTGAGTTTCTTGGGCAGGGGCACCATAGGAAGCTTCGGCTACATTAGGTTCACCAACCATTGTTTTGAATTAAATTCAAATACCAACTTGTTATTAAAATCAAAATAACAGGCAGATAAAGCACCAAGATTAAGCTGCAAGTCAGAGATTTGTTTTGATTTATGTTCATTTTCTTTCTTGAGCTTTGAAACTCTAACGTCTAGAGTTCCAAACAAAACATATTTTTCATTAAGTTTTTGATTTAAGACTCCGATCTCCTCCTTGATCTTGAGCATCATTGTGTCTTATTTATTAGGTGTCCCTTCACCTACCAATATTCCTTTGCCCCTAGGTGCAGGGACATCACGTTCACAGGCTAAAAACCTGCCAAGCCGTTCAGAGGCTACATCGTGCACAGGTTGAGGAGTCGAGGAGCCACCAGGAGCTGAAGAGCTCTCAGCTTCATAAGTTGGGCGAATAATGCTGAGCTCCTCATGCATTATTTGGCAGTCATAATGCGTTGGTAGGCTTGGGGTAATAGCAACAGTAGATTGCCGAGCAGGCTGACCTAGTACCATAATGAGCACTCCAGACCATGGATCTGTTGTTCTTCTTCTTTTAAGTGGAGGTTGGGAGGCTTGTATCTCTTGTAGATTACTCTCATTTGGAATAATAGTTGGAGTGGTAACTGCTTGAGGAGGAATCCTCACAGTTGAATCCAAATCAGCAATAAAGTCGTCCATCTGATCGGGCGATTGTTGTGGCAGCTTGAGAATATTTTCTTCTCTCTGAGTCATCGTAGGAAAAAATCCAACTTCATCAACAATATCAAAGAACGAACTGTGGTCTTCATCATTCGGCTCGAAATCAAGTTATACATCATCGTCATCAAAACCTAAAAAATCACCTTCTTCACCTATTCCAGATCCATCATCATCCCTATCATCATCACCTTCATCATCATCATCTTCATCATCATTATCTTCCTAATTAGAAACAGTAACTTCATCATCTTCATTTTCTAAGGCTTCAACTGAATCTGAACCCTCACCAATCTCATTAAAACAACCAAGCTTTTCTAAGGGTTTTGTTCCTTGAAACACAATTTTTGATACTTTGCGGTTCTGCTTCATAAGACCAAAAGTGCTAGGACCCAGAGACTTCAGATCCAAAGTTTCTCCTCTTCTTTTCAGTTTTAGATATTTGGCATTCATGATCATATGGAGGAACCTTGGGTACATTAAAAATGTGTCCTTTCTCTTCCTTTGTAAATTATTCTTCATTTGATTCAACACATATCTTGGAAAACTGAAGTCAAGATCCATGAGTAGTGTAGTGATGGAGTTGGTATTCAATAAAGAAATTTCATTTGCACCTGCTTTCCTTCTAGAGATGCATATCACAAAGGAATGGGTAAGAAAACCCCAGTAAGGGGGAAGTAACATCTTTATCATAGGTGGGAAAAATTCTTCATAACCTATCCTATCTAAGATCTCCTTGACCTGATCAATTCGAATTTCAGTTGGAAATCCTGGCTGGTACTCAAGTCGAATCACTTCTCGGATAATGTGTTCAGACACCACAATCTTTCTCCTTTAGATAAAGGATTGCACTGTTCCTTCTCCATATTCTCCTTCTTTGTTAACTGAAACCTTGCCCCAAAACTCCCTTACTTACTCCTGACAGATAACTGGATTTGCTTGGAAAGTATGAGCAAGTTTGTAATTTTTAAGTCCATGAACCGTAGACCTAAACTCTTGATGCGCCATTGGAGGATCTGAAAAACTATGCAGCAATGTTGTGGTTTTTCGAAAACTTTAGATCTGCCATTTATCTGCATCAAATCAACCTAGTGAGAAAATTTAAAAATTAAGCAATTTAGATTAATTTTCTCAAATATTTGTTGACTAAGGCTCTAATTTTAATTTTATGTCTGTCAAAATGAGTTAATTTAGGGTTGCAGCCGAAAAAAAAATGAAGGTCAAAACTTAGATTTTCGGTTGTAAATTGTTTGTGTTTGCAAACGCGTTTTCGGCTGAAAACGTTCCACTTTCCATATTTTTATGAAGAACACCGTCGAAAATGCGATTTTTCCTCTAAATCTTGCAAAACAAAGTCGATTTTAGTGAGAAAAAGTTGTATGGTGGTCGCCAAGTCATTACCTACAACAAACATATAATGAATCAGTGACAGTAAGCAACAACTTGAGAGAGAAAAGGAAAGGGTGTTTTCGGCCGAAATCGATAAGGTGCGAATAAAGGAGTCAACGGCCGAAAATACCTCCTTATTTACCCTATACTTTTTTTTGGCCCAACACCCATAATCAACTGGGCTGTAAACCAAAAGCTTTTTAAGTCCAAACCCAATAAATTCAATTTTAGTTAAAAATGAAAACATATTGAAGACTTAAAAATTTAAATTAAAAGTAAAAATAAAATAAACTCTAAAAATTTAAATTCAAACAATAATTTTTTTGAATTTTTATTAAATGAAAATAAAAATAAAAATAAAAATAAAATAACACTAATTCTCTTTTCAAAATAAAGTGCTTTTGGGATCATAAGTTCTGACAAAATATTAACATGCTTTTCGGTACCTTCACCTTCATGAAAAGATCTTGTGAATTGTCGGTATTGTGGTTCACTTAAACACGAATGATATTGACACTGTCGACATACTATGAGTGACAAGTCACTACTCTTAAAATCTTAAATGGACCATTTAACTGATGACAACCAAGGGTATTATTGTCCAGTTAAATTTAGTACAAGATCTACAAACAACCTATTAATTGATTCAATTTTAGATGAACTAGAGTACGTTTCCCACTTCATGATAAAACCTGGTAATCAAGTGCTTCCAAACAATCCCTAACTTTAGAAGAGTAGACAATTAACAGGAGAGAAATTAGATTTAGAAGTGCATATGTTGCGTCCCAGGTCGGATCTCTTCCAATCACACAGAGGCGACAACATGTGACTACCGCGGATAGAGGAGTTGAGAGACAGAATGATGCATATGTTGTGTTCCAGGTTGGATTGTTTCAATAATGTAAGACAACCTATGACTGAAAGACAAAAAGAAATGGATAGATAAGAAGGTGTATAGAAATAGAGTTGCATATGTTGCATTCCAGGACGGATATGTTCAAACCACGCAAAGGAAGCAACATATGACTGATAGTCAGACAGCAAGAAAACAATTTTCTACAGACCTACTTTATTAGAACCCCGAGTTACCCTATCAATACCAGAATTAAGGTCGTGAAACCATACATCAACGAAATGTTAAACCACAACTCTAGATATATGATTTTAATGCATAGTGCAGATTCTCATGTTTATCTCACTGCTCAATCTACCCAAGCGTCGTGTTGTCAGTCCAAATGAGACTATAAGAATTCATATCGTCTAGTCCTTTCATTGTCAATCAAAGTCTAGTCGTTTTAAAACCTTTTGTGCCTACCACCACATAAAACACAAAGTCTAGACAATTTAGATTCATTACCTTAGACTTGTTTAGACTGCCCTTTATCACTCAATCTTGAAATCCCTTCCCCAAATGATCACCTACAAGATAAAACCATAAGAACATATTTTTGGATTTTTCTTTTATAATTTTTTTTTGGTTTTTATTTCTCCCCCTAAATCTGCAACCAACTAGTGATCAACAAATAAAGAAACGAAAAAATGATCAAGCACAAGAATGAGTAGAAGATAGAATTGATCCAAATTGCACACGTTTTATATATAACCGAAAATGTCTGGTACAATAGACACTACACACACTTGACCGCAGACAACTAGTTACAACTGACAAGCTACATACCCTATTTATAGGGAACAGTAAATAGAAAACTAGTTTGTAGCCGTAAACACCACATGAACCGAAAACGAGACATTTTCGGTCGACCCATATGAAAACCCACAGAACACCTATACAAAGCCTACAAAACATAGATTATTAGTTCAAAACAACAAAACATGTCCCAACAGTCTCCCCCTTTGTTTGAGCCTAGCATGAATTCAATCCTTCTCGATCAACAAAACATATGAGTTCCCCATAGCGCCCGCCCACATCTTTTTTTTTATAATCTCAACGACCATACCAGTAAACTCCTTGAAAGCAACCTCCAGAGTATCATTATTGACCATGATCTGATGTTATGCTAGGGTACGAATGTCACGCCTTCTAAACTGTAGATGATCCTTTGCATCAACAAGACGGAAAAAACCTTCAGGAAATATGATGACTATGGTGGATGTGGCCATAAACCCGAAATACCATATTATCCAAAGACCCATCCTGGAACTACTAAGCAATAGGAATTTGAAGCATTTTCTTTGTGGGAGTCCGCATCACGGATTTTACAGTCCGATTGTGTCACACCCCGAAACCGTGATGGCGGAATCGTTCCGGGGTGGAGGACGTCATGCGTAGTATCACAACAATTGTATCATAACAAGCATAGTAAACACAAGAAGAAATTGAACACATATATGAAAAGGTTTACATTGTTTAATACATAGTTTTTATTCAAAGTAAAAGTAAATAGACAGACGCGACTCTAACTCTTCGTCTTCTCCGAACTCCTGAAAGTACCTGTCTACTAATTCCCTGAGAATACAAGCAGTTTTGAAAGAATATCAGCATAAAGCTGGTGAGTTCATAAGCATTTTAGTTTTAGTGAGAAAATGTTCTTTGAATCCATTTGAAAAGTGTTCTTCAAGAAAATCCTATATTTTCTTATGAAAAGCGGTCTTGAAAGAGCGTCTACTAGTAGAAAATAAACCATCAATTTTAGAAAAACATGTTATCCGTCTTAGAGGTAGAGATGCCAGTTTAAAAGTCCTTGATTTCTAACAACATATATAAAAGTAGTTTTATTACTTAAAATAAAACAAATGAAGAAGAGAGTCCGTAAACAAAGTTAGTTTATACTTATTTGCGAGTCGTATAACCATACTTGATATGACCGAGAGACCTTTATAACGTTCTTTAGGCGTTAAGCTAAATGACATTTGTTCACCTCAGGCGTGCCCGCCTCACTGTAACTAGCAGTTCTGGTGTAGGATTATCAGTCCTGAATAGATCTATTCACAAACCTCACGCTCTCCCTCCAGGAGACTCTGGTTATACTAAAAGGATTTATCACTATACACCTAAGGGTACAATATTGAATTAGCGCCTCACAATTCTGTATAATCTAGTTTACTAGCAAGAAATCAGCATAAAACGGTAATTATCCTTGAATAAATGTACTTTATATTTATGAGAAAAACATATAACATAAATTAAATCTACCATAGTTTATACATATTCTTTTATGAAATCTGATTAAGCAGAGATGC
This sequence comes from Lactuca serriola, assembly GCF_051521515.1. Lineage (NCBI taxonomy): Eukaryota > Viridiplantae > Streptophyta > Magnoliopsida > Asterales > Asteraceae > Lactuca > Lactuca serriola. The sequence goes on from NC_136411.1 coordinate 341,554,401, forward strand.
CTAGAGGGTTATCCCAAACTATACCCGTTATAGTTTATTAGAGTTGATATAGAGCTGCTTTGTAAAAACCTTTCTGAAAGCTATGAAATTAGATTTCCAAAATAGTAGTTTCCCTTATGCTCAACATAATACAAAAAGAGATAAAACATCCGAATATGTTATTAAATGTGGAAATCGTTGGAGTGCATTAATAAGTTTAAAACTCAATAAAATACTTTGAATTTGGCTTGTATTCCCCCTCAAAACATTAAAAACACGAAAAATGTAGGGGTATGAACTCACCTCCGGTGATTTGAATGAAGGATCGACACGGAACGATGGATGTTCAAGCGAAGCCTTGAACACGATTTGATCCTAAATTACATGCAATGATACATAAAGAAGTCAAATGAAGGTATTTCACCACTAAATGTGTTGGAAAACCACTCTAGGTACTTGGGACTACTTGCACTAAGTGTTAGAACCTTGAAGAATTGCATGAGGGGAGTGTATGGCCACCCTAAAGGTGTGTACGGCCATGGGTGTGTGGTCGTACACTCAAAATGAGAGGTGTTCTTGTGGTGTTTTCAAGGCCTACACTTTCATACATGAAGTGTTCTTGGTCTAAAATCAATTGTAGTGCAAGTTAGGGGGTCCTAGAAGTGTGTTTATGATCCTAGAATGAGTGTGTGGTCGCACACTTGGGTGTGCTGCCGAATACTTGGAGTATGCTGTCGCACAAGGATGTGTGCGGCCGTACGCAGGTGTGTGCGGTTATACACCCCATACAAAAATGTCCAAATTGCCATTTCCATGGTATAGCAAGGCAATGGTCATGTCTAACTCGAAGATGGAAGTTAAACTCTCACTTTGGAGGGCGTTTTAAGAGTGTGCGGCCAACCTTATGAATTTGTGCGGTTGCACTCCTTCAAGGGGTGAAGAACATGATGAATCTTGATGAATCAAGGCTTAGATGAAGGGGTTCTTCAAGTATAACAAGCTAAGGGATGGATTACTCACGTTTTTGAAGCCTTGCGAGGGTTTGCGGTTGAAGAGTCTTGAGAGAAAAGGTGTTGTGTGCTGCCAGGATGTTAAAGGAATGAACGGAAAGGGGTCTACCCTTTATATAGGGTGGGTGTGCTGCCAGGAGGTGTGTGTTTGGCCGCACACCTATGTGTGCAGTCGTACACTATGGCCCTGTTTTGTCAGTATACGTCTTGCTGACTCATTCATAAACTCACCCTTAGTCATACTCAAGGTTAGAATTACCTAAAAGAACCTTTAAACAGTGCCATAAGTCAACGAAACGTGTTTAACTTTGATTGAAATGGCTAAGTGTGTGAGACAGAAGTTTCGGGTTGTCACAACATCCCCCAGTTAGAGGGAATTTCGTCCCGAAATTCAAGAATAAGAATATAACTCATGGTCTTGGAAAAAGATGTAGATACTTAAGGTTCATGGGACTCTCGCACTCCAAAGTGAATCCGAGTTCCTGTTTGGCATTCTACTGGACCTTCACTATTGGGATGTGACGTTATTTCGTTCGCTCGAATTCTCGATCCGTGAGCTCGGATGATTCTCTCACAAAGTGTAGACTCTCGTTTAACTCGAGGCTGTCGAGGGGAAGTCGTAAGTGTCTCATCGGCCGGACACTCTTTCTGATTTGAAACGAGGAAGGCGAGATGAGTGTTGCTAAGCGCTCGAGGTAACTTGAGTTTGTATGCTACGGGTCCGATCCTAGCAAGGATCTCAAATGGTCCAATGTACCTTGGGTTTAGCTTTCTACGCTTTTTGCTGTGTATCTGGCCTTTCCAGGGTGAGATCTTCGAGGGACATGTCCACCAATTTCTGGGCTCGTGAGTGTGCTGTTGGGGACTTAACTCTTAACTAGATACGTGTCGCCCACCTCAGCCCAGCACGGAGGAGAGTTGTACTTACGACCATACAAGGATTCAAATGGTGCAAACTTGATACTGGAAAGGTCCCCGTTGCTGTAAGAAAGTTAGATTAAGGGTAGATGTTTGTCCCATGACACATCTTCAATTATCCGGATGGTTCTCTTACTTTGTCCTTCTCTTTGTGGATGATACTCTTCATATGAATACTTTTGGATTTTGGATAGAGATGAATTCTCTGAAGTTCGCATCTGGTTGTCATCATGAGCAACGGGAGTTTCGCAATTGAATGATATAAGACAAAAAGGTTTGGTATAACACAAACTCAGTCGAACTAAGCAGAACGATATCGTAGAGTCTTGCGTTAAGTTAGTTTGGAAGGATCACTTTGTTAAAACATTGATGCCCCGGGGTGAATGTCTCTGGTGTTTGCTGTGTTTCGAGGTTAATAGGTACTACTAACATGAGGGTTCTGATGTTTTGAAACTATGAACGTTCTGTTGGATTAATGTCTAAGTCCATAACTATAATTGGTAAGACTTGACCCGACCCGGCATGGTCCATTTGCGTTGCATGGCATCATGCATTTGGATAGACAATGGATAATAGAAAGGGCTAGCCGATTTAATGAAGTGTTCCATTTTCACTCAAGTCATTCCATGTGTATTTGGTGTTGTGTGAACCATTTGAGGTGTCACACTTGGGGCACTAGGCACTCAAGCTTCACGAAGACAATCTACATCAAAGAGGTATGTAACTCTAACTTGATATATTCATTTGAATCAATTTTATTATGCTAGTTAAGATGAATACCTTGGAAGGTTCACATTTGCATGTATAATAGAGAAAACATAGATCCAAGGTATTTAGGGTTGCATGTACACTTAGGAGTGTTAGAATGCTTAAAACCCAAGGTACTTAGGGTTGCATGAATACCTTGCTTTCTCTTATTCTTGATGCAAATATGTTTTTTCAAAGTTTAATCTATCCATACCATAAAACTCGACGATTTTATGCAAAAAAACTCAACGAGTTCATCATTTTGGTCATGAACTCGACGAGTTTTGGGTGCTGACAGCTTGCTGTTTGCTGTTTTGGCTGGAATTGTACTAGGAACATTACCCTAAGCTTTTTATGACCTTATGAACTTGTTTTTGATGTGGTAATGTTCATGCTAATCCAATTTCAAAGACAATTGTCCATAGATTCATGTTTTGTATTAGTTTAAAATTTATGCTAATTACATGAAAAAGTTTGGTGTGAATTATCTTTTTTTATATGAGTTGCTTAGATTAATAGATAAGTTAATTGATTATGTGTTTTCAATCCATTTTAATCTAAGAGATGATTCTAAAATGTGTTTGTGTAACTTGTCCTCAAGTTACATGAATTGTCGCATTTAACTTTCATAAAACTCATAAGAGTTGGTAATGTTTACAAAAAATGAGGAGTCTTGTCCTCAAGTTATGGAGGTTCAAGAGTCACTTCATTAAGTAACAAAATGTGTAACCTTAATTAATTCCATAAGTTACAAAATCAAGAAAAAGTTACATTCTTTTATTAGTTTAAAGTCTTCCATAACTTGTCCTCGAGTTATGGAACTTGAAGAGTCTTTAATTAAAACTACCTTAAACTCATAAGTTATGGAATAATTAGTTTTGAATAGTTTCAAAACTTGCCCTCAAGTTTTGGAATTTGAAAAGTTTTCACTTATGAATACTTTAATTCCAAGTTATCCCTTAGAATTTTAAAAGTTAAAATTCAACCCTTATACTTATAATATTATAAGTTAATAATATTTATATATATGTATAAGAGTAAAGTCAGTCTTACCGTTAGTATGCCTCATTCACGAAGCCGGTCTATAAGGGGGCTATCAGGTTACTGCCTATAAAATGGTAGTTTAATGGGTGTCCACTCTCACCCACCGCTTCCTCAACTGGTGGAGGGTCGTTAGCCGAACGGGTAGGACAAGGACTAGAATTCTCCCTTCATTAAAAGTATTAATGATAAATACTAAGTAACTAAACTCTTATTAATACCCAATCTTAGTTACTTAGGAAAATATGAATTTTTTGCAAACCCATGAAATTAAATTTTGCACTTTGCTCAAGTCGTTAGTGGAGCATGTGTGGTTAATCGGCACACTAACCTGGACTTAACAAGGTAGGCAAAGAGTAACTTAATATTTATCATAGTATCGGTGGAGCGTGTGTGGTTAACCGACACATCGATTAAGGGGTAAATAATAAGGGTACCCAGTATATTTGCATGGTTACTTAACACCTTGTTTTGTGATCCTCGGCATCCTAGTCACAAAACCTGAAGGGCACACTCAAGATTGAAACATTCCATTGAAAAGTTTAATGAATATCAACAGATCTAGGAGTGTCAAATCCAACTAAAACCTAATAATACATTTTGTTAATCTTGGTGGAAATTGGTGAATCGCCATTCACCTACCTTCAAATATTTTATAGCTTGGATTACGGCATCCCACTTCCAGGTTATAAAAGTACTGTGTTGGGTCCTAGCCTTAATATTTCATATTGGGTGTTATATTAAGGACTTTTGAATCAACTATCTTGAATATCTCCCAAATAATGTCTAGTTCAGACTTCTATGATCTTCCCAAATCTCTTGGAACTTTACTTCCTCCACCTCCTCCAATTATTCTCCCTAACCCACAAGTTCAAGGTCACTCAAGCCCTATTGGCAAGGCAAGGTCTATGTGTGATCACATCTTGGAGATGAGGTCACAAGCCGGGAGAGTTGGGTGTCAAAGTCTTGAGAAAGTTGGTGGCTCAACTACCTTCTAAGTCACATGGTGAGTTCCTTTGCGACTCCTATGAAATAGGCTATGACAAGACGCTTAATGATCTTATCTATTTGCTGAGATCAACTTCCTAAAGCTTGTGGACATTGACAATAATGACATTGGATATCCAATAAAGCTCTCTCTTCCCAATGGAAAGGGATTGGCCTTAGTCAACTCGGTAGACCAAATGGTAAAGTGAAAGGATAAGTCTGTGATAGTCCCATGTTCCATTACCAAAGAGTCCATATGTTAAATTGCCAAAGGAAGGGGCATTGGTTGCGAAGTTGAAAATTTACTTATGGGTGTTAATGTCAATAAGTTTGACTCTACTTCAGGTAAAGTCCACTATCTAACTTTGCTAAGTTTCTATTCTGAGATTTTTGATACATGATGTGACTGGGTCACATGGTGATGTTTTAAGAATCACGAAAAAGTGAAGAAACTTAAAGAAAGAATATGCCGAATCTAATCGCATAGACGGATTTCTATCGCATAGTTTGAAGATCGGATTCTTGAGCTACTTGTTAGGAGTTATGAGATATTTCTTAGGAATAGATAACAAAAAGTTTTCATATGGACTGTAAGGATAAGTTTTTCCGAAAAGTATTACAATAAAAAGGAAAATTTTGATTTTATTTATTTTATGTATCCTTACAATGGCGTTTGTGGAAAATTGTTGCTTATAAGATTCCACTTATAGCAATATTGGAAAGTGAGTTTGATTCTTTCATTTATGGAAATGTCTAAATTTACCAAATAAGGAAAGATCCTCATCACCCAAGTTTCAATTGGACCGAAACTTGGAATCATGCAAGTTGTATAGCATAATGAATAAGAATTTTTCATCTTTGGAAAATTAAGACTAGTTCCTTATTCACATCTATATGTGAGTCAAGTGAAGGACTAAGGGATCGAGTACACATTCTTGTGCACTAGTCAAGTCCACCACAAAAGATCGATAAGATTGTTGAGAGAAAAACTTTGAGACAAACTTGAACAAAAGTTAGAACAAGTATATAGCGGAATAGTTAATCACGAAGGATCTGTTAGCTCAACAATAATATTAATAGTAAGAAGTTAGCGAATTAGATGCGGAAAGTAAAGAAATGTAAATGACAACAATTGTTATCAAGTATACACAGAAGTTGATTCATAAAAAGGAATGCATTCAAACCAAGTTAATATGGAAGATCGAACTTAGTGATTAAGTCTCAAAGACTTGCTCTGGAGAGAGGTTATAATCAGATATGCTTCAGTAGTAATTGAGAGTAAGAAGTGAAGAGTAGAGAGATAGAGAAGATAACTTTGGACTAATGTATTCAGAATAGATCGTAAGTTATCAGTGTTTGATACAATAGAATGAGCTATTGTTTATAGAGACTCATGAAGAACATTAGATTAGAACTCTATGGTAGCCATGCAAGGCATACTGGACAATAGAGTGAATTACAATAAGATAAGTAAAGTAATCTAGCTATGATGACTGCGGTAGCAAAAGACTCTGATTCCGGTTGCTGATGAGGAGACTGACTGCGGGTGCTAAAGAGGTTGCAGTAGCAAATTTGGAAGCTGTAGCAGTTGTGGTAGATGAAGTTCAAGAGGGTCACTTTCATGATTCAACAATTTCCCCCTAAGTGACCTCTTTAACTTCGGTTCAACTATCAAGTTTGAGGAACTTGATCAGAATCCACAAAAATTTCCTGACGTTTTCCATCCATGTGATTCTTCTTGTGATCTCGAACTTGACTTCTGCGGTAGTATGCTTCGATTTTTCAACTGCGATCCGGCAGATGTCAAGTTGTTTCTTGGTAAGGCAGTGCATGGTAGTTATAGGATTGAAATATTTGACATTATCAGTCTTTCTTTTGAATATGACTCCAAGATCAGGAAAGTTTATTACGCCTAGAGATCTTTCTTCGAAGCCATCGATAGGCATTGGCATAGGTTCAAGAGGTGGGAGATCAAACTTCTTGAGGATGGTGGGGTAGATATCCGCATCTATCTTGGCAAAGTCATAGACCGTATCCCTCAGAAAAGAATTAGGTTTTTCAAGCGCAATCTTCATTTTAGGGTGCTTCTCAGACTTATTTTGAAACACCTTGGCAATGAGGAAGATTTCTTCCAGATTCATGCAAGGGAAGTCTGCCTGGCTTTGGACGTAGTCATGTTCCCTTCTTGTCAAGGTGTACTAGATGTATTCAGCCTTCATAAATTTTCGGACTTTGTAGTTCTTCACTGCGGATGGTCTATCGTTAGACCATGTGTTTTCGATAGAGGAGGCATGCTTATCATAAAAACAATTCAGTCTCTCAAATTCCATCGACAGTCGTTTGTGTTTTGGAAGGCTCCGGTCAAACTACTCAAATCCATTGAAGTACCTGGCATTTGGAGAAATTGGTATATCCAGGTACCCGTCTGATGGGGGTTTAGCGTATGTAAGGTGCGATCTGTAATCTTCATCTAGCAAGCGGCGGTGCGGATTGACCCATGAATTAATCAAGGATTCGTCAATCATAGTGTCGAATCCGCATTCTCTCCAAATTATTTTTTCCAGCTTGGCTGCTTTCCAATCATGCTTTCTTTGGGCGGTGATAGGAGAGTTCGTGGTGCTTGGAGAAGACATGTATTCAGCCAAGTTCTTGAAATGCGGAGGATTCTCTGGCTTTTTAGGAGACACTTCCCTCGGTGGACTCGTATGTGGTGGAGTGTGATGGGATAGTGAAGGAGTGGGGATTTTTTCTGTGATGATGGGGGAAATCTGATGAATGGAAGTATCAGAGTCATGGACTTCTTCTTCTTCTTCACTTCCCCCTCTTGAGGGATGCAAAGCAGGTGCTTCCTCAAACCATTGCTTAAGTCCATCAACCTTTGCACAGATTTCTTGGAATTATGCTTTGAGGGTTTCCGCCAGTTGGGAATTTCCTTCATGAGTTGGAGGATCTCTGGACTGTGGAAGTTAGAGGAGAGGGATTTCTGCAGTCTGTTGATTGTGGCTTGAAGAACAGAGATAGTAGACTCATAAGCAGTATGAGTCTCATCTATCAATTTCTTAGACTGAGAAGCTTGATCAGTGATGGCTGCCTGGAGATCCGCTTTTATTGCGGTTACCTCAGTGATGAGGCGATCCGCTGCAGCCATGATTTCTTTGTGGTCAGTCTTGCGGTTGTTGTCAAGGGACCGGATCCCCGTCTCTACTTTTAGAGAGATTCTCTCTACATCCATGCGTTCCCTTATTTCTAGACGCTCTATTCTTTCAATCAGAGACTGCGTTCCTGGGGTGTCTTCAGGTTGCGGTTGAGTAGGCGTGAACACAGACAGAATCATATCAACTTTGGCTTGAAGGCTCATGAACTCCTTCTGGGTGACTACATTCTTCTTCTTTTTCTTTTTCTCTTTAGTCTTGGAAGTCAAATGATGAGAACCATTGGACTCCTCTTCTTCATCAAACATCATTAAGTCATCATCTGAAGGGTTTGGCTTGTTGACTTCTTGGATGTCTTCATCATCAAAACCGAATGTGGGAGCTGAACTGAGTTCGATTTCGGATCCTTCCTCTTGTGATGGATTGACTGTAGGAGTGTAAATTGGAGGGGGAGTTGAAGTAGGAGGGACTTTGGGGGTCCCTGTGGCTGTACCTGAAGCTTGAGCTTTTAAGACTGTTTCAGCTATCTCATCCATCCAGTTTTGAATTTTGAGAATGGTGGCTACGGTATTGGAATTGCTGATAGCATTTGCCTAATGCTTGGCTACGGACTGAATTTCCTGCTCCTTTTGTTGTTGTTGTTTTATCTGTTGTTCCTTGCGGGCTTGAAATGATCTTTTCAAAGCAGCATACTTGTTTTTCTCTGACTCAGTTACCGGATTGTACTTTAACCAAGAGTCATTGGATGCAACACCGACAAATCCTTCAAAGCGCACTGAAGTGTCCTTTGGGTCCATGGATCCTTGCACGTTTGTGCTCACCGTGCCTAAACCACCTGTAATAGATGTAAGCAGAGTAGAATTTCATGAGCTTCCTCGGTCTCCTAGACCCTTGGTCAAGTTTGGCCTCTGCTCAGTTCTGGCATGGGCGAAAGAAGTGCCCTGCGGTTGGGAAGGTGTTTGAAGTGTTTGGGTGACATTCGAAAGGATGGATCGCAACTCCTCGGTAGAAAATAAATGCAGTCGGGAAGCCCTGGAGACCTTAGGGCGAGCACCAGTATCATCCTCTTGGGAGTGAACTGGGGGGGAGTCTCCACGAAGTTGTGAATTAGACTCACTTTCTGAGTCTGACTGGAAAATGATGGTGGTGGCGAATGGGTTTGCAGCTACTGCAAGGACAATTGGAGTCTTTTCAGAGACTTCATCATCGGTCCGGTCACGCATATGGATAGTGGTATCGGTTGTTTTCCTTTTCTTGAGGATAGAAATCGGTTGCATATCCTCATCTGAATCATCGCTAGATACGGTTAGGGGAGGTTTTGTTTTGCGTTTCTTGGTGGGTGCCGTTTATTTGGGAGCATCCTTCTTGGTTGTACTTTGTTTCTTCTTTGATTCCATTGCCTTCTTCTTTGAGAAAGATTGGATAGTGTAGTAGAAGAGGGGATTGCGGTACCCTCAGGGTTAATAGTTGCGGATGGAAGAGGCTGGTAGAAGGGTATGGGGTAATACCCTCCGTAGCCTCAATGTAGTCTGAGACATCAGCAGTCTCAAGACCAAGAGAAGAAAGGATATGATTAGGGAGTCTGCAGATCGTTCAAAAAACAGTTTGATCAGAAGAAGGGTGGTACCTTTTAAGATCCTTAGTGACGTAAAAGTTGATGTCACTACCCATGTCTATTCCAACGTCCGCATGTAGGTTTGATATGCAGAGAGACCAGAATCTTGCAAATGTGAGCCTGGTTGGGTTCTCTTTCGGGTGCTCCTTGGGAATGTACTGAAGGAAATCGTCCCATAGGATTTGCCCATAGTTGACGTCATGTCCGGTGAAAATGCTCCATACTAATTCCAAAAGTTTTACTCCCATGTTGTTAATGCCTTCGGTTCTTCCGGATGGGCAGCAGATGACAAAGTGACACACAAACTGCCAAACCACAGGCACTTAGTTCTTCTTGAACTCACCAATCCCTCGAATGGATTTTTGATACCCCATCTGGTAGAGGGCTGATGTGACGTCAGTCATTGATGGTGAGAAGATTTTGATGGAGGAATGAACCAGAAGGCTAATGGCTGATAGGAACTTTTCTTTGGACAAGATGAATAATGAATCGTTAATGAGGTTGAGGTGAACTTCTTGGGGGGTTTTCTAGTGGGCGATAAGCAGAAAAACCACATTTGAAGAGACTAGAAACTGGAACAACATCTATAAATGCATCGAATGGACCAAACAGAGGGTGGTTCTTGAGAAACTTGATGATAAGCTTGATGGAAGCATTATATGAAGGATGATCTTCAAACACTGCTATGAAATTGCTTGATGTGATTGTTTGAGAATCTGAACCTGTTGGATTCACTGAGCCTTAAGCCTTGGATTGCTTCTTTGATGCTCCTGATTTCACCATTGTTGAAGTTTGAAGGAATTTAGAGAAGATGTAGAACACAGAGTTCTTGAAGGTTTTTTTTTTGAGAGGGAATGATCGATATTCAGAAAGCGTAAAGTTAATTCAGGGAAGAAGATGGGTTTATAAAGGGGGGTAGGGGTGAAAAGTGTTTAACCCTAGGTAAATGGTAAGGATAGGGTAAAACGTCGTTTGAATTGGCGGGAATCTTTGAATTTGGGATAAATATCAAAAATATTTTGGAGAATTACTAAAACGGGTTTGCATTTAATGAAAAGTCAGATGCATGTCAATACGTCAGGTGATCGTGGGGGTGAAGGGAGAGGAAGTTGTAACGGATGGGACGTGCTGGGGAGAGGAAAATACAAATTAAGGATGAGTTTATGGAAACACGTTCCTTTTGTCATTATCCCAAAAATAGGTCTGCCACAAGGTTTTGGGAGAGAAGAATGTGACAGTTTCTCAAAGGAATGTTTTTATGTAATTTTTTATTTAATGAAGGATCATTTAATAGCACACGATGTTTTTTGTTGTTTTTTCAAAAAGAATGCACCATCTGGAAGGTAATTAATGTGACTGCGGATGAACATATCATTTCGGATGATTTCTTTGATTGTGCGGATGACTGCAGTGAATGAAACTGAAAAGAGCACTTGTACAAAAGTTAGTAATCACAAAGAAGAAGGAACCAAGAAAGATAGATATAATATATGGTTGTGGTACGTTGACTGCAGTACAGAGAATGTCCCAAAACCATCTATTATCAATAACTTTCAGTTAGAACCGCAATGGAGACCAGGAAGGTTTGCGGTGCTTGTAGGAATACATTAAGTTTTGTAGAGTCAAGTGTTGTAGTAAAAACATCAGCAATATCTTCATGAGTAGGAACAAATATGAGTTCAATATTACCTTTAAGAATGTGGTCTTTGATGAAGTGATACCGTAGTTCAATATGTTTAGTCTTGGAGTGCTGAATAGGATTATGAGAAATCGCTATGGCACTTTCAGAGTCACAATAAATTGGTATATGTAGCATCTTGTATCCGCTGTCTAACAGGTGTGTCTTCATCCAAAGGACTTGGGAACTGCAGCTGGCAGCGGCCACGTATTCTGCTTCTGCGGTAGATAATGAAACACAACTTTGTTTTCTTGAAGATCGGCTAACAAGTCTACCTCCTAAAAATTGACATCCACCAGATGTACTTTTTCGATCAAGTTTGTATACGGCATGATCCGCAACAGTAAACGCTTGAAGACTAAATTCATTGTCTGCGGGATACCATAGACCAAGAGATTTGCTTCCTTTTAGGTACCGAAGAATTTGTTTGGCTGTGGTCATGTGAGACACTTTTGGGTCAGCCTGATACCTTGCACACATACCAGTTGCAAAGACAATATCCGGTCGGCATGCGGTGGGATACATTAAAGAGCCAATGATAACTCTATAGGTCTTGTGACCCACAGATTCGCCAGAGGGATCAGCAAAGATCTTATATCCAAAGGCTATAGGAACTTTAGCCGAAGAACAGTTGTCCATAGAGTATTTCTTCAGAAGTTCAGTGGTGTATTTCTCTTGATGAATGAATATCCCTTGCTGAATTTGTTTGACATGAAGGCCTAGAAAGAAGTTAATCTCTCTATTCATGCTCATTTGAATTTTTTTTTTCATGAGCTTAGCAAATTCATCCACCATTCCTTGATTAGATGATCCGAAGATGATATCATCCACATATATTTGTACAAGCATAAGGTGAGACCCGTTTTCTTTTCTAAATAGCGTGGGATTAATCACTCCTATTTTGTAGCCTGAAGAGACTAAGAATTCAAAAAGAGTCTCATACCAAGCTGTAGGGGCTTGCTTCAGACCGCAAATTGCTTTCTGAAGCTTGTAGCAGTGATCAGAGAACTCGATACTTTCAAAGCCCGGAGGTTGTTGAAGATAAACCACTTCTTTCAATTCCCCATTGAGAAAAGCACTTTTAACGTCCATTTGATGTACTTTGATGTCTTTGTGAGAAGCATATGCTAAGAAGATTCGGATTGCTTCCATTCTAGCCACCGGAGCGTATGTTTCATCGTAGTCAACATCTTCCAGTTGACTATAGGCTTTAGCAACTAGTCTTTCCGTATTTCTGATAACCACACTAGATTCATCAAGCTTGTTCTTGAATACCCATCTTGTACCAACAATAGTATGGCCTTGTGGAATGGGAACAAGTTGCCATACTTTGTTTCTTTCAAATTCTTCCAGTTCTTCTTGCATTACGGAAATCCAATCTGGTTCCAATAATTCTTCATTGATAGATTGAGGCTCGACTGCGGGCATAAATGCTGCATAGTGACAATGATCAGATAAATATTTGGCATATCGAGTTTGGATACCTGCAGATGGGTTGCCAATAATTTCGCCTGGTGGGTGATTCTTCGTCCATACATGTAGACGAGGCATCAGATGATTAGTAGCTGCGGTTGAAGGAATTTTTTCAATATCAGATGTTGCTTCGGATGGGGAAGGAAGCTCCCCCTGGATTTGTGAACAGCCTGCTGAATCATCTTGACTTGTTGGAGCGAGAGAGGCGTTTTCTTTAGTTTGGAGAGGTTCCCCCTGGATTGTTGAAGGGTGTTTATCTGGAACCTGAGAAGGTTCCCGCTAGACTGCTGATGGATGTTCATCTTAATGCGAAGATGAAATTGATTTTCTGAGAGTGGGAGCTTGAGCATCATCAAGTACTGGAACCTCGATGGTTGTAGTATGAACCAGAGTAGAGCTTTCCCCCTCAACAGGAGAGGTGGAAGTATTGAGAGATGCTACTTCGGATAGAGATGGACCAGAAACATCAGCGTGTTGTTGTTGAGCAGTTGGTGATACCAGAACTTCGGATAGTTTCGCCGTTTCAACAGGGTCGAAGAGATAATCATAATTTACTTCAATCAGGTTTAGAGGTCCTGAAGAAACATGAATATCGCTCTCCATAATGGCAGTGGTTTCTTTAGATGGAGGGGTGTTGCGGATGTAAGAGTCATCAAACTTTACGTCAAAAATTTCAATGCTTAACCTTGTACATCTGATGAGAACCCGATACGCAACCTTATTTGCAGAGTAACCAAGAAGGATACCTTTTTTAGACTTCGGTGCATATTTGATATGTTGATCTCGGTTGTTGATCACAAAACATCTACACCCAAAGATGTGAAAGAAACGAACATTTGGCTTTCGGTTGTTGAGGCCCTCATATGTTGTCTTGTTGAGGCATTTGCATAAAATGCTTCGGTTCTGAACAAATCATGCAGTGGGTACAGCTTCAGCCCAGAAGTAAAGAGGAAGATGGGCGAAGTTGAGCATGGATCTGGCTGCATCAACAAGGGTGCAGTTTCTTCGTTCAACAACACCATTTTGTTGAGGTGTATATGGAGCTGAAAGTTATGTGAAATACCTTTTGACACGAAGAAGTTTTTGAGTGGATGATTGGTGAATTCAGTACCATTGTCACTGCGGATGCGTCTTACGGGAAGCTTGATCTGAAGTTCTATTTCTTTGATGAAGTTTATTAGAATCTACGGTGTTTCTTATTTGAGTATGAGAAAGAATACCCAAGTGAAGCGAGTGAAGTCATCAACTACAACCAGTATATATTTTTTATGGTGAAGACTGGCTACGATTGATGGACCACAGAGATCAATGTGGAGAAGTTCAAGTGGTTCGGATATGGAGGAATCAATTACCATAGGTTGACTTGCTTTCGACTGCTTACCACATTCACAAGCAGGACATAGAGTGTCATTCTTGAACTTGAGAATGGGTAGGGCTTTGGCCAATTCTTCAGTGACTAAGGTATTGATGTATTTGAAGTTGAGATGAGCGAGCTTTCGGTGCCATAATCAACTAACTTCGGATACGGCTTTAGAGAGAAAGCATAGTTGCGGTTTACCAATGATGAGAGACACATCCAGAGGATACATGGCACCTTCGGATCATGACTTTATTAAGCAAGTGCTTCTATCACTTGTCATTATGTAACATAATTGATCATCAAACTCCACGCAATGGCCTGCCTTACATAGTTGGCCAACACTGATGAGATTGTGTTTAACGCTTTCTACATAGGCGGCCTTTTTAATCGAGAAATTCTCGGTAGTGATTACACCATAGCCTCGTATGATCCCATTCACATTGTTTCAGAATGTGACATATCCACCATTGCATATAGGTCTGAAATCCCGAAGGTATTCTAACCTTCCCGTCATGTGCAAGGAGCATGCACTGTCGATCAACCATTCTTCTTCTTGATCCTCCTTGCTCAAAGCCTACATAAATTAAGTGGTTAATTTGGGAACCCAAGCGAGTTTGGAGCCCGGAGTCACATACGATGTGTTAATTGATGCATGATGCGAGGTGGCAGAGATAGGTTTTAAGTCAGCTTTCAAGCCCAGTCCTGGGTGTTTGAAGTTCTTTGGAGTTTTGTGAGATTGTGGATAGTTACGAGTTTTTTGGGAGATATGAGATGTGTAATGAGAGAGAATTTTTTGACATTGACAGTAACACGTGACCTTTTTGTAATTTTCCATAATATTTGACTTATTCTGAGGTTTTGAAGAAAAAATATGCTTTTGTCAAGTCCGAGGATTATGAGATTTAACCCTTTTGGTTGTGTGTCTCGAAAAAGTGTTTTGTGCAGGTCTTGCAGGTGTGTAGACACATGCAGACCTTTTGTGATGTGATTTCTTAAACACTTGAGATGACATTTTGAGTGCTAGAGTTGGCAAAATTCCTTTCCATTTTTGAGATTTTGAAAGTGACATTGAAAGGGTTGGAGTAGGTAGAATACCTTTACATTTTGGATCATTGAGTTAATTGATTTGAAAACCGTTTGATCGAAAAGACTTATCCTTAGAGTTGGATGTTTTTTGAGTATTGTCAGAAACAGTGAACTCCTTCCTTTTTGTTTTCTTAGAAACGGTTTTCTTGAAATGATAATTTGAGAAAACAAGTTTTTCAGGAATTTTGACTTTGGATATTTCATAGATTTCTTTTGTTTTGAACAAATTTCCCGTTGCTTCCCATGAGAATGAAATTCTTCTTTAAAAGCTCTTTTTGCTTCAGTCTTAGGAGAACCGCAGTCAGTGACATTTTATTGCGGTTTCCTTAAATCTTTTGAGGATTTTGAAAAATAGTGACTCGATTCATCCAAACTTGAGAAGTCAGGACTTTGAGAACATTGACCAAATTAAAAAATTTCAATTGGTAATTCATGATTAATTGGTTCAATAGTCACAGAACTTTTGACTTCGGTCAACGGTGTAGTGCTTTGGACTACCATAGAGTAAGTATTGGTTGACACTTCGATGGGACATTTGATATTGTGCAATGGGACGGATTGCAGTTCATGAATGCGGTTAGAACATTGTGGGCAGACTGCAAGGATGGGAAGTCTAAAGAGACTTCAGGATTTACAATATCAATTTCCTCATCGGCTACGGATGATGTCTGAGAATCTGTGTTATCAACATGAGTAGGAAATTCTGGAATTTTTTTTTCTATAACACAATTATTACTCAGATAATGAAGTTTACCAAAGTGAGCTTGGATATCCTCAGGAAATGTTTCGTTATTGACCGTAAATAAGAAGTTGAGGTCTGGAGGGACAAAGGGACGTTCCGGTGTGAACCGAGGTGAGGAGTCCGTTGCGGTTGGGTAACCATTGTACCAACCCCAGTTAAAAGTGTTATCTGATGGGTTTTGGTCATAAGACATCATATGTGCTCATACAAACCCTAATGCTTGGTACTAGGTTTCTCTATTGTACATGCAAGTTATCCAAGACTATAAACCCTAATTCTAGCATATGGAAATCGATATTAACATATAATTAGGTTGAAGATGTCACCTTGATTGTTATGTAGTAATAACAATCCCAATTCCTCCTTGAATTGACTTTGGAAGGCTTAGAGTCACAAGTGTCACTCCTCTAATGGTTCACAAACACCATAAGCAAGAGGATGAAGAGGAGAGAGGATAGAGGCTGCCCAAAACGTGTTCTAACCCTAGAAGAGAAGTTCCCCACGTTTTTGAGCCTTAAGGGTTCTACATATAGTGAGACTATTAGGGTTATCTAACAAGGAAACCCTAATTTGGATGCTTAAGCCCTAAGCAACCCATGAAGCCCTTTCCTTAAGGCCTTGGACGATTTCATATGGGCTTCCCCCATAGAATTCGTCCACCTTATAATAAAAGGCAATCCATGGCCCAAATTGCAATTATCTTATAATTACAATCCAATCCCTTAAGTTTAATTAATCTCTTTTAGTCACAAAACTAATTACCAATTAATTATTGACTAATATTAATTAAACAATATGATTTCTCCTTTAATATATTATTCTCATAATATATTAATAAATCGTATTTAATCATTTCTCTCCATAATTCATCCTATCAAGTTGCTTTGGTGAAGGCAACCCAAAAGGACCATGCACCATCGGGTCAAGTACATACCAAAATAGTTATGGACTTAGACACTAATCCAACAGTCTCCCACTTTGATAAGTCTAATAACTATTATGCGTATGACTTCAGATCCTGATATGCAATCGTAGTCTTCCAAAGCCGCTGTCAACTCTGATCCTATCAGATACGCGTGTCCTTAGATAAGGGATCATATATTCCTCCATTCTAGATATCATATGAGATATGATTTCTAATCATTCTCTTGGTACTATTTCTCGATTTCTGATTTATGATGACTGACTAATTGCACAAATCAAATTAACCCTAGCCCGGCCGAGCATTTATGTTTGTCATCACTAAATCATCGAGGGGCCCAAAGATATCGCTTTTATCCTACTTTGGATAAAAGGAACAGATAAAATTTGATACAATGCTTGCTTCCACTCACTCACCGAATCACATGCAACAATATGTTTTATAACACCATGTTACTAGTGCATTTACATATTATCAATGTGCAACCGATTTGCAAGATACAACTCAAACATCTCGGTTTCAAGAATATAAGATGTTATCGTCTCACCAATCACTCGTGATACAATTCACGGAGTGATCCAGGTGAGCGTGGGTTTAATCCAATGCTCAAATCATATTCATAAGCACTCATGAATGTTGCAGCAAACATTTGCTTATGTCTAATACTCTTTTAGAAAATCCACACACCAATTCACGACAGTCTTCATTCATATCTACTTCCAACATATGAACGACTGTGGCCAGGTTGAATAATTCGATTATTCTTAATAAATTCAATTATTCTGGAAGTCAAAACATGCAAATGTGAAACACAAGAATAATACTAATCCCATATGGCCTCAAACCTTTGAGTATAAATAAAACTCTTTTTATTTATCACCATATCGATTACTCATTATTTGTCGTTTCGGGTAATCAACTTCTTACTTGAATTATTACACTTGTCCCATGCTCTTAGCATGCACACAATGTTTACCTATGGTTCTTACTTTGTGAAATAGATCAAATTGAACACATTTCCAATCATTCACATTTCGCAACTCCAAATCCGTTTTCATAAGTGTAAGAATATCAAATTCTTGCTACGTATAGCTTATGCTAGATTCTAACATTCTATGCAACGATCCTTTCGTAATGTCACTGCACAAAAGTCACAAAGACTATTGCCAATGATATTACAAAGTCCTCTATCGGAGATTAAGACAATTCCATAGATGTGATGTCTCTCACTTAAAGTACATTCTTTGAACATCCTTTTGCATAAAAGTTTCTAATCTAGTCATAGATGTTCAATATTTAATTCCCAATATGGACAGGCTTCCATATTTTTCATATGACAACACATTCTTAATAGAATCTTATCTATTCGTAATGATGTTGATATGGTCCATCCAATATGGACAAATTTACATATTTTCCATATGACAACTCATTCTCAATAAAATCTTTTCTATTCATAATAATGTCGATATGGTCCATTCAATACCATGCTTCCAACTACTCACAAGCAACCAATCCTCGTCGAACTTGGATTGTCCTTTGATAGTTGTTTAATTATTTTAGTCCAAACCGATTCTAGTCCTTTTTCCCTCTAAATGCGCTAGACATTTGGAAAATTTTAGAATGGTCAAACATTAAACCATTTGCAATCGATCCTATAACCGAAGCGTATGGGACACGACGCATAATGTTTTATTTGCTATGTTCTCAAAATTCGAATTGTGAAGAGGAATGCCGTAATCATAATCGAAATTTTAAGAACACACTATGTATCCTTGACTAAATTTATTAACATTTCTCAAACTAATCCTTTAGATTTGAAATGAAGCATAATATTGTCTCCCTTAATTATAGCAAAACAACTTTACAACCCTTACGACTTTGCAAGGTATAACTCTTGTTTTCTATAATTAATATTGCCAACTTGCAATACGTGCCTTAATAATCATACAATCATAACATTTATGATCCCACTATCATGATGATTATTATAAAACATAACACTTATGCTCCCACTAGCTTCGACATGTATTCATAAACATCTTAACTTTCATAAAAACAATGCTTACTGAATTTCTTAAGTTCATGTTTCTAATACTTAGTGCTTTGATAATCTTTTATCAAGGCTTCTTGAACTTATACACCTTTGCCTTAGATAGTTCATATGTGTGTGTAAACAATTGCCAAACCTCACAATTCAAATTATGGAAAGGGATACCGTAACCATAATCGAATTCGAGAATGCAATTTTACAATCACTATCTTCTTAAAATCTCTCTTAGTGAAAGCATTTCCTCACAATCATTTTCATGAAGGAGGAAATCTTATGACACTTAGATTTAAACGGTGTATTTGTTCCTATCCATGTGAATTTGTCAAAACCAAAGTTCACGACAAATTCAAACTCATATGGACCGAACTTTCTTAATCTTGATTTCTTGCCTTATGGTAGCATAGCTGCCCACCACGTCTTCCAAGTAGTTAAGCAGCTCACATTTTCCTATCAATGTACCTTTCATTGATTAAGGTGCCTTGCCTTTTGTGCGTTCAAAATAAGAACTCATAGAACTCACATGCATCATTAACTCAATTGGAACAGCACAGAAACCAAATAATGTCAACACGATAGGTTGTAAACCTCAACTCGTGTGCTAGTGATGATTGATAAGGTTTATTTGATTTGTTCTTGAAACCTTTCAAGACCAATAAGACTCCCACTGACTCCTCGACATATAAGATTCTCTTGTCAATGAACATTTGTTGACAAACAAATATTCAAGAGTTAGTGTAGTTTTTATCAAAACACTTCATAAATTGGTCCTAGTTGGTCTTTGTCTTATTCAATACATCACAACTTTCCACATTTGATGAATGTTATAAACCTTTAATACTTTTCAGTCATTGTCACAATCTTAATTTTAAGACTTGTTATTGGAACGAAGTATGATAGACTTCTTAATTTAACCATTTCTTCAATTCTTGATTCCTCTTCTTAGACATACAATTGTACTAAGACTCACTTAGAGGATCAATTGAGATATGGTTCTTAATCATTAAGACCTATCATAAAGCATAAAAACTACTCTCCCTTCTTCTTAGAATGGAGAAACTTTTATCTTTCTGCCTACTTGATTCTTCTTATTCGTTCTACTATTGATTTAAACCTTTTTCAATCAATCTAGAATGACACTTAATCTTGTGAGTATAATCATATTTACTAAACCTTTAGTAAATCATGACGAATATCTTCGTTACTCTTATGGTGGACTTGATCGACACATAACTTTGTGTACTCGATCTCCTAGTCCTTCGCTTGACATTTTGTCAACGAATTAGTCTAATTTCCAAATATGAAATTTCTCATTCATCGTGCAACCAAGTTGCGTGATTCCAAATTTATGTCCAATTGAAACTTTAGGCGATGAGAAACTCTCCCTATTTGGTAAATTCTCGACTTTCCATAAATAACATAATAAGAACCAAATCCATTATTGCTAATAATAGAAACATTTTAACATCAATTTTTCATACACGCCATTGCAAGGATAATATAAAAATCAAAATTTATTTTATGCCGAAAAATTTGTCCTTACAATGCAACTCATTGAAAAACTTATGCTAATACATCTTTCTTAGCAATCTAATTCTAACTCTAAGTAGTAGCTTAAGAATCTAATCTTTGAGAAATGCGATCGAAATCCATTCCTTCACGGTTAGATTTTGCTCAATTCTTCCTTTAAGCTCCCTTTCTTTTCTTCGATTCTACAAAACATCAATTGTAATCTTATCACATTATGTATTAAGAATCTAGAATAGAAGCTTAAAAGAGTTAGTTAGTGGATTTTACCTATATTAGAGCCATATGTTTCGACTCCCCCATCTCTTAGATCTCTTACGAACTCCTGGTTGCTTGGATCCTTGGGCGGGCTGAGTAACTCTCATATTTTCATCAGCTCTTGACGATATCGAGATTTGGCTATAAGGGTAGCTCCGAGGATCAAGTCGATACGGGATTCAACTTGGCACTCAGAAGAAATCCTTGGAATCTCTTTGGGGAAGACATCAGGAAAATTGCAGACTTCAAAGATGCTCTCGAGGCCTTCAACCTTTTTGCATCTCATCGACAACATAAGCCAGGAATGCGTGGCATCCCTTTTTCATAGATACTTATGGACTCTGGCGAAGGAAAAAATACGAAGGTTCGAACAAATTCTATCACTATGACCAGTGAGGAATTCGTCAAAGGGAAAGATTGAAACGAATCGCCCTTTCGAAGCAAAGGAGATCAGCACGATTTGGGCTCAACCATCTCATGCCGATTATGACGCCGTAGCTTGTTATGGAGACTGATATGAAATCGATGGGGAAAAGGAATCATCGTCTTAAGGTAAGGGTACTTCCTGTGGCACATGCTTCTAAGATGAAACGGTAGCGTGACTTTGATAAAGTTGCTTAATTTGCATGCTATCAATCTAAGGTATACTATTTACAAAGATCATCTTTAACTGAAATATGGTTGTTGCCATCATAACTGAAATGGAGATTACCCATATTTCGGAGCCCTTGACCTAAAAATAGGTCTAGGTTATTCTAACAAGGAAAGAATCTTGGCAACATAAAGGACAGGGATGTTTACAGAAAAGAGCTACTTAGAACATAGATATGAAGGTTATTCCTTAGATAAAAAAGGAAGGATGAGTAGAGTATTCTCGTATCGGCGATGGGCACTTCTCGGAAGGATCCTTAAGTTAGCTAGCTAGCGCTCCATGTCAAGCAGGTGCTCTCGTATATTGTTTGGCGTGTTCGGAGCTCTATGAGCTCAGCTCAAGTGGTAGCTAACTCTCTCATGAGCAATCTCGATGCAATGGATGCGGTCTGTGCTGCAGTTCGAATCAGCTTCGAGCTCCATAGTTCGCTGAAGGGTTGCCATACATAGCTCCACATTACGAGGCACTCAGCGTATCAGGATTGGAAGGGGCCTGTCCGTAGGGCCTCCTTCATTTAGATTGTAGAAGTTGCAGTTTCCGTCATATGGTAGGGGTTGGTCTTGCTCGTGGCTCCACCTATTCAAAGTCCTGACCCACATTAGCGTTAGACCTTGGAATCCAACTAGAGGGTTAGGATTTGGTATTGGGGTCACTTGAGGTAGGTTCTCGACTTCGGGTTCCGAGTCAGTCTGTTCATGGAATGGTTCGGCAAAATCGTCGTCCAAAGGAATTTCATGGTTTCCTTCTGGCTCTAGATTGATCCATCCGTCATCACCTTGGTTGGGAAAGTACGGGTCGGCAGGGAGATGGAATCCAGCCATGCTATCTACATGCGGTGATGGTAAAGGAATAGTGAATAGGCATCGAATCTAATAATACTTCCAATGTATCATGGCTACATAATTGACTCTTGAAAGATGGATCCTTGGGTAAGTTTTCATCTTAGTCGTTATAGCATCCTAAAATACTCCTATACTATTTTAATCCTTATGTTTGGCTTTAGAACTCCTCTAGTATCTAGGTAAGTTTTAGACTTGCTGTAACACCATAGTCACTCCCAAACACATGTTGGTCATGTCTCGACTGAATATAGTTGATCAGGCTATATTCACCCTAGACATGATTACATAACTGGCAACGTTTAACCACGATGTCAACATCCAAATAGTTTTGTTTTGTTCTACTTACAGCATGGATTCTAATACT
The DNA here is from genome assembly GCF_051521515.1 of Lactuca serriola. Taxonomy (NCBI): domain Eukaryota; kingdom Viridiplantae; phylum Streptophyta; class Magnoliopsida; order Asterales; family Asteraceae; genus Lactuca; species Lactuca serriola. Next base: position 341,576,804 of record NC_136411.1, read on the forward strand.
CGGGTACACTTATATACTTTTATAAAAATACTTGTATTTTTGAAAGTATACTTTTAGTTTAGAGCACTTAGCCCCCTTAGTATTTATAGTTGTATACCATGTAAGGTTCGGTATACTTAGTTCGCTATAAACAAGGGCTCTGATATCAATCAGTCACACCTCGAAATCATGATGGCGGATTCGTTCCGGGGTGAAGGACATCATGTGTAGTATCATAACAATTGTATCATAGCAAGCATAGTCAACACAACCATACATTGAATACATATGTGAAAAGGTTTACATTGTTTAATACATAGTAAAAGTAAATAGACAGACGCGACTCTAACTCTTCGTCTTCTTCGAACTCCTGGAAGTACCTGTCTACTAATTCCCTGAGAATACAAGCAATTTTGAAAGAATATCAGCATAAAGCTGGTGAGTTCATAAGCGTTTTAGTTTTAGTGAGAAAATGTTCTTTGAATCCTTTTGAAAAGTGTTCTTCAAGAAAATCCTATATTTTCTTATGAAAAGCGGTCTTGAAAGAGGGTCTACTAGTAGAAAATAAACCATCAGTTTTTGAAAAACATGTTATCTGTCTTAGAGGTAGAGATGCCAGTTTAGAAGTCCTTGATTTCTAACGATATATATAAAAGTAGTTTTATTACTTAAAATAAAACAAATGAAGAAGAGAGTCCATAAACAAAGTTAGTTTATACTTATTTGCGAGTTGTATAACCATGCTTGATATGACCGATAGACCTTTATAACTTTATTCAGGCGTTAAGCTAAATGACATTTGTTCACCACATGTGTGCCCGCCTCATTGTAGCTAGCAGTTCTGGTGTGGTATTTTCAGTCCCGAATAGATCTATTCACAAATCTCACGCTCTCCCTCCAGGAGACTCTGGTTATACTAAAAGGATTTGTCACTATACACCTAAGGGTACAATATTGAAGGAGTGTCTCACAATTCTGTATAATCTAGTTTACTAGCGAGAAATCAGCATAAAACAGTAATTATCCTTGAATAAATGTACTTTATATTTATGAGAAAAACATATAACATAAACTAAATCTGCCATAGTTTATACATATTCTTTTATGAAATCTGATTAAGTAGAGATGCCTAGAGGGTTATCCCAAACAATACTCGTTAGAGTTTATTAGAGTTGATATAGAGCTACTTTGTAAAAACCTTTCTGAAAGCTACCAAATTAGATTTCCAAAATAATAGTTTCCCTTATGCTCAACATATTACAAAAAGAGATAAAACATCCGAATATGTTATTAAACGTGGAAATCGTTGGACTACATTAATAAGTTTAAAACTTAATAAAGTACTTTGAATTTGTCTTGTATCCCCCCCCCCACTAAAAACATTAAAACACGAAAAATTTAGGGGTATGAACTCACGTCGGGTGATTTGAATGAAGGATCGACACGAAACGCTGGATGTTCAACCGAAGCCTTGAACACGATTTGATCCTAAATTACATGCAATAATACATAAAGGAGTCAAATGAAGGCATTTCACCACTAAATGTGATTGAAAACCACTCTAGGAACTTGGGACTACTTGCACTAAGTGTTAGAACCATGAAGAATTGCATGAGGGGAGTGTATGGCTACCTTAAAGGTGTGTACGGACATGGGTGTGCAGCCCAATGGGTGTGCGGCCGTACACTCAAGATGAGTGGTGTTCTTGTGGTGTTTTCAAGGCCTACACTTTCATACATAAAGAGTTCTTGGTCCAAACTCAATTGTAGTCCAAGTTAGGGGGTCCTAGAAGTGTGTTTATGGTCCTAGAATGAGTGTGTGGTCGCACACTTGGGTGTGCTGCCGAATACTTGGAGTGTGCTGACGCACAAGGGTGTGTGCGGCCGTACGCAGGTGTGTGCGGTCATACACCCCATACAAAAATGTCAAAATTGCCATTTCCAAGGTGTAGCATGGCTATGGTCATATCTAACTCGAAGATGGAAGTTAAACTCTCAATTTGGAGGGTGTTTTAAGAGTGTGCGGCCAACCTTATGAAGTTGTGCGGTTGCACTCCTTCAAGGGGTGATGAACATGATGAATCTTGATGAATCAAGGCTTAGATGAAGTGGTTCTTCAAGTATAAAAAGCTAAGGGATGGATTACTCACGTTTTTGAAGCCTTGGGAGGGTTTGCGGTTGAAGAGTCTTGAGAGAAAAGGTGTTGTGTGCTACCAGGATTTTAAAGGAATGAAAGGAAAGGGGTCTACCCTTTATATAGGGTGGGTGTGCTGCCTAGAAAGGAGTGTGCTGTCAGAAGGTGTGTGTGTGTGGCCGTACACCCATGTGTACGGCCGTACACTCCCTCTAAGGGTGTGTATGGCCATGTTTTGACAGTATATGACTTATTAACTCATTCCTAAACTCACCCTTGGTCATACTCAAGCTTAGAATGACTTAAACGAACCCTTAAATAGTGACAGAAGTCTACGAAACATGTTTAACTTTGATTGAAATGGCTAAGTATGCGAGACAGAAGTTTTGAGTTGTCACAGATTGGTCTTGGGATCGAGGACCCCTTTGAATTTCCTTACAAATGAATCAGCATCTTCATTCCATCGAATTTTCTCCTTAACCGGTTCTCTAAAGAGAGATAGAAATTAGACCCGTGAGGATCATTCGATGGATTATGGAATAAAGCTTCATCAAGTTCTGTAAGGTCGACTTTAGTCCAAGAATTAAAGTCATTTATGTGTTCATAATACTCAACATTTGCACTTTTCCACTTGACCACTCAGATATTTAATTTATCATGAAAACCCCTCATAAAAATTCCAGACCGATCTCCGTACTAGTTCTTGAACCGCTTTTTCCCAACCTCAGTCACACTTAGTTGAAGCTGATCTCCACGGATGTTTTGATCCGAATTATTCATGAAAAGCAATCCTCTTTTTTCTTGAGACTTGGCTTGTTTTTTTAGCTTTCTTTAGAATTGCTCTTGGATCATATTGAGTAGCTTCAGTTTCAAAACGATCAATAATTTGGTTCGTTCTTGCAGTTTGAGAAGCATCTTGAGGATTTCGTGTTTCTTGGGCAAAGGCACTATAGGAAGCTTCAGCTACATTAGGTTCACCAACCGATGTTTTGAATTTGTCGCCAAATTCAATTATCAACTTGCTCTTCAAATCAAAATAACATGTAGATAAAGCACCAAGATTAAGCTGCAAGTCGCAGATTTGTTTTGATTTATGTTCATTTTCTTTCTTGAGCTTTGAAACTCTAACGTCTAGAGTTCCGATCAAAACATCTTTTGCAATAAGTTTTTGATTTAACACTCCGATCTCTACCTCGATCTTAAGCATCATCATGTCTTCTTTATTAGGTGTCCCTGCACCAATCAATATTCCTTAGCCCCAATGTGCAGGGACATCACCTTCACGAGCCAAAAACCTAGAAAGCTGTTCGGAGGCTACATCGTGCACAGGTTGAGGAGTCGAGGAGCCACCAGGAGCTGAAGAGCACTTGGCTTCATAAGATGGGCGAACAATGTTGGGCTCATCATCCATCATTTGGCTATCATAATCATTTGTTGGCTTGGGGTAAAAGTTGCAGTAGATTATTGAGTGGGATGAGCTAGTTCCATGATGAGCACTCCCGACCTTGGATTTGTTCTTCTTCTTTTAGGTGGAGGTTGGGAGACTTGTGTCACTTGTAGATTACTCTCATTTAGAATAATAGATGGAGTAGTAACTTCTTGAGGAGGAATCCTCATAGTTGAATCCAAATCAACAATAAAGGCATCCATTTGATCAGGCGATTGTTGTGGCAGCTTGAGAATATTTTCTTCTATCTGAGTCTCCATTGGAAAAAATCTAACATCACCGACATTATCAAAGAACGAACCGAGGTCTTCATCATTCGACTCGAAATCAAGGTATACATCATCATCATCAAACCCTGATAAATCACCTTCTTAACCCATTCCAGCTCCATCATCATCCCTATCATCAACAAATCCTAGGGTATTATCCCCTAGATCCATCACATCGTCACCTTCATCATCATCCTCTTCATCGTCGTTATCTTCCTAATCATAAACAATAACTTCATCAACTTCATTTTCTAAGGCTTCAAATGAATCAGAATCCTCACCAATCTCAACAAAACAACTAATCTTTTCTAAGGGCTTCATTCCTTGAAACACAAATTTTGATACTTTGCGGTTCTGCCTCATAAGACCAAAAGTGCTAGGACCCAGAGACTTCAGATCCAAAGTTTCTCCTCTTCCTTTCAATTCAGGATATTTGGCATTGATGATCATATGGAGGAACCTTGGGTACATTAAAAATGTGTCCTTTCTCTTCCCTTGTAAATTATTCTTCTATTCATTCAACACATATCTTGAAAAATTGAAGTGTAGATCCATGACTAGTGCAGCGATGGCGCCGGTATTTAATAAAGAAATTTCATATGCACCTGCTTCTTTCCAGAGATGTATATCACAAAGGATTGGGCAAGAAAATGCCAGTAAGGGGAAGTAACTTCTTTATCGTAGGATGGAAAACTCCTTCATAACTTATCGTATCTAAGATCTCCTTGACCCGATCCATTGGAATTTTAGTTGGAAATCCTGGCTGATCCTCAAGTCGACGCACTTCTCGGATAATGTGTTCAGACACGACAATCTTTCTCCCTTAGATAAACGATTCCACTGTGCCTTCTCCATATTCTCCTTCTTTGTTAACTGAAGCTTTGTCCCAAAACTCCCTTACTAACTCCTGATAGATAATTGGATTTGTTTGGAAGGCATGAGCAAGTTTTTAGTTTTTAAGTCCATGAACCATATACCTAAACTCTTGATGCGCCATTGGAGGATCTGACAAGTATGCAACAACGTTGTGGTTTTCCAAAACCATTAGATCTGCCATTTATCTGCATCAAACAAGCCAAGTGAGAAAATTTAAAATTTAAACAAGCTATATTAATTTTCTCAAATATATGTTGATTAAGGCTCCAATTTAATTTTATCTCTGTCAAAATGAGTTAATTTAGGGTTTACAGCCGAAAAAAATAATCAAAGTCAAAATTTGGGTTGTCGGCCACAAAGTGTTATTGGTCGAAAATGTGTTTTCGGCCGAAAACGTTTCGGTTTCTAGATTTTCACGAAGAACACTGTCGAAAATGCGATTTTACCTCTAAATGCTGCAAAACAAAGTCGATTTGAGTAAGAAAAAGTTGTATGGTGGTCGCCAAATCATTACCTACAAGAATCGTGAATCAATTTCTGTTAAAAACAACTAATAGATGATGAATCAGTGACAGTGAGCAAGAACTCGAGAGAGAAAAGGAAAGGGAGTTTTTGTCCGAAATCGATAAAGTGCGAATAAAGGAGTTAATAGCCGAAAACATTTTGAAGATTTAAAATCTAAAATAAAAAAAAATAAAACAAAATCTAAAAATTTAAATTCAAACTAATAATTTTTTTTAATTTTTAGAAAATAAAAATAAAAATAAAATAACACTAATTCCCTTTTCATAATAAAGAGCTTTTGGGATCATAAGTTCTAAGATTCTTAGCATTCTTTTCGGTACTTTCACTTTCATGAATAGATCTGGTCAATTGCCGGTATTGTGGTCCACTTAAACATGAAAGATATTGAGAATTTGGACATACTATGAGTGACAAGTTATTTCTATTAAAATCTTAAATGGACCATTTAACTAACGGGGACCAAGGTTATTGTTGTCCACTTAAATTTAGTAGTAAGATCTACAGACAACCTATTAATTGATTCATCTTTATACGAACTAGAATATGTTTCCTACTTCTTGATATACCCTGGTAATCAAGTGCTTACAAATAATTCCTTACTTGAGATGAATAGACAATTATTAGGATAGAAAATGTATTTAGAAGTGCATATGTTGTGCCCCAGGTGGAATCTCTTCCAATCATCAGAAGGGACAACATGTGACTAAGGCGGATAGAGGAGTTGAGAGATAGAATAATGCATATGATGTGTTCCAAGTCAGATTGTTTCAATGACGCAAAGGAGACAACATATGATTGACAGACAAAAAGAAATGTATAGATAAAAAGGTATATAGAAATAGAGTTGCATATTTTGCATTCCAGGTCGGATATGTTCAAATCATGCAAAGGAAGCAACAGATGATAGAATGAAAGAAAACAATTTTCTACACACCTACTTTATCAGAACCCCCAGTTACCCTATCAATACCAGAACTAAGGTCCTGAGACCATACATCAAGGAAATGTTAAAATATAGCACTAGATATATGATATTAATGTATCCTGCATATTCTCATGTCTATCTCACTGCTTAATCTACCCAGGCGTATTATTGTCAGTCCAAATGTGACTATGTAAATTCATATCGTCTAGTCCTTTCATTTTCAATCAAAGTCTAGTCATTTTAAAACCCTTCATGCATACCAACACATTGAACACAAAGTCTAGACAATTCAGATTCATTACCTTACACCTGTTTAGACTGTTATCACTAATCTTGATATCACTTCCCCAAATGATCACGTACAAAATAAAACCATAAGAACATATTTTTGGATTTTGTTTTATAATGTTTTTGTATTTTTATTTCTCCCCCTAAATTTGTGCATAGGAGAAATAATTAATGAAACTGAAAATAACATGTGTAATTTTAAACTAAGCTTACAAAAAATTATTCTTTAAAGCAGATGATTTTCAGAAAACCCACAAACACATCAAATCGAGCTTTGCTAAAGGGTTTGGTAAACAGATCCACCACATTATTATCAGTGTGGATCTGCTCTAAACAAATAAGTTGACGGTGATAGCAATCTCTGATAAAATGAACTTTGAGATCGATGTGCTTGGTTTTGAAATGTTGGACTAGATTTTTAGCAATTTAAATGACGGCATTATCATCTCAGAAAATGAGAGTGTCAAGAAAATTCAAACGATAATCTAGAAGTTGATGTTGAATCCAGATTGCTTGGGAGCAACAAGCAGAGGCAACAACATATTTAGCCTTAACCTTTGAGGTTGTCACTATTTCTTGTTTGTTACACTGCCATGACACCAACTGGTCTCATAGAAATTGGCACCTACCCAATGTTGATTTCCTGTCACGCTCACATCCTCCATAGTTACTATCAGTAAATGCATATAAATCGAAATCGGGATTTTTAGGATACCAAATACCCAATTTAGGGCTACCTTTAAGATACCTAAAAATCCTTTTGACAACAATTAAATTAGAAAGTTTAGGATTAGCCTGATAACGAGCGCATTCACAAACTGCAAACATGATGTTGGGTCTGCTTTCCGTCTGAGACATTAGGGAACCAATCATCGAGCGGTAGTCTGTTTGATCAATAGATTCCCCTTCAGGGTTAGGAGACAATAGCGATCTTTCAGCCATTGGAGTCAATGCAATCTTCGAATCTTTAAATCTAAACTTCTCGAGCATGTCTTCAACATATTTTCCTTGATGCAATAAGATTCCGCTTGAATCCTAGCAAACTTGAAGACCTAAGAACATGGGCATTTCTCCCAGCGAGATCATCTCGAATCGATTCTTAATAACAACCTCAAGTTCTTTGCATAGATATGGACTTGTCGACCTGAAGTTGATATCATCAACATAGATTTGCACAATGATTAAATCGACATATACACTCTTGACAAAAAAAAGTCTGATCAATCGCCCCCCATGTATATTCGTGCTCAAGCAAATGCTCGGTGAAGGTAGCATACCAGGCTCTAGGAGCCAAATGTAACCCATACAGATCCTTGTCCAGCTTGTAAACATGATTCATAAACTTTGAATTGACGAACCCAAGAGGTTGGTCAACATAAATTTCTTCTTTCATGACACCGTACAAGAAATCGGTCTTGACATCTATTTGATAGATTGTAAAGGCCATGTATGAAACATATGCTAGGAATATTCGAATGGGGTTTAGACGATCTTCCGGTGCATATACTTCTGTGTAGTCTAGACCCTCTATTTGCTTGAAACTGTGAACGACCAATCGAGCTTTGTTTCACACAATGACACGACAACATCCTGCTTGTTTTTCGAAAACCCACCGCGTATCCAGAGACTTCTTGCCTTTTAGAAACTCAGCCTGCTTTCACACACCCAGTTTTTCATTTTGATTAAGCTCTTCATGCATCGCATCCACCCATCTTGGTTCATTTAATGCCATTGCCACACCCTTCGGCTCGATCTGAGAGATAAAGCAAGAGTATATACATGAATTGACATCTCCATTCTGAGTCCTCGTTTTAACGCGTTCTGCCAGAGGGCCGGTGACATTTTCGATCGGATTATCGCATTGATTTCTACTTGGGATCTCATGGCTGAGGTCAGTGATTGTAACAACCCGATATTTCAACTCTTTGTAATGACCTAAAGAGTCAAGTATTGTAACCACCTTGGAGTAATAAAATTTACTTTGATAATAAATTGCCCAAAAGGTATCTATTTAAATTCTTATTATGTTTAATATCATTAAATCAGGATCATACTACTTCTGTGTAGTCTAGACCCTCTATTTGCTTGAAACTGTGAACGACCAATCGAGCTTTGTTTCACACAATGACACGACAACATCCTGCTTGTTTTTCGAAAACCCACCGCGTATCCAGAGACTTCTTGCCTTTCAGAAACTCAGCCTGCTTTCACACACCCAGTTTTTCATTTTGATTAAGCTCTTCATGCATCGCATCCACCCATCTTGGTTCATTTAATGCCATTGCCACACCCTTCGGCTCGATCTGAGATATAAAGCAAGAGTATATACATGAATTGACATCTCCATTCTGAGTCCTCGTTTTAACGCGTTCTGCCAGAGGGCCGGTGACATTTTCGATCGGATTATCGCATTGATTTCTACTTGGGATCTCATGGCTGAGGTCAGTGATTGTAACAACCCGATATTTCAACTCTTTGTAATGACCTAAAGAGTCAAGTATTGTAACCACCTTGGAGTAATAAAATTTACTTTGATAATAAATTGCCCAAAAGGTATCTATTTAAATTCTTATTATGTTTAATATCATTAAATCGGGATCATACTTAAAAAGAATGCCCAAACCCGGCTTCGTATGTTGAAGTTAAGATTTTTCCAAGTCCGGCTTAGCAGCAGACAGCTAAAATCTCGAATCGGAGATCGAACGACTTTTGGCCGGAATGACCTAAACGAGAATCGAAGGTCTCGACAATGGTATTTCAACGGTAAAAAGTCTGGCAAAAGCCGACGTCAGATAAAGAAGTTATGAATTTTTAAAGAAATTCCTTAAACACGACGATTTATAAAATAAATAATAAAAATAATTTCGGAATTTTTAAAGAAATTCCTTAACCCCGTACGCCCAGCGTACCCGAGGGCCTTGGTCTCGGTCCGTCCACGTCGCCCCTATGCGAAGCTATCCGACTCGCTGTCCCATCCGACCCGCCGTCCCATCCGACCCACCGCCCCATCCGACCCGCCGTCCCATCCGAAGCCGAGGCAGTCGAGGACTCGGTCATGCATGACGTACGAGTACACGCTGCGTACGAGCGTACGCCCCGCGTACCGAGGCCTCTCAGCCCCTATAAAACGGATGCGAGGGTCTCCGGAAAAATTGCTCATTTCTTCTCACTTCTCTTGCGTTTTGTCTCGTTTTCTGTGCCCGTTCAAACCCGATGCCCTGGAAAATACCGAGAAAAATCCGCTTCCCGAGACGAAACTCTGCCCGGTTTTCCATCTCGCTATCTTCAAACTTCCAGGTGAGTTCGTACCCCTACAAACACTCTTTAAATACATTTTTAAATGCTTTCTATACTCTTTAAGGGGGGCGGGGGAATACAAGCAAACATACGGTTATTATTGTGTATTTCATAGAATTTCACTTTACTCGTTTTTATCAAATGAATCACTTGTGATTTAGTACTACTATGTGAAAACTCTTGTCATACTTCGCATGCACTAGATTCATACAAAGTATTTAGAAATTCCAAAGTATTCTTCGTTGCTAAACCGTTTTATACATTCTAAAAACTTATGATTTATGCTTTGTCAAACATTGTGAAAAAGGATAAACTTTGCATACAAAACTACTACTTTAATACTGACTTAGTTGAGAATCCATGAGACATGTACATCTTCAAACACTGCCTTTTTGATAAAAGGTATCGCTACAAGTCCTGTCTATAACCAGAGTCTCCCGTACGGAGAACGTGTCAAATGTGTATAGATCTATACGGGAAGTCATGATCCCGCGCCCTGACTGTTAGCTACAGTCCGTCTTTTGGGGTGACAGTTGTCATTACGCTACGACGCCTGAAGAACGTCGCTACATGCATATTATGTTTAGTATGGTTATAAAACTCATCGGATATACAATTATTATGGTATTATGCTTCTATGAACGAGTAGCTATTAAAAATATTCTTCATCTAACAAGTGCGATCTTCGTATAGCTTTATTATATAAAACTATGCCACAACTTTTAAGCACGTCGGTTGCTTGTGATTTTCGGTCTTAGAGACTGCCAGTTATGTTAGGAAAATAAGGGTTTTTCCTACATCTAAAACAAACAACTAATTGGAAAATAAAGGATTTTCTTGGTGCAACTATTTACAACTTATAACACGAACATTCATATGCATTTCATACTTTTATAAGAAAATAAGGGTTTTTCTTGGAAAGCACAACAAATCATATCTCAACTATTAGGGAAAATATGGGATTTTCTAGATCTAATACATTCATTTTCAACCCAACGAATCATAACTCTTTTCATTTGAAAATACCACGTTTTTTTGGAAAACATACATGAACTTTCGAATGGCGTACATTTTCTCAAAACACTACTTATGAACTCACCAACTTAATTTTTGACACTTTTTCTTTGAAATAACTTGTATTCTCAGGGAACCGCTAAGCAGGTTTGGAAATCAACTTTTGAGGATTAACGTGCTGACATTAATTACTTCTTTTGAAAGATGTTTATGTAATTATCTTTTGAACATGTAACGAATACGATTATGTAAACATTTTGGAAACCTTAATTTGTATGGTGGTGTGTACTTTCCTTTCTATGAACTGTTATGATACTGAATATGACGTCCTCCGCTCCCGAACGTTTCCGCCGTTCTGGTTTGGGGGTGTGATAGATTGGTATCAGAGCAGCAGTTATATTGAATTAAGTATATCAAAACCATTTTTGGTATACAACTATAAACTCAACTGGGCAAAAACACTCTGAGAAGAGTCATACTTTCGAAATTAAATTTATTTAGTTTTTGTAAAGTAAGCATGCATTCATTTCGTACTAATAACAGTTTCACATCAGACCATTTTAGAAGTATTATAAATAAGTTGTGTAGTGCAGGTACGCCTTGGGACATGTAATCGGAACTGGGAAGGATATAAACTGATCAACTATATTTGTCCGAGAGCCGACTAACATGTGCCGAGAAGTGTCTGCAATGGACAACAAATTTTAAAACTTACCAAAAGCATGGCATTGCATAATACTAAGGGAGCTTTTGTGTTGTCATCAACCATTATACATAAGGGTAAAATAAATGTGCTCTAGCTTATAGTAAATTCCTAACCCTATTCTCGTACAGACTAAATGGCTGGATTCCACCACCCCAATGACCCCTACTTTCCCAACCAAGGCAATGGAGGATGGATCGAAGATGATCCCGAAGAAGACGATGAGCCGATAGAATTGGATGGAGGAGATGACTCTGGTACAGATTTAGAGCCACAGGTTATCAATCCACCGGCCCCACCGCCTCCTGTCCATGTGAGGAACTTCCAAGGACCCACTCCTGTGTGGGGAAGTCACCTCCACCACTGGAGCCGACAACAAAGCTTACGCCCTCCCTACGACATGTGCCGAGACTTTTATGATGTCATAGGCGGGGGATCGGCAGACCGGGCACTTCCGGTCATGGTTGGCAAACTAGCCAACCAATGCTATCAATCCGGAGTTCAAGCCAACCGGATCCGCGAGATCAACATAGAAGTGCAGGTCCACACTTCTGACATCCGTAGGCTGGATGGAATTCAGGACCATGCCCAACTCCAATCTGAGGCATTTCAGGCACAGATGATTGCAGCCCTAGCCGAGTTAAGGGAGCAACAAGCCGCTTTTGATCGGCGTCTAATGGAATCAAAGCAATCAGATGCGGAGTCAAGCTCCAAGCGCAACCTACGTCTAAGGTCAAAAAGTTTTGTCTAAACTCGGATGTAACACAACTATATGTTTAATATATATAGGGCATATCACTTTCTCGTTTTAATTATGTGTAGTCCGTGCAATTCATAAGTACATCCATTTAAACATTATTAATGAATCAAGCTCAAAACCCTGTGTTGGCCAAACCAAAATTTTAATCTATTTAAGGTAGTTAACTCAATATCATTCAACTCGCAACCACCGAAACTTATAATATCTCATTTTTCTTTTAGCAGCGCAATGCCTCCTCGTAGATCAGCACGTACAAACGCAACCCCACCACCACCTCCACCACTAACTTATGATCTGGCAATGGTCCAGGCTGCTATCACCGCAGCAGTAGCGGCAGCCCTCTCTCAAATAAACTCCAATGCAAATGGAGGTACAGGAAGCAGCACGAATCATCCCAATCGTGGCACCGGCCAGGGCCATGTAAGGGAATGTACTTACAAGGAGTTCTCCAACTCAAAACCAAAGAATTTTAATGGCAGTGGAGGAGTCATTGCACTAATGCAATGGTTCGAAAAGACCGAAGTAGTCTTCGAGATCTGCTCGTGCCAAGAAACGAGCAAGGTTAAGTTCGCTGCATGCACCTTCATAGATCGAGCCCTCACTTGGTGGAAAAGCCATATGAATTCAGTGACGCTCACTGTCGCTAACGCCATGAGTTGGGAAGAACTAAAGGTTCTACTACTGGAAGAATACTGCCCAAGGGGCGAAGTGCAAAAGTTTGAGCAGGAGCTCTGGAATTTGAAAATGGCTGGATCTAATCTAGTCGCCTACATAGCTAGGTTCAACGATCTCTCTGCTTTGTGCCCTACCATGGTCAGCCCAGAATCAAAGAAGGTCGAAAGGTACATTTGGGGGTTGTCACCCCAGATTCAAGGGCATGTCCTAGCTTCCAACCCTATCCCCTACAACAGCGCTAAACGCCTGGCTCAACGCCTCATCGACCACGGATTGAAACAGAGTACCATTGCAGCAACCGCAAATCCACCTAGGGAGGCTCAGGGCCAGAGTAAGCCTTGGAACAAGAGGAGGGGACAAACCCTCCAAGAGAACCCCAAGAAACAACAAGTGGTAGCGACCCACGCTATTACTGTACCTACCAACTCTGCCCCCACAAGTTCATACAATGGAAAACTACCGAAATGTAACCAGTGCAACTTCCACCACCACGGTCTCTGCCGTGACCTTCAATGCACCAGGTGCAATAAGAAGGGTCATATAGCCCGCTATTGCAAGGAGCCAACCCAACAATCCGCCCCCACTGCTAATACCGGAGTAAGCCGCGCCTGCTTTGAGTGCGGAGAGACAGGGCACTACCGCAGGGACTGCCCGAAGGCAAACAACAGGAATACCGGCGGAAGAGGCCGAGTTTTCGCAAGGGGACAAGATGAAGCCATTGCGGACCCTACTGTTGTTACGGGTACGTTTCTTCTCGATAACTCGTATGCATGCATTTTGTTTGATAGTGGAGCGGAAAGGAGTTTTGTGAGTCACGACTTTAAAGACATGCTAAAACCAATACCACAATCATTAAGTGAACCATTCATAGTAGAAATGGCCAACGGGAAAACCGAAGGCACTAAGGAGATATATTTAAACTGCATCCTAACTCTAAACGATAATCTCTTTCAAATCAACCTCATGCCAGTCTCGATTAAGAGTTTCGATGTCATCATTGGCATGGATTGGCTGAGTTCACATCGTCCGGACATTTTATGTTACGATAAGGCCGTTCGCCTTAATCTGCCAACCGGCGAAACCTTCCTTGTCTTGGGCGACAAACCTAGTACCACTCTTAGTATCATCTCAAGTATCCAAGCTCAGAAGTACCTACGCAAGGAGTGTCACGCATTTGTAGCACATGTTGAAGATGTGAAACACGAAGTCCAGGACGTCAAGGATGTGCCCGACGTATGCGATTTTCCCGACGTGTTTCCCAAGGACCTTCCAGGAATACCACCCGCAAGACAAGTCGAATTCAGAATCGATCTAATTCCCAGAGCTACCCCAGTAGCCAAAGCACCCTATCGATTAGCCCCGGCAGAGATGCAGGAGCTATCCAGCCAACTGAATGAACTACTTGGAAAAGGATTCATCAGGTCGAGCTTCTCGCCAGGGGGAGCACCCGTATTGTTCGTGAAAAAGAAAGATGGAGCGTTCAGGATGTGCATCGACTACCGAGAACTCAACAAACTTACCATCAAGAACCGATACCCCCTACCCCGAATCGACGACTTATTCGATCAACTCCAAGGAGCCAACTACTTCTCCAAGATCGATCTAAGGTATGGATATCACCAGCTGCGAGTCCTAGAGAGTGAGGTTCCCAAGACGGCCTTCCGAATGAGATACGGACATTATGAGTTCGTAGTGATGCCGTTCGGACTAACCAATGCCCCGGCCGTATTCATGGATCTAATGAATTGGGTATGTCGTCCATTCATGGATAAATTTGTGATAGTATTCATAGACAATATACTCATTTATTCAAAGAATAAGGAGGAACATAGTCAACACCTGAGACAAGTCTTAGAGACGTTACGAACTGAGAGACTTTATGCAAAATTCTCAAAATGTGAGTTTTGGATTAGAAAGGTGGACTTCCTCGGTCACGTGGTTAGCAAGGAAGGAATCCACGTGGACCCCTCAAAGATCAAGGCTATCGAAAACTGGTCTGCACCAACCAAACCAACCGAAATTCGCCAGTTTCTAGGTCTTGCTGGTTATTATCGAAGGTTCATCCAGAATTTCTCCAGCATCGCAAAGCCTCTTACCGCTTTGACCCAGAAAGGTATGACCTACAACTGGGGAGAAAAGCAAGATGCTGCATTTCAGACTTTGAAACAAGCCCTTTGCAGTGCACCTATCCTTTCTTTTCCGAAATGGACCGAAGATTTTGTGGTGTATTGCGACGCTTCGAAGCAAGGGCTGGTCTGTGTGCTAATGCAGAGGGTAAAGGTTATTGCATATGCCTCACGACAACTGAAAACGCATGAGGTCAATTACACCACTCATGACTTACAACTTGGAGCAGTGGTCTTCGCTCTTAAAATCTGGAGGCACTACCTTTATCGTACCAAGTGCACTGTCTTTACAGACCACAAGAGTCTCCAACACATCTTCGACTAGAAGGAGTTAAACATGAGACAACGACGTTGGGTCGAATTGCTCAACGACTACGAATGTGAGATTCCCTATCATCCGGGAAAGGCAAACGTCGTAGCCGATGCCCTTAGTCGAAAGGAGTACTCTGGCCGGAAAGTGAAGTCATTAGCCATGTCGATCCATTCGCACCTGTCAGCGCAAGTCAAGGAAGCTCAAATAGAGACCTTGAAACCCGAAAACGTGACAGGTGAGGCCCTTAGGGGAATGGACAAGAACTTAGAAATCAAGAGTGACGGAGCACGCTACCTCATGAACCGGATCTGGACACCCAAGTTTGGTGGGTTCAGAGAGGTAGTTATGAGCGAGGCACACAGGACCCCATACTCCGTACTGCCCAAGGGGCGAAGTGCAAAAGTTTGAGCAGGAGCTCTGGAATTTGAAAATGGCTGGATCTAATCTAGTCGCCTACATAGCTAGGTTCAACGATCTCTCTGCTTTGTGCCCTACCATGGTCAGCCCAGAATCAAAGAAGGTCGAAAGGTACATTTGGGGGTTGTCACCCCAGATTCAAGGGCATGTCCTAGCTTCCAACCCTATCCCCTACAACAGCGCTAAACGCCTGGCTCAACGCCTCATCGACCACGGATTGAAACAGAGTACCATTGCAGCAACCGCAAATCCACCTAGGGAGGCTCAGGGCCAGAGTAAGCCTTGGAACAAGAGGAGGGGACAAACCCTCCAAGAGAACCCCAAGAAACAACAAGTGGTAGCGACCCACGCTATTACTGTACCTACCAACTCTGCCCCCACAAGTTCATACAATGGAAAACTACCGAAATGTAACCAGTGCAACTTCCACCACCACGGTCTCTGCCGTGACCTTCAATGCACCAGGTGCAATAAGAAGGGTCATATAGCCCGCTATTGCAAGGAGCCAACCCAACAATCCGCCCCCACTGCTAATACCGGAGTAAGCCGCGCCTGCTTTGAGTGCGGAGACACAGGGCACTACCGCAGGGACTGCCCGAAGGCAAACAACAGGAATACCGGCGGAAGAGGCCGAGTTTTCGCAAGGGGACAAGATGAAGCCATTGCGGACCCTACTGTTGTTACGGGTACGTTTCTTCTCGATAACTCGTATGCATGCATTTTGTTTGATAGTGGAGCGGAAAGGAGTTTTGTGAGTCACGACTTTAAAGACATGCTAAAACCAATACCACAATCATTAAGTGAACCATTCATAGTAGAAATGGCCAACGGGAAAACCGAAGGCACTAAGGAGATATATTTAAACTGCATCCTAACTCTAAACGATAATCTCTTTCAAATCAACCTCATGCCAGTCTCGATTAAGAGTTTCGATGTCATCATTGGCATGGATTGGCTGAGTTCACATCGTGCGGACATTTTATGTTACGATAAGGCCGTTCGCCTTAATCTGCCAACCGGCGAAACCTTCCTTGTCTTGGGCGACAAACCTAGTACCACTCTTAGTATCATCTCAAGTATCCAAGCTCAGAAGTACCTACGCAAGGAGTGTCACGCATTTGTAGCACATGTTGAAGATGTGAAACACGAAGTCCAGGACGTCAAGGATGTGCCCGACGTATGCGATTTTCCCGATGTGTTTCCCGAGGACCTTCCAGGAATACCACCCGCAAGACAAGTCGAATTCAGAATCGATCTAATTCCCAGAGCTACCCCAGTAGCCAAAGCACCCTATCGATTAGCCCCGGCAGAGATGCAGGAGCTATCCAGCCAACTGAATGAACTACTTGGAAAAGGATTCATCAGGTCGAGCTTCTCGCCAGGGGGAGCACCCGTATTGTTCGTGAAAAAGAAAGATGGAGCGTTCAGGATGTGCATCGACTACCGAGAACTCAACAAACTTACCATCAAGAACCGATACCCCCTACCCCGAATCGACGACTTATTCGATCAACTCCAAGGAGCCAACTACTTCTCCAAGATCGATCTAAGGTATGGATATCACCAGCTGCGAGTCCTAGAGAGTGAGGTTCCCAAGACGGCCTTCCGAATGAGATACGGACATTATGAGTTCGTAGTGATGCCGTTCGGACTAACCAATGCCCCGGCCGTATTCATGGATCTAATGAATTGGGTATGTCGTCCATTCATGGATAAATTTGTGATAGTATTCATAGACAATATACTCATTTATTCAAAGAATAAGGAGGAACATAGTCAACACCTGAGACAAGTCTTAGAGACGTTACGAACTGAGAGACTTTATGCAAAATTCTCAAAATGTGAGTTTTGGATTAGAAAGGTGGACTTCCTCGGTCACGTGGTTAGCAAGGAAGGAATCCACGTGGACCCATCAAAGATCAAGGCTATCGAAAACTGGTCTGCACCAACCAAACCAACCGAAATTCGCCAGTTTCTAGGTCTTGCTGGTTATTATCGAAGGTTCATCCAGAATTTCTCCAGCATCGCAAAGCCTCTTACCGCTTTGACCCAGAAAGGTATGACCTACAACTGGGGAGAAAAGCAAGATGCTGCATTTCAGACTTTGAAACAAGCCCTTTGCAGTGCACCTATCCTTTCTCTTCCGAAATGGACCGAAGATTTTGTGGTGTATTGCGACGCTTCGAAGCAAGGGCTGGTCTGTGTGCTAATGCAGAGGGTAAAGGTTATTGCATATGCCTCACGACAACTGAAAACGCATGAGGTCAATTACACCACTCATGACTTACAACTTGGAGCAGTGGTCTTCGCTCTTAAAATCTGGAGGCACTACCTTTATCGTACCAAGTGCACTGTCTTTACAGACCACAAGAGTCTCCAACACATCTTCGACTAGAAGGAGTTAAACATGAGACAACGACGTTGGGTCGAATTGCTCAACGACTACGAATGTGAGATTCCCTATCATCCGGGAAAGGCAAACGTCGTAGCCGATGCCCTTAGTCGAAAGGAGTACTCTGGCCGGAAAGTGAAGTCATTAGCCATGTCGATCCATTCGCACCTGTCAGCGCAAGTCAAGGAAGCTCAAATAGAGACCTTGAAACCCGAAAACGTGACAGGTGAGGCCCTTAGGGGAATGGACAAGAACTTAGAAATCAAGAGTGACGGAGCACGCTACCTCATGAACCGGATCTGGACACCCAAGTTTGGTGGGTTCAGAGAGGTAGTTATGAGCGAGGCACACAGGACCCCATACTCCGTACTGCCCAAGGGGCGAAGTGCAAAAGTTTGAGCAGGAGCTCTGGAATTTGAAAATGGCTGGATCTAATCTAGTCGCCTACATAGCTAGGTTCAACGATCTCTCTGCTTTGTGCCCTACCATGGTCAGCCCAGAATCAAAGAAGGTCGAAAGGTACATTTGGGGGTTGTCACCCCAGATTCAAGGGCATGTCCTAGCTTCCAACCCTATCCCCTACAACAGCGCTAAACGCCTGGCTCAACGCCTCATCGACCACGGATTGAAACAGAGTACCATTGCAGCAACCGCAAATCCACCTAGGGAGGCTCAGGGCCAGAGTAAGCCTTGGAACAAGAGGAGGGGACAAACCCTCCAAGAGAACCCCAAGAAACAACAAGTGGTAGCGACCCACGCTATTACTGTACCTACCAACTCTGCCCCCACAAGTTCATACAATGGAAAACTACCGAAATGTAACCAGTGCAACTTCCACCACCACGGTCTCTGCCATGACCTTCAATGCACCAGGTGCAATAAGAAGGGTCATATAGCCCGCTATTGCAAGGAGCCAACCCAACAATCCGCCCCCACTGCTAATACCGGAGTAAGCCGCGCCTGCTTTGAGTGCGGAGACACAGGGCACTACCGCAGGGACTGCCCGAAGGCAAACAACAGGAATACCGGCGGAAGAGGCCGAGTTTTCGCAAGGGGACAAGATGAAGCCATTGCGGACCCTACTGTTGTTACGGGTACGTTTCTTCTCGATAACTCGTATGCATGCATTTTGTTTGATAGTGGAGCGGAAAGGAGTTTTGTGAGTCACGACTTTAAAGACATGCTAAAACCAATACCACAATGATTAAGTGAACCATTCATAGTAGAAATGGCCAACGGGAAAACCGAAGGCACTAAGGAGATATATTTAAACTGCATCCTAACTCTAAACGATAATCTCTTTCAAATCAACCTCATGCCAGTCTCGATTAAGAGTTTCGATGTCATCATTGGCATGGATTGGCTGAGTTCACATCGTGCGGACATTTTATGTTACGATAAGGCCGTTCGCCTTAATCTGCCAACCGGCGAAACCTTCCTTGTCTTGGGCGACAAACCTAGTACCACTCTTAGTATCATCTCAAGTATCCAAGCTCAGAAGTACCTACGCAAGGAGTGTCACGCATTTGTAGCACATGTTGAAGATGTGAAACACGAAGTCCAGGACGTCAAGGATGTGCCCGACGTATGCGATTTTCCCGATGTGTTTCCCGAGGACCTTCCAGGAATACCACCCGCAAGACAAGTCGAATTCAGAATCGATCTAATTCCCAGAGCTACCCCAGTAGCCAAAGCACCCTATCGATTAGCCCCGGCAGAGATGCAGGAGCTATCCAGCCAACTGAATGAACTACTTGGAAAAGGATTCATCAGGTCGAGCTTCTCGCCAGGGGGAGCACCCGTATTGTTCGTGAAAAAGAAAGATGGAGCGTTCAGGATGTGCATCGACTACCGAGAACTCAACAAACTTACCATCAAGAACCGATACCCCCTACCCCGAATCGACGACTTATTCGATCAACTCCAAGGAGCCAACTACTTCTCCAAGATCGATCTAAGGTATGGATATCACCAGCTGCGAGTCCTAGAGAGTGAGGTTCCCAAGACGGCCTTCCGAATGAGATACGGACATTATGAGTTCGTAGTGATGCCGTTCGGACTAACCAATGCCCCGGCCGTATTCATGGATCTAATGAATTGGGTATGTCGTCCATTCATGGATAAATTTGTGATAGTATTCATAGACAATATACTCATTTATTCAAAGAATAAGGAGGAACATAGTCAACACCTGAGACAAGTCTTAGAGACGTTACGAACTGAGAGACTTTATGCAAAATTCTCAAAATGTGAGTTTTGGATTAGAAAGGTGGACTTCCTCGGTCACGTGGTTAGCAAGGAAGGAATCCACGTGGACCCATCAAAGATCAAGGCTATCGAAAACTGGTCTGCACCAACCAAACCAACCGAAATTCGCCAGTTTCTAGGTCTTGCTGGTTATTATCGAAGGTTCATCCAGAATTTCTCCAGCATCGCAAAGCCTCTTACCGCTTTGACCCAGAAAGGTATGACCTACAACTGGGGAGAAAAGCAAGATGCTGCATTTCAGACTTTGAAACAAGCCCTTTGCAGTGCACCTATCCTTTCTCTTCCGAAATGGACCGAAGATTTTGTGGTGTATTGCGACGCTTCGAAGCAAGGGCTGGTCTGTGTGCTAATGCAGAGGGTAAAGGTTATTGCATATGCCTCACGACAACTGAAAACGCATGAGGTCAATTACACCACTCATGACTTACAACTTGGAGCAGTGGTCTTCGCTCTTAAAATCTGGAGGCACTACCTTTATCGTACGAAGTGCACTGTCTTTACAGACCACAAGAGTCTCCAACACATCTTCGACTAGAAGGAGTTAAACATGAGACAACGACGTTGGGTCGAATTGCTCAACGACTACGAATGTGAGATTCCCTATCATCCGGGAAAGGCAAACGTCGTAGCCGATGCCCTTAGTCGAAAGGAGTACTCTGGCCGGAAAGTGAAGTCATTAGCCATGTCGATCCATTCGCACCTGTCAGCGCAAGTCAAGGAAGCTCAAATAGAGACCTTGAAACCCGAAAACGTGACAGGTGAGGCCCTTAGGGGAATGGACAAGAACTTAGAAATCAAGAGTGACGGAGCACGCTACCTCATGAACCGGATCTGGACACCCAAGTTTGGTGGGTTCAGAGAGGTAGTTATGAGCGAGGCACACAGGACCCCATACTCCGTACTGCCCAAGGGGCGAAGTGCAAAAGTTTGAGCAGGAGCTCTGGAATTTGAAAATGGCTGGATCTAATCTAGTCGCCTACATAGCTAGGTTCAACGATCTCTCTGCTTTGTGCCCTACCATGGTCAGCCCAGAATCAAAGAAGGTCGAAAGGTACATTTGGGGGTTGTCACCCCAGATTCAAGGGCATGTCCTAGCTTCCAACCCTATCCCCTACAACAGCGCTAAACGCCTGGCTCAACGCCTCATCGACCACGGATTGAAACAGAGTACCATTGCAGCAACCGCAAATCCACCTAGGGAGGCTCAGGGCCAGAGTAAGCCTTGGAACAAGAGGAGGGGACAAACCCTCCAAGAGAACCCCAAGAAACAACAAGTGGTAGCGACCCACGCTATTACTGTACCTACCAACTCTGCCCCCACAAGTTCATACAATGGAAAACTACCGAAATGTAACCAGTGCAACTTCCACCACCACGGTCTCTGCCGTGACCTTCAATGCACCAGGTGCAATAAGAAGGGTCATATAGCCCGCTATTGCAAGGAACCAACCCAACAATCCGCCCCCACTGCTAATACCGGAGTAAGCCGCGCCTGCTTTGAGTGCGGA
Source organism: Lactuca serriola (assembly GCF_051521515.1). Lineage (NCBI taxonomy): Eukaryota > Viridiplantae > Streptophyta > Magnoliopsida > Asterales > Asteraceae > Lactuca > Lactuca serriola. Next base: position 341,598,719 of record NC_136411.1, read on the forward strand.
GACACAGGGCACTACCGTAGGGACTGCCCGAAGGCAAACAACAGGAATACCGGCGGAAGAGGCCGAGTTTTCGCAAGGATACAAAGATGAAGCCATTGCGGACCCTACTGTTGTTACCGGTACGTTTCTTCTCGATAACTCGTATGCATGCATTTTGTTTGATAGTGGAGCGGAAAGGAGTTTTGTGAGTCACGACTTTAAAGACATGCTAAAACCAATACCACAATCATTAAGTGAACCATTCATAGTAGAAATGGCCAACGGGAAAACCGAAGGCACTAAGGAGATATATTTAAACTGCATCCTAACTCTAAACGATAATCTCTTTCAAATCAACCTCATGCCAGTCTCGATTAAGAGTTTCGATGTCATCATTGGCATGGATTGGCTGAGTTCACATCGTGCGGACATTTTATGTTACGATAAGGCCGTTCGCCTTAATCTGCCAACCGGCGAAACCTTCCTTGTCTTGGGCGACAAACCTAGTACCACTCTTAGTATCATCTCAAGTATCCAAGCTCAGAAGTACCTACGCAAGGAGTGTCACGCATTTGTAGCACATGTTGAAGATGTGAAACACGAAGTCCAGGACGTCAAGGATGTGCCCGACGTATGCGATTTTCCCGACGTGTTTCCCGAGGACCTTCCAGGAATACCACCCGCAAGACAAGTCGAATTCAGAATCGATCTAATTCCCGGAGCTACCCCAGTAGCCAAAGCACCCTATCGATTAGCCCCGGCAGAGATGCAGGAGCTATCCAGCCAACTGAATGAACTACTTGGAATAGGATTCATCAGGTCGAGCTTCTCGCCAGGGGGAGCACCCGTATTGTTCGTGAAAAAGAAAGATGGAGCGTTCAGGATGTGCATCGACTACCGAGAACTCAACAAACTTACCATCAAGAACCGATACCCCCTACCCCGAATCGACGACTTATTCGATCAACTCCAAGGAGCCAACTACTTCTCCAAGATCGATCTAAGGTATGGATATCACCAGCTGCGAGTCCTAGAGAGTGAGGTTCCCAAGACGGCCTTCCGAATGAGATACGGACATTATGAGTTCGTAGTGATGCCGTTCGGACTAACCAATGCCCCGGCCGTATTCATGGATCTAATGAATTGGGTATGTCGTCCATTCATGGATAAATTTGTGATAGTATTCATAGACAATATACTCATTTATTCAAAGAATAAGGAGGAACATAGTCAACACCTGAGACAAGTCTTAGAGACGTTACGAACTGAGAGACTTTATGCAAAATTCTCAAAATGTGAGTTTTGGATTAGAAAGGTGGACTTCCTCGGTCACGTGGTTAGCAAGGAAGGAATCCACGTGGACCCCTCAAAGATCAAGGCTATCGAAAACTGGTCTGCACCAACCAAACCAACCGAAATTCGCCAGTTTCTAGGTCTTGCTGGTTATTATCGAAGGTTCATCCAGAATTTCTCCAGCATCGCAAAGCCTCTTACCGCTTTGACCCAGAAAGGTATGACCTACAACTGGGGAGAAAAGCAAGATGCTGCATTTCAGACTTTGAAACAAGCCCTTTGCAGTGCACCTATCCTTTCTCTTCCGAAATGGACCGAAGATTTTGTGGTGTATTGCGACGCTTCGAAGCAAGGGCTGGTCTGTGTGCTAATGCAGAGGGTAAAGGTTATTGCATATGCCTCACGACAACTGAAAACGCATGAGGTCAATTACACCACTCATGACTTACAACTTGGAGCAGTGGTCTTCGCTCTTAAAATCTGGAGGCACTACCTTTATCGTACCAAGTGCACTGTCTTTACAGACCACAAGAGTCTCCAACACATCTTCGACTAGAAGGAGTTAAACATGAGACAACGACGTTGGGTCGAATTGCTCAACGACTACGAATGTGAGATTCCCTATCATCCGGGAAAGGCAAACGTCGTAGCCGATGCCCTTAGTCGAAAGGAGTACTCTGGCCGGAAAGTGAAGTCATTAGCCATGTCGATCCATTCGCACCTGTCAGCGCAAGTCAAGGAAGCTCAAATAGAGACCTTGAAACCCGAAAACGTGACAGGTGAGGCCCTTAGGGGAATGGACAAGAACTTAGAAATCAAGAGTGACGGAGCACGCTACCTCATGAACCGGATCTGGACACCCAAGTTTGGTGGGTTCAGAGAGGTAGTTATGAGCGAGGCACACAGGACCCCATACTCCGTACTGCCCAAGGGGCGAAGTGCAAAAGTTTGAGCAGGAGCTCTGGAATTTGAAAATGGCTGGATCTAATCTAGTCGCCTACATAGCTAGGTTCAACGATCTCTCTGCTTTGTGCCCTACCATGGTCAGCCCAAAATCAAAGAAGTTCGAAAGATACATTTGGGGGTTGTCACCCCAGATTCAAGGGCATGTCCTAGCTTCCAACCCTATCCCCTACAACAGCGCTAAACGCCTGGCTCAACGCCTCATCGACCACGGATTGAAACAGAGTACCATTGCAGCAACCGCAAATCCACCTAGGGAGGCTCAGGGCCAGAGTAAGCCTTGGAACAAGAGGAGGGGACAAACCCTCCAAGAGAACCCCAAGAAACAACAAGTGGTAGCGACCCACGCTATTACTGTACCTACCAACTCTGCCCCCACAAGTTCATACAATGGAAAACTACCGAAATGTAACCAGTGCAACTTCCACCACCACGGTCTCTGCCGTGACCTTCAATGCACCAGGTGCAATAAGAAGGGTCATATAGCCCGCTATTGCAAGGAACCAACCCAACAATCCGCCCCCACTGCTAATACCGGAGTAAGCCGCGCCTGCTTTGAGTGCGGAGACACAGGGCACTACCGCAGGGACTGCCCGAAGGCAACCAACAGGAATACCGGCGGAATAGGCCGAGTTTTCGCAAGGGGACAAGATGAAGCCATTGCGGACCCTACTGTTGTTACCGGTACGTTTCTTCTCGATAACTCGTATGCATGCATTTTGTTTGATAGTGGAGCAGAAAGGAGTTTTGTGAGTCACGACTTTAAAGACATGCTAAAACCAATACCACAATCATTAAGTGAACCATTCATAGTAGAAATGGCCAACGGGAAAACCGAAGGCACTAAGGAGATATATTTAAACTGCATCCTAACTCTAAACGATAATCTCTTTCAAATCAACCTCATGCCAGTCTCGATTAAGAGTTTCGATGTCATCATTGGCATGGATTGGCTGAGTTCACATCATGCGGACATTTTATGTTACGATAAGGCCGTTCACCTTAATCTGCCAACCGGCGAAACCTTCCTTGTCTTGGGCGACAAACCTAGTACCACTCTTAGTATCATCTCAAGTATCCAAGCTCAGAAGTACCTACGCAAGGAGTGTCACGCATTTGTAGCACATGTTGAAGATGTGAAACACGAAGTCCAGGACGTCAAGGATGTGCCCGACGTATGCGATTTTCCCGACGTGTTTCCCGAGGACCTTCCAGGAATACCACCCGCAAGACAAGTCGAATTCAGAATCGATCTAATTCCCGGAGCTACCCCAGTAGCCAAAGCACCCTATCGATTAGCCCCGGCAGAGATGCAGGAGCTATCCAGCCAACTGAATGAACTACTTGGAAAAGGATTCATCAGGTCGAGCTTCTCGCCAGGGGGAGCACCCGTATTGTTCGTGAAAAAGAAAGATGGAGCGTTCAGGATGTGCATCGACTACCGAGAACTCAACAAACTTACCAACAAGAACCGATACCCCCTACCCCGAATCGACGACTTATTCGATCAACTCCAAGGAGCCAACTACTTCTCCAAGATCGATCTAAGGTATGGATATCACCAGCTGCGAGTCCTAGAGAGTGAGGTTCCCAAGACGGCCTTCCGAATGAGATACGGACATTATGAGTTCGTAGTGATGCCGTTCGGACTAACCAATGCCCCGGCCGTATTCATGGATCTAATGAATTGGGTATGTCGTCCATTCATGGATAAATTTGTGATAGTATTCATAGACAATATACTCATTTATTCAAAGAATAAGGAGGAACATAGTCAACACCTGAGACAAGTCTTAGAGACGTTACGAACTGAGAGACTTTATGCAAAATTCTCAAAATGTGAGTTTTGGATTAGAAAGGTGGACTTCCTCGGTCACGTGGTTAGCAAGGAAGGAATCCACGTGGACCCCTCAAAGATCAAGGCTATCGAAAACTGGTCTGCACCAACCAAACCAACCGAAATTCGCCAGTTTCTAGGTCTTGCTGGTTATTATCGAAGGTTCATCCAGAATTTCTCCAGCATCGCAAAGCCTCTTACCGCTTTGACCCAGAAAGGTATGACCTACAACTGGGGAGAAAAGCAAGATGCTGCATTTCAGACTTTGAAACAAGCCTTTTGCAGTGCACCTATCCTTTCTCTTCCGAAATGGACCGAAGATTTTGTGGTGTATTGCGACGCTTCGAAGCAAGGGCTGGTCTGTGTGCTAATGCAGAGGGTAAAGGTTATTGCATATGCCTCACGACAACTGAAAACGCATGAGGTCAATTACACCACTCATGACTTACAACTTGGAGCAGTGGTCTTCGCTCTTAAAATCTGGAGGCACTACCTTTATCGTACCAAGTGCACTGTCTTTACAGACCACAAGAGTCTCCAACACATCTTCGACTAGAAGGAGTTAAACATGAGACAACGACGTTGGGTCGAATTGCTCAACGACTACGAATGTGAGATTCCCTATCATCCGGGAAAGGCAAACGTCGTAGCCGATGCCCTTAGTCGAAAGGAGTACTCTGGCCGGAAAGTGAAGTCATTAGCCATGTCGATCCATTCGCACCTGTCAGCGCAAGTCAAGGAAGCTCAAATAGAGACCTTGAAACCCGAAAACGTGACAGGTGAGGCCCTTAGGGGAATGGACAAGAACTTAGAAATCAAGAGTGACGGAGCACGCTACCTCATGAACCGGATCTGGACACCCAAGTTTGGTGGGTTCAGAGAGGTAGTTATGAGCGAGGCACACAGGACCCCATACTCCGTACTGCCCAAGGGGCGAAGTGCAAAAGTTTGAGCAGGAGCTCTGGAATTTGAAAATGGCTGGATCTAATCTAGTCGCCTACATAGCTAGGTTCAACGATCTCTCTGCTTTGTGCCCTACCATGGTCAGCCCAGAATCAAAGAAGGTCGAAAGGTACATTTGGGGGTTGTCACCCCAGATTCAAGGGCATGTCCTAGCTTCCAACCCTATCCCCTACAACAGCGCTAAACGCCTGGCTCAACGCCTCATCGACCACGGATTGAAACAGAGTACCATTGCAGCAACCGCAAATCCACCTAGGGAGGCTCAGGGCCAGAGTAAGCCTTGGAACAAGAGGAGGGGACAAACCCTCCAAGAGAACCCCAAGAAACAACAAGTGGTAGCGACCCACGCTATTACTGTACCTACCAACTCTGCCCCCACAAGTTCATACAATGGAAAACTACCGAAATGTAACCAGTGCAACTTCCACCACCACGGTCTCTGCCGTGACCTTCAATGCACCAGGTGCAATAAGAAGGGTCATATAGCCCGCTATTGCAAGGAACCAACCCAACAATCCGCCCCCACTGCTAATACCGGAGTAAGCCGCGCCTGCTTTGAGTGCGGAGACACAGGGCACTACCGCAGGGACTGCCCGAAGGCAAACAACAGGAATACCGGCGGAAGAGGCCGAGTTTTCGCAAGGGGACAAGATGAAGCCATTGCGGACCCTACTGTTGTTACCGGTACGTTTCTTCTCGATAACTCGTATGCATGCATTTTGTTTGATAGTGGAGCAGAAAGGAGTTTTGTGAGTCACGACTTTAAAGACATGCTAAAACCAATACCACAATCATTAAGTGAACCATTCATAGTAGAAATGGCCAACGGGAAAACCGAAGGCACTAAGGAGATATATTTAAACTGCATCCTAACTCTAAACGATAATCTCTTTCAAATCAACCTCATGCCAGTCTCGATTAAGAGTTTCGATGTCATCATTGGCATGGATTGGCTGAGTTCACATCGTGCGGACATTTTATGTTACGATAAGGCCGTTCGCCTTAATCTGCCAACCGGCGAAACCTTCCTTGTCTTGGGCGACAAACCTAGTACCACTCTTAGTATCATCTCAAGTATCCAAGCTCAGAAGTACCTACGCAAGGAGTGTCACGCATTTGTAGCACATGTTGAAGATGTGAAACACGAAGTCCAGGACGTCAAGGATGTGCCCGACGTATGCGATTTTCCCGACGTGTTTCCCGAGGACCTTCCAGGAATACCACCCGCAAGACAAATCGAATTCAGAATCGATCTAATTCCCGGAGCTACCCCAGTAGCCAAAGCACCCTATCGATTAGCCCCGGCAGAGATGCAGGAGCTATCCAGCCAACTGAATGAACTACTTGGAAAAGGATTCATCAGGTCGAGCTTCTCGCCAGGGGGAGCACCCGTATTGTTCGTGAAAAAGAAAGATGGAGCGTTCAGGATGTGCATCGACTACCGAGAACTCAACAAACTTACCATCAAGAAACGATACCCCCTACCCCGAATCGACGACTTATTCGATCAACTCCAAGGAGCCAACTACTTCTCCAAGATCGATCTAAGGTATGGATATCACCAGCTGCGAGTCCTAGAGAGTGAGGTTCCCAAGACGGCCTTCCGAATGAGATACGGACATTATGAGTTCATAGTGATGCCGTTCGGACTAACCAATGCCCCGGCCGTATTCATGGATCTAATGAATTGGGTATGTCGTCCATTCATGGATAAATTTGTGATAGGATTCATAGACAATATACTCATTTATTCAAAGAATAAGGAGGAACATAGTCAACACCTGAGACAAGTCTTAGAGACGTTACGAACTGAGAGACTTTATGCAAAATTCTCAAAATGTGAGTTTTGGATTAGAAAGGTGGACTTCCTCGGTCACGTGGTTAGCAAGGAAGGAATCCACGTGGACCCCTCAAAGATCAAGGCTATCGAAAACTGGTCTGCACCAACCAAACCAACCGAAATTCGCCAGTTTCTAGGTCTTGCTGGTTATTATCGAAGGTTCATCCAGAATTTCTCCAGCATCGCAAAGCCTCTTACCGCTTTGACCCAGAAAGGTATGACCTACAACTGGGGAGAAAAGCAAGATGCTGCATTTCAGACTTTGAAACAAGCCCTTTGCAGTGCACCTATCCTTTCTCTTCCGAAATGGACCGAAGATTTTGTGGTGTATTGCGACGCTTCGAAGCAAGGGCTGGTCTGTGTGCTAATGCAGAGGGTAAAGGTTATTGCATATGCCTCACGACAACTGAAAACGCATGAGGTCAATTACACCACTCATGACTTACAACTTGGAGCAGTGGTCTTCGCTCTTAAAATCTGGAGGCACTACCTTTATCGTACCAAGTGCACTGTCTTTACAGACCACAAGAGTCTCCAACACATCTTCGACTAGAAGGAGTTAAACATGAGACAACGACGTTGGGTCGAATTGCTCAACGACTACGAATGTGAGATTCCCTATCATCCGGGAAAGGCAAACGTCGTAGCCGATGCCCTTGGTCGAAAGGAGTACTCTGGCCGGAAAGTGAAGTCATTAGCCATGTCGATCCATTCGCACCTGTCAGCGCAAGTCAAGGAAGCTCAAATAGAGACCTTGAAACCCGAAAACGTGACAGGTGAGGCCCTTAGGGGAATGGACAAGAACTTAGAAATCAAGAGTGACGGAGCACGCTACCTCATGAACCGGATCTGGACACCCAAGTTTGGTGTGTTCAGAGAGGTAGTTATGAGCGAGGCACACAGGACCCCATACTCCGTACACCCAGGGTCAGACAAGATGTATCTAGATCTCAAACAACTCTACTAGTGGCCAAACATGAAAGCGGAGATCGCTACTTATGTGAGCAAGTGTTTAACCTGCACCAAAATAAAAATAGAACACCAGAAACCCTCAGGTCTACTCCAACAACCTGAAATACCTGAGTGGAACATGGACTTCATAACCAAACTGCCCAAAACTCAAAGTGGCCAAGATACTATTTGGGTAATCGTCGACAGATTAACCAAGTCAGCCCATTTCTTACCGATCAAGGAAACTGATAGGATGGAAAAACTATCAAGAACCTACATCTGGGAGATCGTACGACTTCATGGAGTACGATGTCCATCATCTCAGATAGAGACAGCAGGTTCACTTCCAGATTCTGGCAATCATTGCAAAAATCCATGGGAACAAGGTTGGACATGAGTACAGCATACCACCTACAAACTGACGGACAGAGTGAGAGGACGATCCAAACCTTAGAAGACATGTTGCGAGCATGTGTAATCGACTTTGGTAAGGCATGGGATGTTCACTTACCTTTGGTCAAGTTCTCTTATAACAATAGTTACCATACTAGTATCAAGACCGCTCCATTCGAAGCCCTTTACGTCCTTAAGTGCAGATCACCTCTGTGCTGGACGGAAGTGGGCGACACGTAATTGGCAAAAGGCCTAGTCCCTAATAGCACCCTCACTGGTCCGGAGATCATCATGGAAACGACTGAAAAGATCGTGCAAATACGAGAACGACTGAAGTCCTCAAGGGATAGGCAAAAGACCTATGCCGACAAGAGACGTAAACCCTTGGAATACCAGATTGGCGACCGTGTACTACTAAAGGTCTCAGCCTGGAAGGGCATGATACGCTTTGGAAAGCGTGGAAAGCTAAATTCTAGATACATTGGACCCTTCGAAATCATTTCGAGAGTTGGTCCAGTGGCCTACAAACTCCAACTTCCAATCGAGCTTAACAAGGTACATCCAGTATTCCACGTATCGGACCTGAAAAAGTGCTTGTCCGACGAAACACTTGTAATTCCACTCGATGAAATCGAGCTAAATGAAAATCTTAACTTTGTGGAAGAACCCGTCGAAATCATGGATAGGGAAGTTAAACGAACTAAACAGAGTCGCATTCCAATAGTAAAGGTTCGATGGAATGCTAAGAGAGGACCCGAGTTCACATGGGAACGGGAAGACCAAATGCAACAGAAGTATCCGCACCTCTTCCTCAGTCCCTAAGACTTCTATTTTATATTAAAAATTTCGGGACAAAATTCCCTCTAACGGGGGGATGATATAACAACCCGATATTTCAACTCTTTGTACTGACCTAAAGAGTCAAGTATTGTAACCACCTTGGGGTAATAAAATTTACTTTGATAATAAATTGCCCAAAAGGTATCTATTTAAATTCCTATTATGTTTAATATCATTAAACCGGGATCATACTTAAAAAGAATGCCCAAACCCGGCTTCGTATGTTGAAGTTAAGATTTTTCCAAGTCCGGCTTAGCAGCAGACAGCTAAAATCTCGAATCAGAGATCGAACGACTTTTGGCCGGAATGACCTAAACGAGAATCGAAGGTCTCGACAATGGTATTTTAGCGGTAAAAAGTCTGGCAAAAACCGACGTCAGATAAAGAAGTTATGAATGTTTAAAGAAATTCCTTAAACACGACGATTTATAAAATAAATAATAAAAATAATTTCGGAATTTGCCAACGGAGTCTAAACGAAAGTTGTAGAGTGTAGTCTCACCTCGCGTGGATATAAAGACCATCGAAAACGGAGTTCGTATGAGGAAGATATGAATTTTTGAAGTTTATTAAATAAATTATAATTATATTTAAATCAAAATGCTACTAATATCTGAGGAGGAGTCAGCGTCCTCATCTGAGGTACGCGCCGCGTAACCCCGTACGCCCAGCGTACCCGAGGGCCTTGGTCTCTGTCCTTCCACGTCGCCCCTATGCGAAGCTATCCGACCCGCTGTCCCATCCAACCCGCCGCCCCATCCGACCCGCCGCCCCATCCGACCCGCCATCCCATCCGAAGCAAGCCAGTCGAGGACTCGGTCATGCATGACGTACGAGTACGCGCTGCGTACGAGCGTACGCCCCGCGTACCGAGGCCTCTCAGCCCCTATAAAAGGGATGCGAGGGTCTCCGGAAAAATTGCTCATTTCTTCTCACTTCTCTTGCGTTTTGCCTCGTTTTCCGTGCCCGCTCAAACCCGAAGCCCTGGTCATTTTTGCTCAAGTCCCAAAGGTCGATTTTACTCCTGAGATTCCCGAGAATCCCAAGAAAAATCCGCTTCCTGAGACGAAACTCTGTCCGGTTTTCCATCTCGCTATCTTCAAACTCCAGGTGAGTTCATACTCCTACAAACACTCTTTAAATACATTTTTAAAGGCTTTCTATACTCTTTAGGGGGGGAATACAAGTAAACGTACGGTTATTATTGTGTATTTCATAGAATTTCACTTTATTCATTTTTGTCAAATGAATCACTTGTGATTTAGTACTACTATGTGAAAACTCTTGTCATACTTCGCATGCACTAGATTCATACACAGTATTTAGAAATCCCAAAGTATTCTTTGTTGCTAAACCATTTTATACATTCTAAAAACTTATGATTTATGCTTTGTCAAACATTGTGAAAAAGGATAAACTTTGCATACAAAACTACTACTTTAATACAGACTTAGTTGAGAATCCATGAGACGTGTACATCTTCAAACACTGCCTTTTTGATAACAGGTATCGCTACAAGTCCTGTCTATAACCAGAGTCTCCTGTACGGAGAACGTGTCAAATGTGTATAGATCTATACGGGAAGTCAAGATCCCGCGCCCTGACTGTTAGCTACAGTCCGTCTTTTGGGGTAACAGTTGTCATAACGCTACGACGCCTGAAGAATGTCGCTACAGACATATTATGTTTAGTATGGTTATAAAACTCATCGGATATACAATTATTATGGTATTATGCTTTTATGAACGAGTAGCTATTAAAACTATTCTTCATCTAACAAGTGCGATCTTCGTATAGCTTTATTATATAAAACTATGCCACAACTTTTAAGCACATCGGTTGCTTGTGATTTTCGGTCTTAGAGACTGCCAGTTATGTTAGGAAAATAAGGGTTTTTCCTACATCTAAAACAAACAACTAATTGGAAAATAAGGGATTTTCTTGGTGCAACTATTTAAAACTTATAACACGAACATTCATATGCATTTCATACTTTTATAAGAAAATAAGGGTTTTTCTTGGAAAGCACAACAAATCATATCTCAACTATTAGGGAAAATATGGGATTTTCTGGATCTAATACATTCATTTTCAACCCAACGAATCATAACTCTTTTCATTTGAAAATACCGTGTTTTTCTGGAAAACATACATGAACTCTCGAATGGCGTACATTTTCTCAAAACACTACTTATGAACTCACCAACTTAATTGTTGACACTTTTTCTTTGAAATAACTTGTATTCTCAGGGAACCGCTAAGCAGGTTTGGAAATCAACTTTTGAGGATTAACGTGCTGATGTTAATTACTTCTTTTGAAAGATGTTTATGTAATTATCTTTTGAACATGTAACCAATACAATTATGTAAACATTTTGGAAACCTTAATTTGTATGGTGGTGTGGACTTTCCTTTCTATGAACTGTTATGATATTGAATATGACGTCCTCCGCCCCCGAACGTTTCCGCCGTTCTGGTTTGGGGGTGTGACAGTGATTGTGACAGGAAGATTGTTGATGTTGATAAAACCATCATTTATTGAATCACTCGCCTCAGATGATCTAGAAGCATGAGAGGTACTCACCACATATTCATTTGAAATGTGTTCAGGAAAGCGAAGCTCAATGAAAGATTGAGTAGCAGTGAAAGTATCCATTGTCATGATTTCTCTTTCATCAGGCGAAAGGGGAGCAACATCAACATCAGAACAGGTTCTTTAATTTGGTGAAGAAGAGGAGGTACTTGGAACAACAACATCCACTAGAGGATACTCAGGAGTCACCAGGGTGGTCCGTAAACAACTTCTTCCTCTTCATCATCAACAATAGCTTTTGTACCTGAGCAAGAACCTGAAACATTATCTAAAAACACATTAAATGATTTAAATAATGATGCATAATCAAATAACTAGTTAGGTCCAACTCTTGCATCTATCTCTGTCTCCTCCGGCCATCGCACATCAAAAGGCTCCACAATCTGCTTGGTGGTCTTGTAGTATACTTGGTAAGCTGTGTGTGTTGCATATCCCACAAAATAGCAGTCATTTACCTTTGAGTTCAACTTGGGATTAGACTCTAGGTGAAGGAGCATGCAAGGACAACCAAATATTCTGAAGTGATCGACCGATGGTTTTTTATTGTATAGAATTTCGTACGGGGTCTTCATTTGAGATTTATTGATCAGAAGTTGGTTCTGAACGTAACATGCTATGTTGATCGCTTCATCCCAGAAGAAGACGGGTAGCTAGGAATCACAAAGCATAGTCCTTGCAGCATCCAATAGAGTACGATTTCTCTGTTCTGCAACACCGTTTTATTGTGGTGTCCGAAAAGAGCAGTATTGAAGCACTATACCTTTTTATGAACAAAAGTGATCCAGAACTGCATTCTTGAACTCTTTGCGATTATCAGTTCGAAGTGCCTTCACCTTTTCATTTGTCTGATTCTTATTCATCATAATGAACTTCTTGATCAAGTTAGCAATACCACTCTGGTTGGATAAGAAGAAGACCCATGTGAATCATGAGTAATCATCAATCACAACTAGGTAGTAAGAATTCTTGTTGATGCCGAGAACATTTACTGGACCGAACAAATTCATATGTTATAAATGAATAACCTTGTTGATAGTGTTGACCAACATAGGATTATGTGTCTTGCGATGATGTTTTCCTTGAGCACACGCAACACACTTTTCAAAGGTTATGAATTCCTTGACTGGAAGACCACACACAATTTCATTTTTGGCAAGACGATTGAGGTTCTTGGCATTTACATGGCCCAGACGACGATGCCAGAGCATGGCATTGTCTTCGGAGACGTTTGAGAAAAGACAAGTGACTTGATTGAGAGTATTATGATTCATGTCAATTACATAGGCATTTCCTTCCCTTTCAGATCTGACAAAATTCCATTCTTCAAGTTTAATGATTCCGGGCTTCAAGATGAGACACTCTTTGTTCGTAAAATGAGTGGAATAACCTTTATCACAAATCTGAGAGACGCTCAGTAAACTGTGTTTCAGCTCCGGAGCATAGTTAACATTCTCAAAGCTAAGCACACCGTTTGTCACGGTATCCTTATGAGTAATATTTCAACATTCTCCTCCCGCAAAGTAAACAAACCCCCCATTAAAATTCTGAATGTCTTGCAACTGGGAGGTGTCTCCTGTTATGTGCCTGGAACAACCATTATCAACATACCAAGGTCTGACGATATTCCTTCGTAGTTGTTCCTGCATGATGAGCGGGATTAATTAGATTTTGGAACCTTGGTCATAGAAACACTGAGTTTTCCCTTGTTAGCAAAAAAATTGACTTTTTGACATTTTGAGTTAGATTGATTACCATATGCACATAAAGGACGTTGATGTGATTGGAAATTTGAATTTTTGGACACCCATTTATAAATATGTTTAGAAAAATTTACATGTGTTTTCGAAATGTTTTTTTTGGTTTTGATTGTTTGGTTTTCCATCTAAGATTAGCCGAAGTCCCAGACGATGTCTTTGACGATACCGATCTTGGCTTAACCACTTTTGGTCTCGCTAAAATACCTGTTTAATTTTTGTTTAAAACCCGTTTGTTCTTTTCAAGATCAGCTCGTTTTCTTTCTTTATTAATGTTCTAGTCACCATCAACTGCATGAGATCTCAACGATTTTCTCTTAAGAGATCTTCCCCGTGAGTCATTCTTTCTTCTTTGTGCATAAAACTAAACAACTGCTCAATTTCGACAATTTCGCGCAATATGACCAGGTGTTCCATAATTAAAGCATGTCTGTTTCTTTACATAGAAGTTGCTATCACTCTTTTCTTCTTTAGTGTCCTTATTGAGTTCTTTACTTTTCCCAAAAGTGCATGTGCATGATTAAGATTGATTGACTGACTTAGGTGACGTGTATGTGCTAGTCACAGATTCATGAGGTTTAGATTTATCAGACATATCACCACACTTAACAAAAACATCTAAATCATCATTGTTCACAACAACATCATCAAAAACCAAAACATCGGTTTTCAAATTGAAAAGAAGAACATCAGTGTTTAAAACAAAAACTTCAGTTTGTAAAACTATATTATTATCGGAAACACTCTCTGCAGCTGCTTGTTAGTCATGAACTAAATGTGAATTTGTATATCCAAAAGGTTTACCATATTTAAGATGTCCCTCTCTGTACATTTCCTCCTTGGTCATAGGGATAGAAGTGTAATTTTGATTAAATGAAGGAGGAACATTGTCATACCCTAGACCTTTTGCTGGTTATCTTTAGATTTAAAACTATCTCCAATCATGGACTCAACTGTTTTACTTGACACATCAAATTTATTGAAATTAAAATCTGCATTTTCAAATTTATTTTTCGATGTGTCAAGTTTTGCTTTCAAATTGGCAAGTTTTCCCTTGACATAATCATAATTCACACATTTATTGCTATACTCTTCCTGAAGTTTCCTGAAGTCCTTAGTTTTGGCCTCTAATTGTTCTTTCAGGGGTTTCTGACCTTTCCTAAGGGTAAAACCTTCGTACTTAAGGTCCTCATTTTCTCTATCCAATAAATAAATTTGATTATGCAGAAATATAACAGTGTCTATGCATTTTTTAGAGCAAAAAATTTCACTGACCTCTTTCTTCTCTGGAGTGGTAGATACCATGAAAGAAAATTGCAACTCCATTATTTCAGCTTCAGTATCCAGCGTTTTCATCTGGAAGCTAACTTATCTGTGCCAAATTAGCAGTTTAAGGTCCTGAGATGTTCAGTTCTTGAATCTGATCTTCCCAGTCAAATGACGGACCCACCACTGCCAAATTTGCTATTACAGTGTTGGAAGAAGTTGCTCTGTTGTTCACTAGCAACACCATTGTCATGTCATGATTTCCCCTTCTATCTGGTTTTGGGCACACACGAGCAAAATGACCAGGCTCAAGACAGTTGAAGCACCTTAGCTTGCCCCTATTTAAACGAACTTTATTGTCTCCATTCATTCCCCAGTTGTTCTTTCCTGTCTTCTTGGAAAAAATTTTAACTCTAAACACTGCCATGGCAATTTGCCAGGAGATATCCATTTCCTCAACATCTTTCAGATGGATTTGGTCAAGATCAGCAAATGAAATTTGAGGAGGCAACTCTCTAGCTAAAAAAGCATTGTAGCAGTTTACTAGAATGGAGGCTAAAGCTAGATTTCTTCAACTTCCTAGGGAGTGGATACAAAGGGAGGAGCTTTTGAGGAAGAGGCTAAATATGGAACAACATGGATTTGTGGATCGGGCATGCATGATGGAATAGCATGGGTTTATGATACAGTGAAAGCTTAAACTTATGGGACAGTAAAAGCTTAAGTTTGTGGAATGGTGAATGATGAAAATGCATTGTGCGATGAAATGCCAAAATTAGATGTCGAGTAGGAATTCATATGGTTTATCTTGCGTTTCTTATCATCTAAATCACAAGCTTTGATGATAGCCATTGTTTCAGCAAGAGTGAGTCTGTTAAGGTCTTTGGTTTTCTTGATAACAGAAACATTTATGTCCCATGACTTTGGAAGATAATTTAGCAGTTTCTTGTTGATCTCTGAACATGGCATAGAAATTCCAGCCGTACTCATTTATGTGGTAAGAATAATAAATCTCTACAACTGGGCTTCAAGAGTCTCTCCCAAAACATGATTGAACATGTTGAATTTCTGACGAAGCATGTCTTGTATGCTTTGTTTCATGTCATAATTTCCTTCGTAGACCTCTATCGATGCTTCCCATATTGCTTTTGCTGAATCATACTCCCTGAACCCTTATGTAATGTCAGGGGATTGGGCCATAGTCAGAGTTTCCAGTGCTTTTTCTTGTACTTCAATTTTCTTAAAATCCGCATCAATGTAGTCTTTCACCGGTTTGTCAATTATAATTCCATATTCAAGAGTAGTGGTAATCCTGATAGGGCCTCTAACAATGTTGCGCCAGACTTTGAAATCTTTCATTTTGATATATTTTTCCATCATGTATTTCCATTTAGGAAATCCTGTTGCAGATAAGAGACATAGAATTCTTGTTATTGTGCCCATGATTGAATCCAACTCTTGATGAATTGCAATGTGTTGGGTGCCATTTTTTTTTAATTTTTTTTAATAAAAAAAAGTGACAACCGAAAAAAGGTTTACACCGAAAACGGTTCAAAGTCGAAAATAGTTTACGGTCAAAACAGGTTCACGGTCAAAAACGGGTTCATAGCCAACAACGGGTTTTCGGCCGAGAACTAATGAAGAGGGGTGAATCGAAAACGCCCAGTTTTTGACGAAAAGAGACGATTTCAATAAATTTTTCAATCATTTTCGCCTTGAATTCACGATCAATAGCAAAAATCCAACAAAAACAACAGTAACACCGAAAATGAGCATGGTCAACACCGAAAATGGATAAAAAACAGCCAAAAATAAGCTTGATCAAGTTGACACTAGATTGTCTCTGATACCAATTGTAAGTCCCTAAATCTGGAACCAATTTGTAACAGCCCGGATTCCCAGGTATTATTCATTTATTTATTTTGGTAATTTGTGAGGAGACTCGGCGAGTTGGAGCCTAGACTCGCCGAGTATGATCGCGGATTTGGACTCGGGTTCACGTCCGGACTCGGCGAGTCCACGCTGTTTAATGAAACCCTAATTTCTCGGGTTTGAGGCATATTTAAAGGGCCTTATGGCCGTCATTTGCACTCATCAGTCCCCAGAGTGAAACCCTAGAGCAATTGAGTGATTCAAGTGAGGGAAGGAGCCATTATTGATCTTGGAGTTGTTGTCTAGCAAGGAAAGAGGAGATCTAGCCAAGAGGAAGCAAGAGAGGGGTGGATTCTTGAAGATTTGAGGTCCAGAAAATCACATCTGAGGTACAATCCCGAATCATTCTCTGTTATTGTGATGTTCATGTAGATTTAGGGCATTTGAACCTATTTGTGGCTAGATCTAGTGTCCTGATGGTCCCTTAGCGAGTTAAGGTCCTGGATCTGGAGCCATAGAGGTCCAGAGCACCTCATTACCAAAGCTTTATATGCATCCATGGAGGTTTTGGCTTGGGATCAATGTATTTGAGGCTAAACCACCATTCATGAGCTATTCAATGCTTGATGAGCATCAAGACTTTACGTGGTCAATAAGCTTAAGGATACTGGATCTATGAGTTAGTGAAGCGGATCTAACCTCAGAAGGTCGTTTGGGGTTGTGCATGGAATGCACTCGCCGAGTCCATTCCCCAGACTCGGCGAGTTGGTGCGGGTTGTTCAACGATTACGAACTAGGGGTTGAGTAACCGAGTCGGGTGAGTGACTCGGTGCGTCGGAAGAGATTCAGAGGGATCGGGTTCCCGTAGGAACTCGGCGAGTCCACGCCAGACTCGGCGAGTCGGGTTGACCGTTGACCGTTGACCAGGGTTGACTGGTTTGACTTCGTGGTATTAGTCAGCCAGAGTCAAGTAGTATTAAGTAGAAATACGGTTGTGTTGTAGGACGATAGCTCGGGAGATCGAGCACTAGTGGTTAAGAGATTTACGAGTTACCGAGACACGCGAGGTGAGTCTTCTCACTATACGATACCTTGAGTGGTATTCTGGTTTGGCCAGAGGGTCTTACGTGCTATTTATGAGATTGTATGCTATGTGTTATTTGTATGATGTATGACTATATGGACCGGACCGGAGGGTCCAACGATTCAGAACGGGCCAGAGGGCCCAATGAGCTATGACTGGACCAGAGGGTCCGACGAGCTGCGGGACTGGAGGGTCCCGCTGAGACATCTTAACCAGAGGGTCGGTTTTAGCCCCGAGTGGCGTATTTGTGGTATGTGGTATTTTGGGGAACTCTCTAAGCATTATGCTTACAGTTGTTGTGTTTGATGTCTCAGGTACCAGCAAGGACCGTGGGAAGGCGGCGGCTTGACTCGTAGACACTCACACCGATGGAGTTCACATTTGAGAGATCTTGGGAATTTGTTTTGAAAACACTGTCGTTTCGGATTTGAAATTATGATATGATATACATTTGGTGGTTTTAAAAATTAAAAATTTAATTGGAATTTTACGTTGTTACAAGTTGGTATCAGAGCCTTGGTTTGAGGGATTCGGATGCACCTTTGGGCGTATTTGAACTCAAACCGAGGATTTGAGAAATTTTACAACCAAAACTGCAAATTTTCTAAAAAGAAAAAGAAGTTTTGGAAACGAGCAGAGTGGATGGTGTGTATGGTCAGCCAGCGCCCGAACGGTGAATCGCCAAAATACCCTTACATTATATGTTATCAGTTATGAGATATTATTTTATGCATGATAGAGAGGCTAGGTATTCCTATAAGGACTAGAGTGGCCTGATTTGTGATGCCTTAGCCTAGGAGATTACTGCTGCTATGAGATACTTTGAGAGTGAGTAAGTAGCAGTGAGGAGCTCATGATAGGTCTACTGAGGGTAGCCAATGCATAGCGAGAGTAGAGTATTTACGACTTGGGATCCCAGGAGGAGGACTTGGATTGTATATTGATTCGATGTGGACAATAGTATTGGGCCCGTACTATTGAAAGCACCGGATTGGTGCGCAGTCCAAGTAAGAATCCTTGGGGGTACCAGGAGTGAGGATGTTTGAGTTATCGAGCGTGAGAATACTCGAGAGTATCCCTGATATTTCTTATGTTGTGTTTCAGAGGTTGATCATGGTCGGGACATGCCATAACCCCGAGAGTAGTGGGGTGAGCGACGAGGAGATCCGTCGGATCATCCATGAGGAGGTGGCTGCTGCCATCAGAGCCGAGATTCCGGAGATGTTTGGGTCTATTAAGACCACACTAATCGAGACGTTTGACGAGCATTATGCTGCCTTGACTGATGTTGTTGTTGCTGCTGCAAGACCCCAGGGTGGTGATTCGTTGCTGTACAGAGAGTTCAGCAACACGAAACCTCCAGAGTTCGATGGTACGCAGGACCCGATCGCCGCTATGAGGTGGATCTCAGACATGGAGGGGTGTTTCTATACGTGCTCGTGTCCGGAGCACTTGAGGGTGCGATTCGCACTCAACCAGCTTCGCTTGGGGGCGAAGGATTGGTGGAAATTCGTGACCACGAGCTATTCTACAGCTGAGCTGACTACAGTGACCTGGGAGAGGTTTACTGCGATGTTTCGTGATGAGTATGTTCCCCAGGTGGAGAGGTAACGTTTAGCTCAGGAGTTTCTGACCCTCAAGCAGGGGACAGAGTCGGTGACAGTGATTACAAGGATGTTTCATGAGCAGGCGCCATTTTGCCCGGAGTTGGTGTCCACTGAGCAGGCTCGCATGAGCCGTTATCTGAGTATTTTGAGGAGGGACATCCGTGAGTTCGTGGCGAACTCGACTTACCAGACATTTGCCGAGCTCCAGGCAAATTCCAGGAAGAGGGAGATCGAGCTTGAGACATAGGCGAGGGAGGAGACTGAGTTGCAGAGGGGTGATCGACGACCGGCGCAGTCGCAGCCGGCCGCCAAGCGGGCAAAGCCCGCTGATTCGAGGACGGGCAGTTCGAGGGGCCGCACTTGTGGGAAGTGCGGCAAGAGCCATGATGGGCCGTGCAAAACTGAGGTATGCTACAAATGCGGGAAGGAAGGACAATTTGCGAGGGACTGTCCGAAGGGGTTCTCGGTTTGCTTCCATTCAAACCAAACCGGCCATCGGAAGGCCGAGTGCCCCCAGCTTCAGAGGTCAGCGCAGGTATCTGCACCTGCGGTTCGAGCTGCTGAGACTCGGCCAGTGAAGGCCGAAGCACCGAAGGCTAGGGGGAGAGCCTTCCAGCTGACTGTGGAGGAGGTCCGTGCAGCACCTGACATCGTGGCGGGTATGTAATCTTTATCTTTTTATGTTGAGTTTATACTATTGTAATTGCTATATGTTATGCGTAGGTACTTTTCTTGTGAGTTTTGTACATGCATTGGTTTTATTCGACTCGGGTGCGAGTTGGCCTTTCATATCTTTCGCTTTTAGTCGGCACATTAGTATTCCGAGGGAGACGTTGATTCGACCTCTGTGGGTTTCCATAGAAGATGAGCGTGAGGTACGTGCTACCGAGGTGATACGTGGATGCATGCTGGAGATCTTCGGGGTGGAGTTCCCGATTGATTTGATTCTGATCACTATGGGGGATGTTTGTGTCATAGTAGGAATGGATTGGCTGAGCCATTTTGGGGCTGTCATAGATTGCGAGCGTCAATTGGTGACGATCCGAGATCCTAGTGGGGGAGCGTTGATGGTTTACGGCGAGGGGACTCGTGGTGGTTCGGTTTTCTATTCGGCCGCTAGAGCGAGGCGGAGTTTGCAGCAGGGCTGCAAGGGGTTCGTAGCCTATGTGACAGATGTGCGAGAGGCCGCTGGGAGGCCAAGTTTAGTGGATGAGGTGCCGATAGTGCGTGAGTTCCCGGACGTGTTTCCCGATGAGTTGCCGGGTGTGCCTCCCGAGAGGCAGGTGGAGTTTCGTATCGATTTGGTTCCCGGGGCTACGCCTATCGCCAAGGCGCCGTATCGGCTAGCACCACCAGAGATGCAGGAGTTATCCTCATAGCTGCAAGAGCTGTTGGGGAAAGGGTTCATCCGTCCCAGTAGCTCTCCCTCGGGAGCGCCGATCCTTTTTGTCAAGAAAAAGGATGGTTCACACCGGATGTGCATTGATTACCGGGAGTTGAACAAGTTGACGGTCAAGAACCGTTATCCGTTACCGAGGATCGACGATCTATTCGATCAGTTGCAGGGGGCGTCTTGGTTCTCCAAGATTGACTTGAGATCGGGATATCACCAGATGAGAGTTTGGGATGAGGATATCCAGAAGACGACGTTTACGACTCGTTACGGGCATTACGAGTTTGTGGTGATGCCATTCGGGCTCACCAATGCACCAGCGGTTTTCATGGATCTCATGAACAGGGTGTGTAGGCCGATGTTGGATCGTTCGGTGATTGTTTTCATTGATGACATCCTGGTGTATTCGAGGACCAGTGCGGAACATTTGAGGGAGCTCCTCGGAATTCTGAGATCGGAGAGGCTCTTTGCCAAATTCTCCAAGTGCGATTTCTGGTTACGGGAAGTCCAGTTTTTAGGGCATCTCGTTAACCAGAACGGGATATTGGTTGACCCAGCAAAGATTGAGGTTGTGATGAGTTAGGAGGTGCCGAGGTCACCTACGGAGATAAGGAGCTTCTTGGGGCTGGCAGGCTACTATATGAGATTTATCAGAGATTTCTCCAAGATCGTCGTGCCAGTTACCAAGTTGACTCGGAGGGGTGTTACTTTCTCATGGGGTCCGGAGCAGCAAACCTCGTTTGAGACCCTTCGTCAGAGAATGTGCCAAGCTCCTATACTCGCACTACCGGAAGGGATGGAGGATTTCGTGGTGTATTGTGATGCTTCGATATTGGGGATGGGAGCGGTGTTGATGCAGAGAGGGCATGTGATCGCGTATGCATCGAGACAGTTGAAGCCTCATGAGACGAGATATCCCACCCACGATTTGGAGTTGGAGGCTGTAGTGTTTGCCCTCAAGATCTGGCGTCACTATCTGTATGGGGTTCGGTGTATGATATACACTGACCACAAGAGCTTAAAGTACTTGATGGATCAGCCAAACCTGAATATGCGCCATATGAGATGGTTGGATGTGGTGAAGGATTATGATTGTGAGATCCTGTACCACCCGGGCAAGGCTAATGTCGTAGCCGACGCTCTGCGCCGTAGGTCGGAGAGCGCCCCGATACGAGACATTTGTATGAGGTTGACGGTGATGACTCCGGTATTCGACACCATCCGAGGGGCCCAGGCTGAGGCTGTGAGATCAGAGAACCGAAAGCGGGAACGGGTCGTTGGGCAGGTGTCAGAGTTTGTTGCCGATAGTCGGGGGCTTATGACGTTTCAAGGTCGGATTTGGGTACCGTTTGTGGGCGGGACGCATACCATTTTGATGGAGGAGGCGCACAGATCGAAGTTTTCGATCCATCCTGGGGCCACAAAGATGTATCTGGATCTGAAGAGGGAGTATTAGTGGCCCCGCATGAATAGAGATATGGCGTGGTTCGTTGAGAGATGCCTAACCTGTCGCAGGGTTAAGGCCGAGCACCAAAAACCGCATGTTATGTTGCAACCACTTGAGATTCCGGAGTGGAAGTGGGAGCAGATATCCATGGATTTCATCACCAAATTGCCGAGAACGGCAAGGGGTGTCGATGCGATTTGGGTGATAGTGGACCGATTGACGAAGAGCGCCCACTTTCTCGCTATTAGTGAGAGTTCTTCTGCGGAGAGGTTGGCAGAGCTGTACATGAGGGAGGTGGTATCGCGGCATGGCATACCCATGTCGATTGTGTCAGACCAAGATGTGCGTTTCACTTCCAGATTCTGGAAGAAATTTCATGAGGAGTTGGGTACGAGGTTGCATTTTAGTACCGCATACCACCCACAGACCGATAGGCAAAGTGAGCGGACGATTCAGACGCTCGAGGACATGCTCCGAGCATGTGTGTTGGACTTCGGCGGGAGCTGGGACACGTATTTGCCCTTGGTGGAGTTTTCATACAACAAAAGCCATCATTCAAGCATCGGTATGCCACCCTTTGAGCTGTTGTATGGGAGGAGATGTTGTACCCCTATTTGCTGGGGTGAGGTAGGGCAACGCGTGATGGGTAGTACGGAGATAGTGCTTCAGACGACATAGCAGATCCAACAGGTCAGGCAGAGGTTGTTGACCGCTCAGAGTCGCCAGAAGAGTTATGCAGATAGACGTCGAACCGAGCTCGAGTTCCAGGTCGGTGATTATGTTCTCCTGAAGGTATCTCCTTGGAAAGGAGTGATCCGATTCAGGAAGAGGGGCAAGCTAGGACCCCGGTATATTGGACCGTTTTGGGTGATCGCGAGGGTGGGCAGGGTAGCATATCGCTTGGAGCTACCCGCGGAATTGGAGTGGATTCATAATACCTTCCATGTGTCTCAGTTGAGGAAGTGTATAGCCGACGAGTCGGCGGTAGTGTCGTCAGAGGACATTCAGGTGGATGCAAGCCTGAACTACGCGGAGAGACCAGTTGCGATTGTGAATCGAAAGATCAAGCTTCTGCGGAACAAGGAGGTGCCCTTGGTTTTGGTTCACTGGCATCATCGGAAGGGGTCCGAGATGACTTGGGAACCGGAGCGTGAGATGTTGAGCAGCATCCGGAGTTATTTGCAGAGCGAGACTTCGAGGGCGAAGTCTAGTTCTAGTGGGGGAGAATTGTAATAGCCCGGATTCCCAGGTATTATTCATTTATTTATTTTGGTAATTTGTGAGGAGACTCGGCGACTCGCCGAGTATGATCGCGGATTTGGACGCGGGTTCGCATCCGGACTCGACGAGTCCACGCTGTTTAATGGAACCCTAATTTCTCGAGTTTGAGGCATATTTAAAGGGCCTTATGGCTGTCATTTCCACTCATCAGTCCCCAGAGTGAAACCCTAGAGCAATTGAGTGATTCAAGTGAGGGAAGGAGCCATTATTGATCTTGGAGTTGTTGTCTAGCAAGGAAAGATGAGATCTAGCCAAGAGGAAGCAAGAGAGGGGTGGATTCTTGAAGATTTGAGGTCCATAACATCACATCTGAGGTACAATCCCGAATCATTCTCTGTTATTGTGATGTTCATGTAGATTTAGGGCTTTTGAACCTATTTGTGGCTAGATCTAGTGTCCTCATGGTCCCTTAGCGAGTTAAGGTCCTGGATCTGGACCCATAGAGGTCCAGAGCACCTCATTACCAAAGCTTTATATGCATCCATGGAGGTTTTGGCTTGGGATCAATGTATTTGAGGCTAAAACACCATTCATGAGCTATTCAATGCTTGATGAGCATGAAGACTTGGACTTTACGTGGTCAATAAGCTTAAGGAGACTGGATCTATGAGTTAGTGAAGCGGATCTAACCTCAGAAGGTCGTTTGGGGTTGTGCATGGAATGCACTCGCCGAGTCCATTCCCCAGACTCGGCGAGTTGGTGCGGGTTGTTCAACGATTACGAACTAGGGGTTGAGTAACCGAGTCGGGTGAGTGACTCGGTGCGTCGGAAGAGATTCAGAGGGATCGGGTTCCCGTAGGAACTCGGCGAGTCCACGCCAGACTCGGCGAGTCGGGTTGACCATTGATCGTTGACCAGTGTTGACTGGTTTGACTTCGTGCTATTAGTCAGCCAGAGTCAAGTAGTATTAAGTAGAAATACGCTTGTGTTGTAGGAGGACGATAGCTCGGGAGATTGAGCACTAGTGGTTAAGAGATTTACGAGTTACCGAGACATGCGAGGTGAGTCTTCTCACTATACGTTACCTTGAGTGGTATTTTGGTTTGGCCAGAGGGTCTTATGTGCTATTTATGAGATTGTATGCTATGTGTTATTTGTATGTTGTATGACTATATGGACCGGATCGGAGGGTCCAACGATTCAGAACGGGCCAGAAGGCCCAATGAGCTGTGACTGGACCAGAGGGTCCGACGAGCTGCGGGACTGGACGGTCCCGCTGAGACATCTTGACCAGAGGGTCGGTTTTAGCCCCGAGTGGCGTGTTTGTGGTATGTGGTATTTTGGGGAACTCACTAATCATTATGCTTATAGTTGTTGTGTTTGATGTCTCAGGTACCAGCGAGGACCGTGGGAAGGCGGCGACTTGACTCGTACACACTCACACCGATGGAGTTCACATTTGAGAGATCTTGGGAATTTTTTTTGAAAACACTGTCGTTTCGGATTTGAAATTATGATATGATATACATTTGGTGGTTTCAAAAATTAAAAATTTAATTGGAATTTTACGTTGTTACACAATTAGTGATCAACAAATAAACAAACTAAAATGATCAAGCACAAGAATGAATAGAGGATAGAATTGATCCAAATTGCACATGTTTTATATATAACCGAAAACATCTGGTACAGTGGGCACTACACACACTTGACCGCAAACAACTACTTACAACTGACACTATTTATAGGGAATAGTAACAGCAAACTAGTATGCAGCCGTAAACACCACATGGATCGAAAACGGGACGTTTTCGGTCCACCTAATCGAAAACCCACAGAACACCTATACATAGCCTACGAAAGATAAATGCCTAGCTAAAACCAACAAAACATGTCCTAACAGTGTGTCACGGCGTGAATGGGCCTTGAACAACCTATAAATAACAATCGAGACATATTCATTCGATACACCTTCTACTTTCTTTCTCTCTGGTTTTCTGAAGGCTGTTTCCCTTCCTAAGCCTGACAACGTCGAGCCTCTAATTGTCTTTCAGTTAGATTCTACCGATCATGCTACTAGGGTGAATTTCCCGGCCCCACTTTTAAATGTTTCAGGGGAAAATGCATGCTAAATATTATATATAAGTTAATATTATTTTTATAAGATCGTATTTTCGGATCAACATAAAATTTTATTAACTGGTATATAGTAGTTTTAAGTAATATATAATTATGATATATCGGATATTTTGAAACTATAAAAATGCTGGTATGTTGTCATCATAAGTTTTACATTGGTTAAAACGTGATATTGATCTACATGTTTGATAGTTTGAGGTCATCTTTGACTTGGTAAGTGTGTTTCTATTATTGGTTTTATGTTTGATAAAACCTGGTTTTTACTTCAAGTTATAACTGTTGTACTGCCTAAGTATTATAAAAATTAAGATTTATTTTTGTAGCATAGTCTAGTAACATAGGGTTTTAGAAATGTATATCCTTTCACTATTTGAATTAACAGAACTCGTCAAGTATACCTGAGTTATGAAATTCATCAACTAAAACTAAAAATATTAGGGGAAATCATCTGGCCTGTAACCACTGCTCCCATGTGAGCGAGGAAGTTGTGTATGGATTTATACAGGTTACCACTGCCATTATTGGTTTCTATCTACAACCCAAAGGTTTTTTTGGATGAAAAACTTGCCCAATTTATTATATTATGAAGTCGATGAAGCGTGCAGAATCTATTACCAAGGTGCGACACCTGTAGCACCAGTCAGAGGTTTGAAACTAGTCATATAGTCGTGGTTATGGACTTATGGTAGCACAATTATACTCTAGAAACATCATACTTTGTCGATATACAAGTATTAATGTTAATTATAAGTTTCCCAAACACTTATACTTAAATTGCAAGGAACTTGTAGGTATTCTAATAATTCATTAAGTAAACAATTATACCTAGCACACATACGTGTGTAGAATTGAAATAAGATTAGTATGTAGCAACCTTCCTTTGTATGGGATTACAAACACTTACACTCATATTATATGAAATTGTAGGTATATTACTTATTTAGTAACTAAACCAATATACCTAGGATATATACGATATGTCAGAGATATGGATGAGTCAGAATGATACTTTCAAACTATGTTTTATACTTTTTAAATTTGGAATAAGTACTATTTTTACTTAGAGTCAAAATCTGTGGACTCACCAACCTTATGTTGACGTATTTTCAGAATGCATGTGTTTTAGGTACTTGATAAGCTGAAATGATACTTGAATAGGGGAACTTTTGTGGACAAATACGATTATCCTTTCTATTCGTATGTAACGTCTATCTGTTAAGACACGTGCGATTGTTCGGATACTGTATAATAATTACTAGGACGACCAGAATAATGAAATTTTCTATTATTAATAATGGTATGTAATTTATAAAATTCTTTTGTACTATTCAATTTATGTTTAATAATTGTGGTACAAGCATGAAGTTACACCGACTGGTGTGTTTCTGCCGCCATCCGGGGGTGTGACGGATTGCTATTAGGGTTATTGACTATAGATAACTAGTACTTTGTTAGGAAAGCACGACTATAGTCTAGGGACTTACTCGTTAGGTTTAGGTATATCCCTTAAGCTACAAATAAAAAGTATTATTAATTATACTACTAAGGACTACTTATGGGAGCGATAACAGGATAAACACGTCGCTTTGGGTAGCTAGATTTCAGAACGGCTATATGCTAAAATGATCATGCTCTTAACTGTCCTGACTGGTCGGTGCCTTATCAGCTAGACCTGAAGCACCAAAACAATAATTAATAATACCCGTGAACACAACAAACACAAAGATATAGAGTTACGCATAAACTCAGTCCTGCGATAAAAACACATGTATAATGCACAACTAAATGTAGATTGATCACCTATGTTTAATTATGGGTAGACCGATGCACAAGTATACATGGATACGGTGGTTAATAGACTAAAACACTTTAAGATTCTCGATGATTCAAGAAAGATCACAGTTCAAGCAATGTCTCATAAACATCAATCATGTCTAATGTTTATTAGAGAACCATAATTACTCATTCATGATACTCTACGTATGTTCCTATTAGATATTTAAGAACACCTTCGAAAACACACATATTTGTAAATCATTACGAATTATGATTATTGATGACTACTATGTTATGGCATTCATTTAATATCAATGATTTTAGTTTAATCGCTTATATTTTCAACAATACTTTCGCACAACTCATCTCTCCTTCAACCAATTGTAATGGGACAGGTCAATGTTCCACAAGAGATCAATGAGCATTCATCATCAACATAAGCACAACTTCAATCGAGTGAACAATCAAACAACGCCTCCAAAAAAGTAGAGATTATGGCAGCAACCTAGATCCTTCTATGATAATGAAGGGGTTGTAGGAATGACTATTTGGGTCGAAAAGATAGAATCTTTCTTCTAAATAAGCTTTTGTCCGAAAGATTGCAAAGTAAGATTCACAGCTTGTACTTTTCTGATGCGACATTAACATGGTAGAATACTCATCCTGTATTGCAAAATACATGAATTAGGAGGATCTAAAGATGATGTTATCATAAGAGTACTGTCCTAGAGATGAGGTACAAAACCTAGAACAAGAACTATGGAACCTAACAATGAAGGGTTCAAAAATAAATACTTATATCACTAGGTTCAATGACCTTGTAGTCATGTGTCCGACACTTGTAAATCCTAAATACAAAAATATTGAATGATACATCTGGGATCTAGCACCATAGATCCAAGGGATGGTTATCTCTTTAAAATCCAAAAACTATGACAGTACAAAACACATAGCCTATCGTCTAACCAAAACAGAGATCTGAGGGGGATCCATGGTAGTGAAAGTTTAGCCTGCCAAATATGGAGTATACAAGTGTAAGTTTAATGGAAGAAACCGAAGACAATCATCTGGAGAGAAACAAAAAATTGCAACTATTTATGCCGCTACAACAACAACAGCTACAAGCATGCCACCAAATCAATATGAAGTAAAGGATCCATTGTGCAATCAGTGCAACCGTCATCACCCAGGTGACTGTTTTGTTTGCAAAAAGTATAAAAAAAAGGGGGTACACTGCTAATTACTGTAGAAGCACGACACCTACAACAGTAAACCAGGGAACAAACACATGAAAAGGCTCTAGTGAAAGAAAAACATGTTACAAGGGTGGATAAGTTTGACACTTTACGAGGGAATGTCCAAAATGTTGGAACCATGAAGGAAATGATCGTGGCAGAGCATTCATAATTGGAACTAGGGACGTTATCGAGGTTCCTTCTATGGTAACTCGTATGTTCCTCATAAATAGCATATATGCTAAAATACTCTTCGACTCAGAGCCGATAGGATTTTTATTACTATAAGATTTAGGCAACGTTTAAATCATGAGTCTAGTAAACTAAAAGAAGCATATGAAGTAGAAATGGCTAACAGAAAACACGCAATCACCCAAGAAATCATAGAAATTTTCCTTCTAACTCTAAATAATCATACTTTTCACGTCAACCTCGTGCCAATGTCTATTGATAGTTTTGATGCCATAATTGGCATTGATTGGTTATCTTTACACCACGCCAAAATTATGTGCTATAAAAATATTCATACGATTAACCTTACTAACGACGAAGTCCTTATTATCTACGGTTATATGTCTGGGAAAATCCCCAAAGTCATTTCTTGCACCAAGACCTAAAAAAAATCTACATAATAAATGTTTCACATTCTTGGATCACATTGTAGATATGAAAATCAAAACAAAAGAAATCAATGACATACCCCAAGTATGTAACTACTCGGATGTGTTTCCTGAAGATCTACCTGGAATACCACCCATTCGACAAGTCGAATTCCAAATTGACTTAATTCAAAGAGTAGCACCAGTAGCGAAATCTCCTTATCAGTTGGCTCCATCTGAAATGCAAGAACTATCTATCCAACTACAGGAACTTCTTGACAAAGGCTTTATCAGACCAAGCTTTTCACCTTGGGGAGCACCAATCTTGTTTGTTAAGAAAATGGATGGATCCTTTCGAATGTGTATCGATTATAGGGAGCTGAACAAATTAATGACAAGAATTGTTACCTGCTTCTAAGAATTGATGATCTATTTGATCAACTTCAAGGATCTAGCTACTACTCAAAGATAGATTTCAGATCAAGATACGATCACCTAAGAATACAAGAAGAGGACGTTCTGAAAACAACATTTAGGACTCAATACGACCATTATGAGTTCTTAGTTACTCCCTTTGGATTGATCAACGCTCTAGTAGTGTTTATGGATCAGATGAATCGTCTTTACAAACCGTACATGGATAACTTCTTGATAGTATTTATCGATGATATATTGATAAATTCATGAACCAAGGAAGGACACAGTTAACACTTTCAAATAATCTTTGAACTACTAAGAAAAGAAAAGTTGTATGCCAAATTCTCCAAATGTAAATTTTTTATTACAGAAGTACAATTTTTAGGGCATGTGGTTAGCAACAAAAAGATCCATATCGACCCCTCCAAGATCAAAACAATAAAAAATTGGGAAGGACCAAAATGCCAATAGAAGTGTGACAATTCTGATTTAGAGAGAATTTCTCAAAGATAGCCACACCACTCACAAGACTAACACGGAAAGACACAAAGTTCAACTAGGAAGATAAAAAATAATTACTTTCAAGAAAACAAAACAAATTATATGTAGTTCACCAATCCTATGCCTCCCAGACGGGACAGAAGATTTCGTAGTATACGGTGACACATCTAATCAAGGATTGAGATATGTGTTGTTGTAAAGGGGAAAAGTTATCGCTTATGCATCTTGACAACATAAGGCGCATGAGAATAATTACACTACTCATGACCTTGAATGGAAAGCTATAATATTTGCACTAAGGATCTGTAGACATGAGATCTTAACACGAGACAATGAATATGGGTCGAATTGTTGAGTGATTATGAATGTGAGATTCGACCAAAAAGATTTTAACATGAGATCTTAACATGAGACAACGAATATGGGTCGAATGGTTGAGTGATTACGAATGTGAGATTCATTACCATCCCAAAAAAGCAAATGTAGTAGCAGATGCCATAAGCCGAAAAGAATATATTAAACCTTGTTGTGTACGAGTAGTAACCACGACTATCCATTCCAACTTTACCACTCAAATTCGAGAAGCCCAACTCAAGGCTCTAAAAGAAGAAAGCATCAAGAACGAAGCTTTGTGCGGAA
This sequence comes from Lactuca serriola, assembly GCF_051521515.1. Lineage (NCBI taxonomy): Eukaryota > Viridiplantae > Streptophyta > Magnoliopsida > Asterales > Asteraceae > Lactuca > Lactuca serriola. The sequence goes on from NC_136411.1 coordinate 341,629,321, forward strand.
TGGAAATGAAATTTATACAAAAGGATGATGGAACACGACACTTTATGAACCAAATTTGGACACCTAAGTTTGGTGGCGTCAGGAGCTTAGTCTTGGAAGAAGCTCACAAATCAAGATATTTCGTGCATCTAGTCTCTGACAATATATATTAGAATTTAAAGAACAATGTTGGAGGCCAAAAAGGAAGGCGGAGATTGCCACTTATGTGAGAAAATGCCTAACTTGTTCTAAAGTAAATGCAGAACACCAAAAGCCCTTGGGTTTTACTTCAACAACCAGAATTACCTGAGTGGAAATGTGAGCAGATATCAATGGACTTTATTACCAAATTACCTAAAACTCCTAGAGGTTTTGACATTATTTTACTTGAAGTCGATATATTAACTAAGTCCGTCCATTTCTTGTCAATCAAGCAGACCGAAAAGATGGAAAATCCAAACACAACTTATCTCAAGGAAATCATCAAATTGCAAGGAGTTCCAATTTCTATTATCTCTGACAAGAAATAATAGTTTCACTTCACAATTTTAGCAATCACTGCTGAAATCCTTGGGAACATGATTGGATATGTGTACACGCTTGGAAATGTATGGGATACTCATTTACCGTTAATTGAGTTTTCTTACAACAATAGTTATCACACCAACATTAAGGCCACACGCTTTGAGGCTCTTTATGGAAGAAAATGTCGTTCCCCAATATGTTCGATAGAAGTTGGAGACACACAATTGGCCAGAGTACATACAAGTGATACCTTATGTACCGTGCCAGAAATAATCCACGAGACAACTAAAAAGATCGTGCAAATTATGGATTGATTAAAGATTGCAGGTGATCATCAAAAGAGCTATGCTGACATAAGACGCAAACCTTTGGAATTCCAAATTGGAGATAAAGTAATGGTGAAAGTCTCTCCTTGGAATGACATGATTCAATTCGGGAAACAAGGCAAACAAAACTCGCGATATATATGACCTTTTGAAATTCTAGCAAGAATTGGTTATGTCGCATATCAACTAAATTTGCCTCAAGAGTTAAGCAATGTACACAATGTTTTCACCATATCAAATCTATCCAATGACACTCTTTTTGTACCTCTTGACGAAATACAAGTCAATGCCAAACTCAACTTTGTAAAAGAACCTATTGAAATCATGGATTGAGAGGTCAAGCAATTAAAACAAAGTCGTATTCCCATAGTGAAAGTTCGATGGAACTCTTTACAACGACCAAAATTTATCTCGGAACATGAGGATCGTATGAAAGAAAAATTACCGCCAACTATTTAATACCCAACCCACAAGATATATTTCGCGACGAATTTGTTTCAAATGGGGGGAGAATGTCACATCAGTCAAAATTAGGTCAAAGATAATTCCTGTAAATATAATAAACACATATTATAATAAGTTTAATTTAATATTTAATGAAATTTTCATTCAATACTACAAGTCTAAACGATTCCAAAGATATATGTAACGTCTAAATCGGACATCGCATGAAGAAGTTATAATGAATTCTAACATTATAGCCTCTATAACAAGAGGAATCTAAAATAGACTAAGAATTAGCTATTGGAATCTAAAGGAAAGTTCTAGTATTCGGAAATACCTACGTGTGGGTATAAAGAACATCAAAAAAAAGTTTGTATGCAAAATTTATGATCTTCAGAAGATGTAGCAGTCTAAGAGCATGACACATGCTAGAAACCCTAACCGCCTTTGTTCACGACATGAACAAGAATGTTCGCCACGTGAAAGTGGTCCAGGACACTTCTCGTGGCTAGAAAAAATGTGGTAAGGCTACGGGATGACTCATGGAAGCTCATGAGATGACCATATGTGTGTTACGACGTGAATGGGACCTAAACAACCTATAAATAGCAATTGAGACTCATTCATTCGGTAAACCTTCTACTTTCATTCTCTATGGTTTTTTGAAGGCCGATTCCCTTCCCTGTCTTGACAATGTCTATCCTTTTGACCGTTTTTTCAGTTAGATTCAATTGATCACAATACTAGGGTGAATTTCACGACCATACTTTCAAATGTTTTCGAGGGAAAATGCATGCTAAATATTATATATAAGTTTATATTTTGTTTATATGATCGTATGTTCGGATCAACATAATATTTCACTAACCCAGATATAGTAGTTTTAAGTCATATATACTTATGATATATCAGATATTTTGAAACCATATAACTATTGGTATGTTGTCATCATAAGTTTTACGTTGGTTAAAACATGATATTAATCTATATGTTTGATAATTTGAAGTCATCTTTGACTAGTTAAGTGTGTTACTATTATTGGTTTTATGTTAGATAAAACCTTGTTTTTACTTCAAGTTATAGCTATTGTACTGCCTAAGTATTATAAAAATTAGTAGTAATGTTTAAAGCATAGTCTAGTAACTTAGGGTTTTAGACATGAATATGCTTTCACTATTGGAACTAACGGAACTCGACAAGTCTACATGAGTTATGCAATTCATCAACTAAGACTAAAAATCATAGGGTAAATCCTCTGACCTGTAACCACTAATTTCGTATGAGCAAGGAATGTTTGTATCGATCTATACGGGTTGACACCCCCTCTCCTGGTTTCTAGCTACAACCCAACGGTTTATTTCGAGTGACGAACTTGCCCAATTTATTCTATTCTGACATCGATGAAGCGTACGAAATCTATTACGAATGTGCGAAATTTCTAGCACCAATCCGAGATTTGAAACTAGTCATATTGTCACGGTTATGGACTCATGGTTACGCAATTATACTCTAGAAACATTATACTTTGTTGATATATAAGTATTAACGTTATGTATAAGTTTTCCAAACACTTATACTTTAAGTACAAGGAACTTATAGGTATTCTTCTTGTTTATTAGGTAAACAATTATACCTAGCACACATACTCGTATAGAATTGAAATAAGATTTATAGGTTGCAACCTTCCTTTGTATGGGATTACAAACACTTATGCTCATAGTATACGACACTTTAGGTATATTACTTATTTAGTAAGTAAACCATTATACCTAGGATATATACGATATTTCAGAGATAAGGATGAGTCAGAATGATACTTTCAAACTATGTTTTCTACTTTTCGAATTTGGATAAAGTACTATTTTTACTCAGAGTCAAAACTTGTGGACTCACCAACTTTATGTTGCCGTATTTTTGAAAACGCATGTGTTTTTGGGAACTTGATAAGCTGGAATGTTACTCGAATAGGGGAACTTTTGTAGACAAATAGCATTACCCTTTCTGTTCATATGGAATATCTATATGTTAAGACATGTTTGATAGTTCAAATACTATGTAATAATTACTAGGAAGACAAGAATAATGAAATTTCTATTATCAATCAAGGTACATAATTTATAAAATTCTTTTGTACTGTTCAATGTATGTTTAATAACTACGATACAAGAATGAAGTCACACCGCTCAGTATTTCCGTCGCCGGCTGGGGGTGTGACAAACTTGCTTATAAAAATCACAAGTGCACTCTGGTATCAAAAGATAACACTAAGTAGTTAAGTGATATTTACCCCATTAATGAACACAACATATGTACGACTGTTATTGAAACATGATTACATAGATTTGAGGTTTAAGAGGGGTTTTTTAGGTTTTATGATTCTAGTTTAAGAACATATAGTATATCACGGTTATTGTATGCATCCAATAAACCATGCCATACAGTTTTATTTAAAATAACATTTTAACAATGTTATTTTTTAAAATACAAATATTATAAATATGACGTGATCAAATTTCAAATTTAATAACTAGTAATCAGTTTTACACTCTGAGCACTTAAGAATGTTTATAAACGTTTTAATAAAAATTACTTTTATAAAATAAGGTTCGAAGTTTGATAAGTTTCTAAAATTGTAATATCGTGTTTCGAGAATTTTCTTATTTTTGGATTATAGGCAATAAATGGATCGAGTAAAGGCGTTGGGCTTCAAGGGAATAAGGTTCAGACACTATTTGATGTTGTTAATATTGATTATGAGATGCATGACCGTAGTTTGTGTTTTAGAGTCAAAGGGTAAAATAAGAAAAGTGATGTTTCACACTTCTTTCATGGAATAAGGATTTTAGTTTGGTATGTTTTAAGTCAAAACTAATCAGACAGGATTGTGGGGCTCTTCAATACATTTCCGAGCATATAACGAAAGTTGAAAACAGAGTTGAAACGAAGAAGTTATCCCTGTTTGAAGTCGGAGTGGAAAATATGAGACTTTTGATTATACATGGTGTAATTTAATGTTATGTAGGGTGTAATGAGTGTTTAATGAATTACACAAGGTGTAATTTATGTAATGTAAGGCATAATCGCGGCAAACTGAACCCTAAATCTTCGGTTAAGAGCCCTATTTAAAGGCTCTAACTTACGGGAAAGCCTCTAAATACCAAACTCCATCACCTAAGCTCATTCCTTAAGAAGCCCTAGCCTCATCTCACTTGTTTTTGAGCCTTGGCCTCATTTATGAGCTTATTTATCCATTGGAAGTTTGAATCTTGAAGAGAAAGGTGGTGGAAAAGTGTATGGAGGAAGAGTTTACATATAGATCCAACAAGATTACATCATTCATGGACGATTGTGAGTAAAAAGCTTCGAACTTGCTCATTGGTTTCATTGATCTATTCATTTGTTATATTTGACAAATTTTGGTCATTTTAGTTCATAAACTTTAGATCTTAAAAGTTTGTGACCTTGTTATGGATAAATTTGGAAACTTAATCCATCTAAAAATCATATTGATTAAGATATGAAGGTTGGAGACTTGGACTTAATGCATTACGATGATAAAAATGCATTTTTGCTCCCTTTCAGACCTAAAGGCTAGATCTTAGTTGTTTGGGACATCCTAGTGGATAAAGCTGGAAACTTTATCCATTATGGAGCTATTAGGAATCAGATCTGAGCTTTGAGTGAAAGGTCATAATGTATTAAATGCTTAAAATGATATTTGTCAATAGACACTATATGCATGCATAATTTGGGCTACGCCCAAGGTAGCCTAATTGTCAGTCGTTTTGTGGGTAAGGCTTTACGCCTTGCATGAAGTTACGTGTATGTTCCACATAAGTCAAAGAAAGGTTGACCATTGACTTTTTGACTAGTTTGACTTTTGGTCAACTGTGAGGGGTTGATGACTTAATGGGAAAAATGGTCTTTTGCCCAAATGAGGATTTATCTTGGTATATGGAATTGCTAAATAGGAGTATTTACCTTAATTTCTAAGTATGGTTTGGTTGTGGATATGTTTAGTAGGAGGGACTTTACCACCACCAGCTTGTGTGTAATATCTATTTGTTTACCGATCGAGGTGAGTTTTCTCACTATACTTATGGTTGGAAGGTACCAATGCCGACCAACTAGATTGTGTTATGTAGAATGTTATTTGGCTTTGTTACTCTTTTATGTTTGGTTTGAGATAAACCCCAGGGTTAGGCCCTAAGGTTGCACCAATGATTCTATATTTGGGTTCAGATAAGTCCATAGATTAGGCCCATTAATATGTATTAGGGTGCAATAAACCCCATTGATGGGACCATTGATATGTATTGGGTTGCAATAAACCCCATGGCATTTCCCATTCACATGTATTGAGTTGAAATATACCCCAGGGCTGGGTCCGTGATTGTATGTTGGGTTGGAACATACCCCAGGGTTAGACTCATTGGTGTGTATGGTATGTGGTATTTTTGATAACTCAATAAGCTTTATGATTATCGGTTATGTTTAAAATTCTTTGAGGTACTTTTGGTTGCAAAATGAAGGCCTCGAGTTCATTGTGCTACTTCCCTTGGTGATTTATTCTACACTGAGTGTTTTCGAATGACTCTGATGTCTTAAGAATACTTTTGTTCTGATTGTCTTTCAGTTAATGAAAGAATGGTTTGACTTATTTAAAAATGAAAATTTTACTCGAAGTTGGCAGCAGATACTTGCTTAGAGGGATTCGGGCACACTCTCGGGTGTGGATGAACTCAAACTGAGGAATTGGCAAACTTTTTCAAAAAAAAAAGTTTTGCTAAAAAAATTCTACAAAGAAAAGGGATGTGATGCGTGAAATCAATCAAGCTCAAGTAAGTATTTTGTAAAATATCCATACATGTGTTATGCCTTTTTGTTTTGGTATGAATATATGAAAATTACATGCTAGATTGGGGCTAAGGATTTGCTCATGATTGCATGATAGAATGTTAAGAGAGATGCATGTATATGCCTGTTGACTGAGCTTTTGGATGAACATTCTAGTATGGATTTTAGATGTTGGTGGAATTGATTGCCAAGTGTATGCTTTAAGAATTCTATACGATTAGGATCATATAGCTGTAGAAAGACTGATTTCGCCTTATTTACTATTCCTTATCTAGTTGTGGGCTTAGTGTAGTGTCACACCCCGAAAACCGAAGGCGGAAATGTTTCCGGGGCGGACTCCATGTTGAGTATCAAATCCAATGCACATAGTAAGTAAAGTAATCAACCATTACATTACATATAATAAAGTTTACATTTGTTTGAAAGTGAAGTTGTACAGGTGTGATACATAGTATATATGAACAAAAGTAAGACGAGTCTTCAATGCACTCCGTCTTTGCAAAAAGGAATCATCGGGTACCTGTCTAATACGGACCTGAGAATACAAGCAGTTTGAAAATCAGCATAATGTTGGTGAGTTCATAAGCGGTTTTGTTTTGTGGAAAAATGTACAATTTTCCTTTCCGTTTCTGAAAATGTTACACATACCAAGAAAATCCCATATTTTCTTAAAAGGTTAGTTTTGGATTCCCAAAATGTAATGTAAAGTTGTACACTGAAAAACATGTTTACCCTTATTAATGTATGTTATCTGGTTTGTTACACTTTTCTGGTTATGTACAATGTTCCCCAGGAAAATCCCATATTTTCCTGAATATTGGTTACCAAATGTGAAAGATGTATTCTAAAAACATGGTTATCTTGTGAAATGTATTAGTTTTAACACGTATATAAAACTAATATTTACTAAGTAATTTGATTACTTTATTCATTATTACTATTAAGTAAATTTCTGTTATCCTAATTGCGAGTTCCATAACCATACGATAGACTAGATATGGCAATAAGTAGTCCACATCACCTTATGACTTTCGTCACCCTTGAACCATTTCAGTTCGGCTGTAGCTAGCAGGTGTGGGGTAGTCAGCCCCATATAGATCTATACACTCAAGTCATGCTCCCTATCTAAGAGATTCTGGTTAAGGGTACGGTCCTCCACTCGCGTATCTCTGTGGAGTGTTTACCGAGGACGTGTCTCCAATTTATAGGAATAACAAATTTACTAGTAATAATACAGAAAGGTCCTGTTATGAACAATTATCCTCCACTCGCGTATCTCTGTGGAGTGTTACCGAGGACAAAACAGTGTACAAAGTTTGATGTTCAAATTTCAAATGTCATGCTTTTAACTGATATACTATGGAAAAACCATTTGTGAAAATATAAAATACAACATTTTATAACATGTTTCACAAATATTATGTTTACGTGTTATGCAAGTTCAAACGGTTATCTGTTATGGCTATCAGTGTTAAAAGCATTTGAAATATGAAACACAACACATGTAAAACAAGTTTTGAGTACAACTAATCCCTTGTACTTTGCTTGTATTCTGTCCCTGAAAACAGTGAAAAACATTGAAAAAAGATAGGGGTATGAACTCACCAAACAAGGAAATGCGACTGATTCGGACACTAAACGTTGGTTTGGGGCTTGATTACACGTGAGGTTCCTATGTAATATGAACTAATATTCAAACTTAATGATTTATGCAAGTTTAGGGCCAAATATGGGTATTAGAGTGGGTGTATGGTCTTGAAAATGAGTGTGCGGATGGGGAGTGCGGCCAGGAGTGTGTGTGAGGAAGCACACAAGAGTGTGCGGCCATACAGAGGGAGTGTGCGTCCGTACAGAGGGTGTGTGCGGCCGTACACAGGAGTGTGCGGCCGTACACTCCTCATTTGAGTCCATATGTTGATTTTCGAAGTGTATGCTCTTCATACTTGGGAGTTTTGAATGTGTGTTGCCCCCATATGAAGGTGTGCGGCCGCACACCTTCATGGGATGATGAATATGATGAACATAATGAGTTTTAAGCTTGGGATCCAAGTGTTTACCACTATACTTAGCTTGAAGATGGAGTAGATCACGATTATGAAGCCTTCCAAGTGTTCTTGGTTGATGATTTAGATAGAGAAAGTAGAGAGAGGGAATAGAAACATCTAAATGAATGAATGAAGGGGGTATCCATCCATAAATTGAATTGGGGTGTGAGGTTGAGGGTGTTTGTGGTTGGGTGTGTGGCCGTACACACAGGTGTGTGGCTGCACACACAAGTGTGTGGCCGCACACACCTTATTTAGTGACCTTGGCCTTGATATTGTGATACTAAACACTCTCCAACCATTCCAAAGACTCATATTTTAGATTATACTAGGTCTAGAGAACTCAATGAAACCACAAGATTTAATAAAAGACAATGAACTCAAGTTTTAGTGCTAGATCAATTACATGGGTTAGAAGTTTCGGGTTGTGACATTATCCCCCTGTTAGAGGGAATTTCGTCCCGAAATTCAAAATTAAGATACAAGTCAAGATACAAATCATGGATCTGGAAAGAGATGCAGATACTTCTGTTTCATCAAGTCTTCACGCCCCCAAGTGAACTCCGGTCCCCGCTTGGCATTCCAGCGGACCTTCACTAGCGGGATGTGGCTTTGCTTTGTACGTTTGACTTCTCGATCCATGATTTCGATCGGTTCCTCCACGAAGTTGAGGTTTTCATTGATCTCGATCTCGTCTAAAGGAATCACTAGGATTTCATCGGATAGGCACTTCTTGAGATTTGAAACATGGAAGATGGGATGAATGTTACTGAGCTCATGGGGTAAACGAAGTTTATAGGCTACCGGACCGATCCTGGCAAGGATCTCGAAGGGTCCATTGTACCTAGGGTTAAGTTTCCCACGCTTTCCAAAGCGTACCGTGCCTTTCCAGGGTGAGACCTTCAACAGGACATGGTCTCCAACCTGGAATTCCAGAGGTTTCCGGCGGTTATCAGCATAACTCTTTTGGCGATCTCATGAAGCTTTCAATCGTTCTCGGATTTGGATGATCTTCTCAGTGGTTTCGCGTATGATTTCAGGACCAGTGAGAGCACTATCGGGGACTCGACTCTTGGCTAGCTGTGTGTCCCCCAACTCGGCCCAGCACAGAGGGGATATGCACTTACGACCGTATAGGGCTTCAAACGGGGCAACCCTGATGCTGGTGTGGTAACTATTGTTGTACGAGAACTCGATCAAAGGTAGATGTGTGTCCCACGACTTTCCAAAATCAATGACACATGCCCTAAGCATGTCCTCCAGGGTTTGGATTGTTCTCTCACTTTTTCCATCGGTCTGAGGATGATACGCCGTGCTCATGTCTAGTTTGGTTCCAAGAGCCTTCTAGAGTGTCTGCCAAAATCTAGAGGTAAACCTGCTATCTCGATCAGGGATAATGGACGTAGGTACACTGTGCATTTGGACTACCTCTTGGATGTAAATTCTCGCGAGTCTTTCCATCTTGAATGATTCTTTGATCGGAATGAAGTGAGCAGACTTTGTCAAACGATCGACAATTACCCAAATGGTGTTGTACCCACTCGAACACTTAGGTAACTTGGTGATGAAATCCATGGTAATCATCTCAGATTTCCATTCGGGTATCTCGGGCTGCCGGAGCAGACCCGAGGGTTTCTGGTATTCGACTTTCACCTTGGCGCAAGTTAGGCACTTGCCCATGAATGTAGCTATATCAGCTTTCATGTTTGGCCACCAGTATTGTTTCTTGAGATCCAGGTACATCTTGTCCGAACCCAGGTGAACAGAGTATCTGGTCTTGTGCGCTTCCTCCACGACAATCTCCCTGAATCCTCCAGACTTTGGAATCCAGATTCGATCCATGAAGTAGTAGACTCCGTCACCTCTGATCTCAAGTTTCTTTTCCATTCCTCTCAAGGCTTCGTTTGACACGTTCTCGGGTTTGAGGGCTTCTAACTGGGCTTCTTGGATTTGCATGGATAAGTTGGAATGGATGGTCATCGTCATGGTCTTCACCTTTCGGCTTGAACTCTCCTTTCGGCTAAGGGCATCTGCTACCACATTGGCCTTGCCGGGATGGTAACGGATTTGACACTCATAATCACTGAGTAGTTCCATCCATCTCTGTTGCCTCATGTTCAAGTCTTTCTGATCAAAGATGTGCTGCAGGCTCTTATGGTCAGCGAAGATCGTACACTTGGTTCCGTAGAGATAATGTCTCCAAATCTTCAATGCAAAGACTACGGCTCCTAATTCCAAGTCATGTGTAGTATAGTTGACCTCGTGTGCTTTCAGCTGTCTAGAGGCATAAGCAATTACTTTTCCTCTTTGCATAAGCACACAGCCTTAGCCTTGACTAGACGCATCGCAGAAGACAACGAAGTCCTCTGTCCCTTCAGGTAGGGACAGAACAGGCGCGCTGCACAAGGCTTTCTTCAACGTCTGGAATGCAGTTTCTTGCTTATCACTCCAACAAAAGGGTACACCTTTCTGTGTTAGAGTGGTTAAGGGTTTGGCGATTCTGGAAAAGTTCTCGATAAATCTCCGATAATAGCCGGCGAGACCCAAGAATTGCCGGATTTCTGTGGGTGTCTTTGGTGCCGACCAATTCTCTATCGCTTTAATCTTGGAAGGATCCACATGAATACCCTCCTTGCTTACCACGTGACCGAGGAAAGTTACCTTCCGAATCCAGAACTCACACTTGGAAAATTTCGCGTACAACTTCTCGGATCTAAGGGTTTCCAACACTAGCCTCAAGTGTTGTTTGTGATATTCTTCGCTTCTGGAGTAGACAAGTATGTCATCAATGAATACAATGACGAACTTATCCAAATAAGGACGACACACCCGGTTCATCAGGTCCATGAACACTGCCAGTGCGTTGGTTAGACCGAAGGGAATCACTACGAATTCGTAGTGTCCATACCAAGTTCTAAAAGCTGTTTTGGACACATCACTCTCATGAACTCGTAGCTGATGGTACCCTGACCGAAGGTCTATCTTGGAGAAGAAACTGGCTCCCCGGAGTTGATCGAAGAGGTCATCTATTCGCGGAAGAGGATATCGGTTTTTGACGGTCAACTTGTTCAGCTCACGGTAGTCAATACACATCCGAAAGGATCCATCTTTCTTCTTAACGAGCAATACCGGAGCTCCCCAGGGCGAGGAACTCGGTCTAATGAATCCTTTACTGAGCAACTCATTGAGTTGGCTGGATAACTCCTGCATTTCTGCTGGAGCTAAGTGATACGGAGATTTTGCCACAGGGGTAGCTCCAGGAATTAGGTCAATATGGAACTCAACCTGACGCTCGGGAGGAATTCCTTGAAGCTCTTCTAGAAATACATCAGGAAAGTTACAGACTTCGGGGATGCTCGCGAGGTCTTTAACTTCCTGTTTCTCGTTGATTACATGGGCTAAGAATGCAATGCACTCCTTTCGCAGGAGCTTTTGAGCTTTGATGCAGGAAATGATACGAAGATTGGGACTGTGTTTATCGCCATAGATTACGAGAGTTTGATCCGAAGGAAGGTTGAGACGGATGGCTTTTTCGAAACAGAGGATATCAGCATGATTGGGACTCAACCAATCCATGCCAATGATGACATCAAAGCTGTTTATGGAAACTGGGATCAGATCAATGGGAAATGAATGGTCATTTTGGGTAAGAATACAACCTATGAACACCTCGCTGGCGCTTTCTTTCTCACCGTTAGCCATCTCGACGGTAAACATTTCAGTTAAAGGTTGGGGATTATGTTTTAGGTTATGTTTGAACGAATGACTAACAAAGCTTCTTTCAGCACCTGAATCGAAAAGAATACTAGCATATGAGATGTCGAGAAGGAACGTACCCGAGACTATAGTGGGATCGGCGACTGCTTCCTCCCGTCCTATGGCTAGAACCCTCCCGGTATTATCAGTTGTTTACTTCTTAGGGCAGTTCTGTTTAAAGTGCCCAACCTCTCCACAGTTATAGCAGGCTTGACCAACGCCTGCTCCAGATGATTGATTGGCCGATTGGGTCGGAGCTTTGCAGAATCGGACCGTGTGCCCCTTCTTACCACAATTGGTACAAGATAGTTCTCGGCAGGGGCCGGTGTGGTGGTGATATTTGCACTTGTCACACAAAGGGAGATTACCAGCATATCTGTTAGTAGGAGTTGGAGCTGTGGATCCCACAACAGAAGCAGCAGCAATAGGGGTAGTAGCAGCATGGACTGCTACAGTCTGTTGTCTCTTGGAGGATCCTTGGGAAGATTGATCCTTCTTCTTCTTCCAGAACTTTCTTTTCTCACCACTCCTCTTGGTCGGTTCAGGAGCGGTGGTGGTTTCCTCGACGTCATCACTGTGATCAATTAGGGTTTGGGCTAAACTCTTGGCACTATCATAGGTATCCGGACGTGCAGCTAAGACGTTTCCCTTAGTTGGCTGGGTCAGCCCCCAGATGAACTTTTCTATCTTTTTACTTTCAAGAGTGACCAATCCCGGGCAGAGAAGTGCGAGGTCATCGAATCGAGAAGTGTATGCAGCAATATCGGAACCCTTCATCTTCAGGTTCCAGAGCTCATGCTCTAGTTTCTACATTTCACCACGGGGACAGTATTCAGCTATCAGGAGTTCTTTCATGGCTTCCCAGCCCATGGTGTTGGCTACGGGTAGGGTCAGAGACTTGACTCAGCCATTCCACCAAGTCAAGGCTTTATCAATGAAGGTACAAGCTGCGAACTTGACCTTATCAGATTCCACACAGGCACAGATTTCAAAGATGGATTTGATTTTCTCGAACCATCGGGATAAGGAAATGACACTTCCACTGCCATCAAAGGATGTTGGTTTCGCATTCATGAATTCCTTATAGGAAGCCTCCTTTCGGTGTCCTTGATTGCTTTCTTGATCCTGAGTTTGAGAACCGCCTCCCGAACCAGCGGAACCACCGGTGTTCAATTGAGACATAGCAGCTGCCACCGCGGCGGTAACAGCTGCCTGAAATACCACGGGGTCAAATTCAAGAGGAGGTGGCGGCGGAGGGTTGTTGGTCTTTGAGTTGGGTCTCTTTCTTGGAGGCATCTTGATCTAATAAGATCAAGAAAGAGAGTATGATAAGTCCTCTGAATCGAATCGAGAGATATGACAGATATATATTCCGAATAAGCGATAAAGCAGGAAAGAGTTACCACAACAGGTAAACTATCGCTAATGGAATGATCAAGGATCTATACGTGAACGGGGATTTCTACAAAGGATTGGCTCGAGAAATACTCCCATAGTATTTCATGATTCGCTACGACATTGGCTCAATGTTTGTGGTATTAGGGTAAGTTTTAGGCATGCCACATACCACAGTCACTCCCAAACACATGTTGGCCGTGTCTCGAATGAATATAGTTGGCCAGGCAATATTGATCCTAGACATGACTACATAACTGCCCAGGTTTAACCGCAGTACACAACACCCATTTACTTATGTTTTGTTCTACTTGTAGTTACGGATCTCGACGGTCCGGTATACTTGTATACTTTTGAAAATACTTATAGTTTGAGGATACTTTTAATTCAGAGCACTTAGGCCCTTTAGTGTTTCTAGTTTTATACCATGTAAGGTTTGGTATACATTATTCACTATAAACAAGGGCTTTGATACCAATCTGTCACACCTCGAAAACTGAAGGCGGAGATGTTTCCGGGGTGGACTCCACGTTGAGTATCAAATCCAATGCACATAGTAAGTAAAGTAATCAACCATTACATTACATATAATAAAGTTTACATTTGCTTGAAAGTGAAGTTGTATAGGTGTGATACATAGTATATATGAACAAAAGTAAGACGAGTCTTCAACGCACTCTGTCTTTGCAAAAAGGAATCATCGGGTACCTATCTAATACGGACCTAAGAATACAAGCAGTTTGAACATCAGCATAATGCTGGTGAGTTCATAAGCGGTTTTGTTTTGTGGAAAAATGTACAAGTTTCCTTTCCGTTTCTGAAAATGTTACACATACCAAGAAAATCCCATATTTTCTTAAAAGGTTAGTTATGGATTCCCAAAATGTAATGTAAAGTTGTACACTGAAAACATGTTTACGCTTATTAATGTATGTTATCTGGTTTGTTACACTTTTCTAGTTATGTACAACGTTCCCCAGGAAAATCCCATATTTTCCTGAATGTTGGTTACCAAATGTGAAAGATGTATTCTAAAAACCTGGTTATCTTGTGAAATGTATTAGTTTTAACACGTATATAAAACTAATATTTACTAAGTAAGTTGATTACTTTATTCATTATTACTATTAAGTAAATTTCTGTTATCCTAATTGCGAGTTCCATAACCATACGATAGACTAGATATGACAATAATTAGTCCACATCACCTTATGACTTTTGTCACCCTTCAACCATTTCGGTTTGGCTGTAGCTAGCAGCCAGGTGTGGGGTAGTCAGCCCTATATCGATCTATACACTCAAGTCACGCTCCCTATCTAAGAGATTCTGGTTATGGGAGCGGTCCTCCACTCGCGTATCTCTATGGAGTGTTTACCGAGGACGTGTCTCCAATTTATAGGAATAACAAATTTACTAGTAATAAATACAAAAAGGTCCTGTTATGAACAATTATCCTCCACTCGCGTATCTCTGTGGAGTGTTACCGAGGACAAAAAAGTGTACAAATTTTGATGTTCAAGTTTCAAATGTCATGCTTTTAACTGATATACTATGGAAAAACCATTTGTGAAAATATAAAATACAAGATTTTATAACATGTTTCACAAATATTATGTTTACGTGTTCTGCAAGTTCAAACGGTTATCTGTTATGGCTATCAGTGTTAAAAGCATTTGAAATATGAAACACAACACATGTAAAACAAGTTTCGAGTACAAGTAATCCCTTGTACTTTGCTTGTATTCCCCCCTCCCCCCCTAAAAAAATTGAGAAACATTGAAAAAAGATAGGGGTATGAACTCACCAGACGAGGAAATGCGACTAATTCGGACACTAAACGTTGGTTCGGGGCTTGATTACACACGAGGTTCCTATGTAATATGAAATAATATCCAAACTTAATGATTTATGCAAGTTTAGGGCCAAATATGGGTATTAGAGTGGGTGTATGATCTTGAAAATGAGTGTGCGGCTGGGGAGTGCGGCCAGGAGTGTGTGTGAGGCAGCACACAAGAGTGTGCGACCGTACAGAGGGTGTGTGCGGCCGTACACAGGAGTGTGCGGCCGTACACTCCTCATTTGAGTCCATATGTTGATTTTCGAAGTGTATGCTCTTCATACTTGGGAGTTTTGAATGTGTGCTGCCCCCATATGAAGGTGTGCGGTCGTACACCTTCATGGGATAATGAATATGATGAACATAATGAGTTTTAAGCTTGGGATCCAAGTGTTTACCACTATACTTAGCTTGAAGATGGAGTAGATCACGATTATGAAGCCTTCCAAGTGTTCTTGGTTGATGATTTAGAGAGAGAAAGTAGAGAGAGAGGGAAGAGAAACATCTAAATGAATGAATGAAGGGGGTATCCATCCATAAATTGAATTGGGTGTGAGGTTGAGGGTGTTTGCGGTTGGGTGTGTGGTCGTACACATAGGTGTGTGGCCGCACACACCTTATTTAGTGAGCTTGGCCCGATATTGTGATACTAAACACTCTCCAACCCTTCCTAAGACTCATATTTTAGATTATACTAAGTCTAGAGCACTCAATGAAACAACAAGATTTAATAAAAGACAATGAACTCAAGTTTTAGTGCTAGATCAATTACATGGGTTAGAAGTTTCGGGTTGTCACATGTAGAATCATTGATTCGATAGTTAATGTGATCCTATTTTATGTATAATTTATATGCATAATGCAACCGATAGTGTTGGTTGAAGTTCTTAGCATTGTAGAAGGAAGTTAGTTGGAGGATGCCTTTTATATTTTATGTCCTATAGACTGTTACTGACCCAATGCTGCTTGCTTTGTGCTTTGTGGGACCCATATTTTTGTGAGCTAACTATTAAATGAATATGCTAAGTTACATGCTGCAAAAGTTAAATAATTCTAGAATGATTGACTTAACCCAATTACATAGCTCATGTTTGAGTCTAACCATTATAAGGTTGGGTATTTTATTCGAAAGATTATTGAAGTTTTGTTGCATGTAATTGTATTCATGAAGTATTTCACAGATACAAGTAGGGGATCTTCAGCAGCTGATGGAAATGTGAGGTGGGAATCCTGGGAGAGCCAAGGATTTGCCTTAGAGGAATTGGCGTGTTGTTTAGCAATATATATATATATATTTTGATAGCTTGTATATGTGATTGGATCGGATAGTAGTAGACCTGAGGAATTACTTAGAGGATCTATAACGATTCTTAAGAAAAATTATAGATATGTGTGGAAGGTAGTATTGAGCCGGTACTACTGAAAGCATAGGATTCTAAGGAAGTAATGGAGAGTGGAATATATGATTTGGCACCATTTTTCACTGCGGTATGTTTCTGTAACGACCAAAATTTCAAAACAATTAAAACTTTTCAAAAACCACCCATTTTAATAACGTTGTTACAAAAAGGTTTTCAATATATTATTTAACAGAGTATTTTTCCCAGGTTCAAATCATAAAACACCAACGCGGGGAATGGTACGATCACGCCTTTGCCTTGCCACAGACTCCTGAGAACCTGAAAACATAAAACCACAACTGTAAGCCCAAAAGCTTAGTGAGATACCCCCAAAAATACCAACCACAAATACGCCCTTCCAGGCCACGACCTCCCGGTCCAAAACATATCGCCTTCCGGTCCATAGCATATTGCCTTCCGGCCCATAACATATCGCCTTCCGGCCCATAACATATCGCCTTCCGGCCCATAACATAAAATGCCCACGTAACATAACAGATCATAGAACAGCCTTACATATCGGCTCAAACCCCAGACCAAGCAACTATGCACACAACATATAATCATTCAACAGATCACAATCAGCGAATCGATCAACAGATCACATAACATATCATTACCCTAACCAAGATACCGGACTAACCGGTCACTAGCATAACATCACCCTACGAATCAGTCAACATACTAATTACACACATACGCCTTTCCAGGCCATGACGTTCCGGTCCACATCGCAATGCCTTCCGACCCACAACATGTAATGCCTTCCGGCCCATAACGTAATGCCTTCCGGCCCATATTCCGAAATATCATAACAACAAACACTACTCGGATTTCCATCCAATAAAGGGTCGGCCTTGGTGCCGTAGACCCTGTCGATATAGTGAGGATAACTCACCTCGAAACTGTCGATTGAACAGATAGCCCAAGCTGCTCCGATCACTGATACGATCTCCACCACCGGACAACCACCAATGCACTGAACTCAAAACAATAATCAACAATTACCAAAATGCCCCTGGAAACCACTGGTCAACCCTTGGTCAAAGACAAGGTCAAAGTCAACCCCTGACTGACTCTACTCGCCGAGTCAACCCGATGACTCGCCGAGTCCCCATACTCAGAACTTCACTCAATCGGCGACCTAACTCGCCGAGTCACCCCGAGACTCGCCGAGTCCCACAACTTCTGAGTCTTCTCGCACACAACTCACCGAGTCATCCCTTGACTCACCGATTCCCGACTCGACCAGAAAATATTGTGACTCTTCGACAAGACTCGTCGAGTCCAAGAACAGACTCGCCGAGTCTAAGGCTATCTTCAACCTACTCGCCGAGTTGTTCATACAACTCGCTGAGTTCCAGGCCATCTTCATCCAACTCGCCGAGTTGTTCTTCCAACTCGTCGAGTCCCAGCTCATCTTCAAGCAACTCGTCGAGTACACCCATATGACTCGCCGAGTACCACCGGTCCGAATCCATACAGAAGCACTCCAAGCCATGCAATTGATCCAAGACATAGATCTAGCTTCCTACAACCCCTTCATCACGTAAAGTGGCAAACTTTACGTGAATCAAACGAGATCTAGGCTTTTTGCACTTTGGCTTAGGGTTTTGGGACATGAAAGCTTCACTAAACACTCCAACACAGGGACTTTCATGCACTCTGATTCTTCTCCACTCCAGATCTGAGGTAGCAACCTCAGATCTAACCTCTAGACTTCCAATTTCATCCATAGGCAAGATCCCACAAACCCCAAAATGAAGACACAACATAACAATAGCCCAAGAACGAGATATTACCTCCAATGGACGCCCCAACTGCAATGAAACTCGAATCCAAGCAAAGCCCCTTGCTCCAAGCCTCTCTTTCTCTAAGATCTCTTCAAAACCACCTCTCCAAGCTCCAATTTGCTCAACAATGGTGCTTCTCCACGATTTTAGGGTTTCTGGGACTCAAGGGGGAATAAAGAGGCTGGAAGGAAAACATAATGTTCTTTATATAGGGCTCAACCCCGAGAATTAGGGTTTTCTCCACTCAGCGCCTACTCGCCGAGTCCTCCTTACCGAGTCGGCTACTTAACACGCGTCCCAGCCGCGACTCTACTCGCCGAGTCCATCCATGGACTCGTCGAGTCACTCTTCCACAACTTACTCTTTTAGCCCTTCAACTCTACTCTTGATATTTCGGGATGTTACAATTCTCCCCCACTTATATTAGGCTTCGCCCTCGAAGCCTACAGCAACTCAACTCCAAGGATACTCCCACAACACTCCACCTGGACTTAACCGGACCAGGTCCCTCAAGGCATACTTATCGAAACTCGAACACACTTTCCCCTCCTTCACGGTGCCCTGACCACCATCTCAAACCGGGCACCGACTGAACCCCTGATCATTACTCTCAAAAACCAAGAATTACCCAAGATGCACTCTGCCCTAAATCACAGCAATCACTTGAACCATATGGGTTAGAAAACCATGAACCGTCGGATCCCCGATCCGAATCCCACTCTATCCATTCCGTGACGACGGAAAGACCCTTCTAAATCTCAGAGCAACTCCCACAAGTTCTCCCCTTGCAACCGCATACACATGCTGAACTAGCTCTAACACCCTCAGGTTGGGAAAACCTGATACGCTGATAATACCCCATACCCTGATCAGAATCACACTGAGAGTTCAAGACTCTCTCTCTCCCTGCATCCTTTCCGAGCCTCTTGGCTCTACACTTGCGGATTTCCCTCCGCGACCTCAGCAGACATTCCAAACCGGGTGAGCTTCTAATCCACTGCCGCAAACACGCTGCCCAATAATCATACTCGAATTGCTCTAATCATAACTCTACTCTGCCGCTTTCACTTCCGTGAACCTGCACTCCCTCTCGGAGTTACACGCCTCTTACCTCTTTCTTTTCCCTTACCAAGGAATCCACCCGGCCACAATGTCACCCCGACAAATGCCACAGTGCTCGCCCGACGCTACACCACCCTTAGCGTGTCCTCTATCCATCCAACACACTTACTCTAACTCTCCTCACAGGGACTCTCAAGCCCATGCACTACCTCAACTAAACAAGATCACTACCCGGGGCCAGACCTTCCAATGCAATCACACTGCAACATACACAATCCGCAATCTCAAACTGATCCAACAATACCAGCAGAGTCTCCAGCATGACTGGACCGACTCACATAACACATATTAGCCACTCGAGGCTATATCTCTGTGGGTCTGTACACCCAAACTCTGTGAACCCTCAGGTTCTAACTCTGGGAACCTTCCGGTTCCAACTCTATAAACATGCACATCATAAATCCCATAGAATTAATGCAGTACAACACATCACGTACATAAAGCATACAAATACTCTGATCACATGACCCCGGTTACCTACTCAAACTTGATCCCGGCCTGCTTCCAAGCCTCCACAATCAAATGCCCTAGGTCTGAATCCCGCCCCGCATGCCCGACACTCGCTCCTATCAGCCTATACTCTGGGCTGACAGAACACTGCTGGATCCCAACAGCTAAGCACCCTCAAATACTCCTCGATCTCCCGGAGAATTCTCTAATTCTCCCCCACTTGAAGCACTAACTAACAACCACTGGTCGCCATTAACGACCTTCCAGAACAACCCCGCACAAAGATAACACTTACACACTAACTGCTTCCCACAAGCATTAGCAACCCTCAGCAAAACACATCTCCTCACTGATCAATCCGCTCAAAAAGAATCCGATCTCCAAATTTCCCTTCCACGAATGTAGATGCTACCCGACATTCAACCCAATGCCGCATCTCCACTAATAACCCTCACGAACGATAACCAACGATAGCACAAAACACCAAACTATAATCATACCAAACCCTCAGGGAACAACGGATACCAAGACGAAACCCGAAACACGAATCCATAACCATGCCAAACTCGCAAAACGACGAATACCGCATCGAATTCACACAAAGATACCAACACAAACAATACACCGCAATAATCGCAAGATAACAAGACATCAAGAAAAAAAACATACCCGCAGCTGCATCCGGCACTGCTCTGACCTCCTCTGCCGCAAGCTGATAAGCGCGACCCTGAGCCCCTAGGGGCTCCGCTCCACTCGAACCTCCACCCGATCCTCAACATGGCCGGTGTTGGAGCCTGCACCGGTCCTGCAACAAGCTGTGGACAGTTGACCCTCAAATGCCCAACCTGATGACAATGATAGCAAATCCTCAAATCCCGAACTGGCGCTGACTGCCGACAATCCCTCGCATAGTGCCCCTCCTTTCCGCACTTGCGGCATGCACCACCGGACCAACAAACTCCGACGTGACCCTTTCCACACTTCCCGCAAGTGTGACTAACCTGCTCTCCTACCCTGGAATCGATGGTCTTTGACCGTTTCGGCGCCGGCTGCGACTGCACCGGAGCCTGCCTCAGCTCACGCAACTGCAACTCAATCTCGAACTCACGCCACCTAGCGGCCTCATGCAACTCCAACAAGGTCTCACACCTCTGCGTAGACACCTACTGTTTGATTTCCCTCTTGAGCATACTTAGATATCGGGACATCTGAGCCTGCTCCGAAGCATACTCAGGGCAAAACATCGCCCTCAAAGTGAACATCCTGGTGATCTCAGTCACCGACTCCGAATCCTGCTTCAGCTCAAGGAACTCTTGAGCCAATCTCTCCCTCTAAACCTGCGGAACATAACGAGTGATGAACATCTCTCGGAACTGATCCCATGATACCGCAGCCCTCTGCGCATCTGAATATGACCCCGTGGTCAATCTCCACCAATCCTTCGCCCCGAGCCTCAACAGGTTCAGAGCACACCTCACCCTCTGATCAGCAGGGCATAAACACGTGAAGAAACACCCCTCCACGTCTGATAACCATCTCATAACAACAATCGGGTCCTGAACTCCATCGAATGTGGGAAGCTTCGTATAATAGAAGTCCCGATACTGAAAACCCTGACTAGCTCCTCCCCCTGCCGCTGCTACAGCCGCTGTAGCCGCCGCGGCAGCCGTCTCTGCGAGATCCGCATAACGCTCATCAAAATACTCAACCATGGCGGTCTTGATCGACCCAAACAACTCCGGCAACTCAGCTCGGAACAACTCAGCAATCTCATCACGCAGGATCTCACGAATCCTCGCATCCAACTCGCTCGTGCTCATCTGACCGGTGACCTCGGACGGCACCGATTCGCCAGGAACTCCCTCCCCTGCTCCCGATCCTGATCCGGATCCACTCTCATCACGCCTCGGAATCTCCATACTGAGAAACACCACACCAAAAACTCAGACTCATCCCACTAACCTGGGATCCAACTCTCTCAACCCCCACCCTAGAGATCATGGTTTCCCTGATACGCGTATGGGTCCTGTGCTTTCAATAGTACGGGCCCATACTACCTTCCACACCTACCCATATTTATATGAAGTACTACCACAATACCCTAGAGAACATGCATAACAACGATCAACCCTCACCACTAGAGGAACACTGAGAATCTCCCAAATGGGACCCTAGGCTACAGGCATCACAAATCAGGCAACATTATCATGAAATCCTGAAGATCCCTAGCCTAACTCTAGCATGCTGTTCTATCAAAGCTCAATAAAACAAGTGTCATGAATGGTAAATTTGGGGTTACTTACTGGCTCCGGCTGATCGTACCTCCACGTCCCCCTTTTACTTAATTTGAAAACCGTTTTAATTTCTCTTTTAAAACCTTCCTCAATTTGAGACTGGAGTTACACGAGTGTTCCTCCAATTCACTCAAACCAAGGCTCTGATACCAACTTGTAACGACCAAAATTTCAAAACAATTAAAACTTTTCAAAAACCACCCATTTTAATAACGTTGTTACAAAAAGGTTTTCAATACATTATTTAACAGAGTATTTTTCCCAGGTTCAAATCATAAAACACCAACGCGGGGAATGGTACGATCACGCCTTTGCCTTGCCACAGACTCCTGAGAACCTGAAAACATAAAACCACAACAGTAAGCCCGAAAGCTTAGTGAGATACCCCCAAAAATACCAACCACAAATACGCCCTTCCAGGCCACGACCTCCCGGTCCAAAACATATCGCCTTCCGGCCCATAACATATTGCCTACCGGCCCATAACATATCACCTTCCAGCCCATAACATATCTCCTTCCAACCCATAACATAAAATGCCCACGTAACATAACAGATCATAGAACAGCCTTACATATCGGGTCAAACCCCAGACTAAGCAACTGTGCACACAACATATAATCATTCAACAGATCACAGTCAGCGAATCGATCAACAGATCACATAACATATCATTACCCTAACCAAGATACCGGACTAACCGGTCACTAGCATAACATCACGCTACGAATCAGTCAACATACTAATTACACACATACGCCTTTCCAGGCCATGACCTTCCGGTCCACATCGCAATGCCTTCCGGCCCACAACATGTAATGCCTTCCGGCCCATATTCCGCAATATCATAACAACAAACACTACTCGGATTGCCATCCGATAAAGGGTCGGCCTTGGTGCCGTAGACCCTGTCGATATAGTGAGGATAACTCACCTCGAAACTGCCAATTGAACAGATAGCCCAAGCTGCTCCGATGACTGATACGATCTCCACCACCGGACAACCACCAATGCACTGAACTCAAAACAATAATCAACAATTACCAAAATGCCCCTGGAAACCACTGGTCAACCCTTGGTCAAAGACAAGGTCAAAGTCAACCCCTGACTGACTCTACTCGCCGAGTCAACCCGATGACTCGCCGAGTCCGCATACTCAGAACTTCACTCAATCCGTGACCTAACTCGCCGAGTCACCCCGAGACTCGCCGAGTCCCACAACTTCTGAGTCCTCTCGCACACAACTCACTGAGTCATACCTTGACTCACTGATTCCCAACTCGACCAGAAAATATTGGGACTCTTCGACAAGACTCGCCGAGTCCAAGAACAGACTCGCCGAGTCTAAGGCTATCTTCAACCTACTCGCCGAGTTGTTCATACAACTCGCCGAGTTCCAGGCCATCTTCATCCAACTCGCCGAGTTGTTCTTCCAACTCGTCGAGTCCCAACTCATCTTCAAGCAACTCGTCGAGTACACCCATATGACTTGCCGAGTACCACCGGTCTGAATCCATACAGAAGCACTCCAAGCCATGCAATTGATCCAAGACATAGATCTAGCTTCCTACAACCCCTTCATCACGTAAAGTGGCAAACTTTACGTGAATCAAACGAGATCTAGGCTTTTTGCACTTTGGTTTAGGGTTTTGGGACATGAAAGCTTCACTAAACACTCCAACACAGGGACTTTCATGCACTCCGATTCTTCTCCACTCCAGATCTGAGGTAGCAACCTCAGATCTAACCTCTAGACTTCCAATTTCATCCATAGGCAAGATCCCACAAACCCCAAAATGAAGAAACAACATAACAATAGCCCAAGAACGAGATATTACCTCCAATGGACGCCCCAACTGCAATGAAACTCGAATCCAAGCAAAGCCCCTTGCTCCAAGCCTCTCTTTCTCTAAGATCTCTTCAAAACCACCTCTCCAAGCTCCAATTTGCTCAACAATGGTGCTTCTCCATGATTTTAGGGTTTCTGGGACTCAAGGGGGAATAAAGAGGCTGGAAGGAAAACATAATGTTCTTTATATAGGGCTCAACCCCGAGAATTAGGGTTTTCTCCACTCAGCGCCTACTCGCCGAGTCCTCCTTACCGACTCGCCGAGTTGGCTACTTAACACGCGTCCCAGCCGCGACTCTACTCACCGAGTCCATCCATGGACTCGCCGAGTCACTCTTCCACAACTTACTCTTTTATCCCTTTAATTCTACTCTTGATATTTTGGGATGTTACAGTTTCCATCCTTATCGGATTATTGGCTATGGTTATTTAGACTGGGGATGAGTATGGTGATTTCTTGGGCCTTAATGGCCATATCTATCTAGGTTTGGAATGGTCTGGACCTAGGTGAGTTATTTGATTTTAAGGTCTCGACGACCTTGCTCGTGGTAGTGCTAGTAGAGTTGTATGAATCAAGAAGTAAGTGATTACGACGATCGGCTTGAGGATTGCAATCGGAAGCTGAGTGATTGGTAGATGGATTGGGATATCACTGTCTTCAATGAGGGTTATGCACTTCCAACTTATCGTGTTCGGAGGAAAGGTAAAGCAGATATGTGATTTTCATAATTGGGAGGTAGACCCAACATGGGGCTAGATAGTCGCGGTCCTTGGCGACAACTATGGTCACGTGGGAATGCACAATATGATTCTTATCCTATAATTTCCTTGATATTAGATCATGTAACAACAATAAATTTTACGCCAAATTTAAACTTTTTAATTCATAAATAAAAACCAAATAGCATTGGTTACAAATGTTTTCTAATCATTTCCCATCAGAGTGTCCCAAAAATCATAACATAAGGATGAGGGGCGGTACGGTCACGCCTTCGCCTTTCCATGACCTCCTGGAGTACCTGAAACAATAAACCAAAAACTGTACACCCGAGGGCTTAGTGAGCTACCCCTAAAATACAAATACCACACTGACAATACCATATCAGTAATAATCAAATAATCAACATGCATACTGGGCCATCGGCCTGACTGGACCGCCCTACCGGGTCTACAGTCTGTCTGAATCTATCCCGAGCCTTCGGCTTGACTGGTCCACCACGTGGGCCTACAGTCTCCCCGGTCCGCTCGTAGGGTATATTGTCCTTCAGCACAAAGCAGGACCGCCTCAACTCCACCACAAGAAAATAACAATGTGCACATATAACAGGTAATCACATAACAGTCCATAGACAAACAAATCCATCTAGTAGATCATAAGGCATAGCAACATCCTAACCAAGATACCGACCTAACTGGTCTCTAACATAGCATCATCCTATATACTAGGATACCGACCTAAACGTGGTCACTAACATAATATTGTCCTAATTACCAAGACGCCGATCTAATAAGATCAATAAGAACATCAACCCGGACATATAGAAATATCAGATATAACTATTTCACAGATCATCGATCATAGTGATCTCCCATAACCAAAACATTGACCTAACCAGGTCACTAACATATCAATCCTAACGGATCATAAGAGCATGCCAACATATTGTCTATATGGATACCGATCTAACATATCATAACCACATGTAGCATACCATAACAATAACAACTAAATGCCTGGCCTTGGTGCCGTAGACCCTATCGATATAGTGAGGATAACTCACCTTGCAGATGTCGACACGAAAGGTAAACTCCAACTCTCGGATCACTTGAGACAGGGTCCACCACCTATCATCGTAGTACCTCATACTCATAAGTCCTTAACCTTAAACGGTACTCCACAACCCACTATTCAACCCATGGTCAAAGCCAAATCCCTCACTCAAATTCAACAGTCCATGTTGACCTTAACTCGCCGAGTACCCTCGGCTACTCGCCGAGTTCCCTGAAGTACATTCCAACTCGCCGATTCATCGGAATGACTCGTCGAGTTCCTTCGAATCTCGATCAAGCTTTAAGGCCACCCATCGAGTTCCCTCCTTGTAACTCTACGGATACACCTTCATATACATATAAAAGAAAACTCATCGGACTCGCCGAGTTGTTCTTCAACTCGTCGAGTCTGATGGCGATCTTCTTCGGACTCGCCGAGTTGTTCATCCAACTCGTCGACTTCACGGCCATCTTCATGTGACTCGCCGAGTCCATTCAGTCCTTTTTTCCACACAGACTTGTTTTCAGCCATGCAATGGTTCCAACTCATAAATCCAAGCTTCTAGGGCATGCTTATCACGTAAAGTTGCAAACTTTACGTGCATGCATGGTTATAAAGGCTCCAAATACCTATTTTAAGTTCTTAATGGAACTTAATGCTCAAGAGGGACCTTAATCATAACCAAGACTATGACTTTATTCTTCTAGAATCCATGGAGGGTCCAGATCTGAAGTTATCAGTTCAGATCTAGCCCATAGCTCATCATACCAACTTGAAAATCCATAAAAACTATAGAAACTCAATAAAAGGGGAAAAGGGAAGTAAGGATGGCACTTTGATACCTCCAAAGGATGCTAGCTGAGATAAAACCTGCTTCCCACTCCTTCATTTCTTCAATTTCCTTTTCACTCTTAGCTTTCTTCCTCCAAGATTCTGTTTTCCAAGCTTCAACACCACACCAAGGCACACACACACGGATTAAGGTTTTAAGGGGATCTCAAAGACTGTAAATGTAACAGCCCGGATTCCCAGGTATTATTCATTTATTTATTTTTGGTAAATTGTGAGGAGACTCGGCGAGTTGGAGCCTAGACTCGCCGAGTAAGATCGCGGATTTGGACGCGGGTTCGCGTCCGGACTCAGCTAGTCCAAGAGTGGACTCAGCGAGTCCATGCTGTTTAATGAAACCCTAATTTCCCGGCCCTGAGCCCTATTTAAAGGGCCTTATAACCCTTCATTGCAGCTACCTTCGACCTTGAGAGCACCAGAGCACCTGTAAGTCCTTGTGAGTGAGAAAAGAGGCCATTATTCATCATCTTTGTGTGTATTAGCAACAAGGGAAGAGGAAAGCCAATCTAGGAGGGTTGGGGAGCTTGTATCTACTTCCATTTTGGCAGAGGAAGCTATTTGAGGTATTATTCAGAGCTTATTCTCGTGTTTTTATGTATTTGGTCAAATCTAGGGTTTCTTCATGCCTTGTATGCCTTGCAAATTGAGTGTGAGAGGTCCCTTTGGGAATTGGTACCTAGATTTGGGTCTTAGTAGGTCCAGAGAGTCCCAAATGCCTACCCTTTTGAGTTGGGGACTTAGGTTACCATTTTGGATGTCATTTCACCAAAAGAAGCATTGTAAGCGTTGCATGGTAGCCAAGATTGTAACTTTACGTGATAAATGTGCTTGGAAGGACTGGATCTATGAGTTACTGGAACGGATCTGACCTCAGGAGTGAGTTTGAGTTCATGCATGGCTTAGACTCGCCGAGTCTGAAGAACAGACTCGGCGAGTAGCATGAAGATTGCCTTTAACCACTTAGCGAGTGGCCTTACCGAGTTATGGGTTGACTCAATGAGTCAGGGAGAGTCAGAGAGGGTTGACAGGTGGACTGAGTCAAGCTGGAACTCGCCGAGTTGTTCTTGAGACTCGGCGAGTTGAGTCGTGGTGGTCCCGCGATTCGTGCCAGGTGGAACTCGTCGAGTCAGGGATGTACTCGATGTCTCAAGAGAGGATCCTAGGGAGTCAGTGGACATGTATAGACTCGCCGAGTCGCTCTAGTGCACTCGCCGAGTCCGGTCAAAGTTGACCGTTGACCAAAGTTGACCAGCGTTGACTTGTTAGGGGTAGTCACCCTTAGTTGAAGAAGTGTTAATTAGAGATATATGGTGTTATAGGGGAATTATAGCTCGGAGGATCGGGCGTGAGTGATTTCCGAGATTTGCGAGTTATCGAGATACGCGAGGTGAGTCTTCTCACTATACTTTACCTTGAGTAGGTAACCAGAGTTATGTGACAGAGTATTTGTATGCTATATGTATGTTATGTGTTGTACTGCATTATTTCTATGTGATTTATGTTGTGCATGCTTATAGAGTTGCAACCGGAAGGTTCCTAGAGTTAGAACCAGAGGGTTCACAGAGTAGGGTCTACGGGCCCACAGAGTTATAGCCTCGAGTGGCTAATATGTGTTATGTGTGGTATTTTGGGGAACTCACTAAGCTTTGTTCTTACAGTGTTGGTGTTATTTGTTTCAGGTACTAGTGATGACTGTGGGAAGGCGCCGGCTTGATCAGTACACACACATGGGATTTTTATGATATGTGATATTGAGAGTTATTGTATAACATTGATTGGAGTTTCAAACACTGATGTTTTATGAAAATTAAATGAATATGTTTTTATATTTGCGAAAAATTATTTTGAAATTCACGGTGTTACAAGTTGGTATCAGAGCGTTGGTTTGAGGGATTCGAGTACACCTTTGGGCGTATTTGAACTCAAACTGAGGATTTGAGAAGTATTTTCAAAAAGAATAAAAGATTTTTGGAAGAACGAAGAGCAGAGTTATGTGTACGATCAGTCCGCGCCCGAACGGTGATTTCCCAAAATACCCTCATGTTATGTGATATTGATATTGATATGATGTATTCTCATGCTAGAGTAGGCTCGGTACTCCTATTAGGACTAGAGTGGCCTGATTTGTGATGCCCTAGCCTAGGGAGAGGTGACCTGCTATGAGATGCTTGAGAGTGAGTAAGTAGAAGCAAGGGGCTTATGAGAGATTTGTTAGAGAGTGGATTGTGCATGATAGGGTACTTGGAATTTGGGATCCGAAGAGGAGGACTTGGGGTGTATTCTGATACGGTGCGGACAGTAGTATTGGGCCCGTACTACTGAAAGCACCGGAGCGGTGTACAGCCCAAGTAGGAATCTTTGGAATACCAAGGATCAAGGAGGGAAGAGTTGTCGAGCGTGAGTATGATCGAATGGATTCTAATTTATCGTATGTTGTATTTCAGAGGTAGATCATGGTGAGGACACGTCTGATGCCTGAGAGCAGTGAGACCAGTGATGAGGAGATCCGCCGGATCATCCATGAGGAGGTGGCTGCGGCCATCAGGGAAGAGATACCAGAGATGTTTGGGTCTATTAAGACCACGTTGATTGAGACCTTCGACGAGCGTTATGCCGCTCTTTCTGAGGCTGCTGCTGCAGCGGCTACCGCAGCTATTGCTGCCACGAGGCCGCAGGGTGGTGATGTGTTGCTGTTCCGAGAGTTCAGCAACACAAAACCACCAGAGTTTGATGGAACCCAGGACCCGGTGGCAGCTATGAGATGGATTTCTGACATAGAGGGGTGTTTCTTCACTTGCGTAACTCCTGAGCATCTGAAGGTTCGGTTTGTGCTGAACCAGCTTTGCTTGGGAGCGAAGGACTGGTGGAAGTTTGTGACGGCGCACTTTACGCCTGCTGAGCTTGCTGCAGTGACCTGGGAGAGGTTCACTGCCATGTTCCGAGATGAGTACGTTCCCCAGGTGGAGAGGGAGCGTTTGGCCCAGGAGTTTCTGACCCTCAAGCAGGGTACTGAGTCTGTTACGGTGATTACCAGGATGTTCCATGAGAGGGCGGTGTTCTGCCCTGAGCACGTGTCCACGGAGCAACCACGTATGAGTCGATATTTGAGTATCTTGAGGCGAGACATTCGGGAGTTCGCGGCGAACTCCTCGTACCGGACATTTGTCGAGCTTCAGGCAAATGCCCGGAAGAGGGAGATTGAGCTAGAGACTCGGGCCAGGGAGGAGGCCGAGTCTCAGGGGAGGGATCGGCGACCGGCACAGTCCCAGCCGGTAGCCAAGCGGGCCAAGCCCGCTGATCCCAAACCAGGGAGCCAGAAGGGCCGCACTTGTGGGAAGTTTAGCAAGGGTCATGATGGAGTCTATAGAGCAGGATCTTGCTACAAGTGTGGCAAGGAGGGGCACATGGCCAAGGACTGCCCCAAGGGGTTTGCAGTGTGTTTTCACTGCAACCAGACCGGACACCGGAAGGCAGAGTGTCCACAATTACGAGGATCGTCTCAGGGAGAAACTCAGGGATATGCCCCTGTCTCCATCAGAGTTACCGAGAGTCGGCCAGTGAAGGCCGAGGCGCCAAGAGCACGAGGGAGAGCTTTTCAGCTGACCGCAGAGGAGGTCCGTGCAGCACCCGATGTCGTGGTTGGTATGTATTCTTTCGTGTATTTACTTTGATGTTGTGACATTATGCTTATATTATGTTATGCGTAGGTACCTTTCTTGTGAATTTTGTACCTGCCTTGGTGTTATTTGACTCGGGTGCGAGTCGGTCTTTTGTATCTTTGGCTTTTAGTCAGCATATCAATGTTAGTCGTGAGGCGTTGAGTCGGCCACTGAGAGTTTCCATAGCTGACGAGAGGGTGATATATGCCACGGAGGTTCTCCGAGGGTGCGTAGTCGAGATTTTCGGTGTTGAGTTCCCGATTGATCTGGTTCCTATTGCGATGGGTGATGTCTGTGTCATTGTGGGCATGGACTGGTTGAGCAGATTCGGTGCGGTCATCGACTGCGAGCGACAGCTGGTGACCATACGAGACCCTAGTGGGGGAGTTCTTACGGTGTACGGCGAGGGTACACGTTCTGGATCAGCGTTTTGTTCGGCCGCTAGGGCAAGGCAGTGTCTACAACAGGGTTGTAAGGGTTTTGTGGCGTATGTGATGGATACGCGGGTGGATTCCGAGAGACCGAGGTCTGTTGAGGAGGTTCCGGTAGTGCGTGACTTCCCGGATGTATTTCCTGAGGAGTTGCCGGGTGTGCCTCCAGTGAGGCAAGTGGAGTTCAGTATCGATTTGGTTCCGGGGGCCACGCCTATCGCTAAGGTGCCTTATCGCCTTGCACCTCCATAGATGCAAGAGTTATCCTCGCAGCTTCAGGAGCTGTTGGGGAAGGGGTTTATTCGGCCGAGCAACTCGCCGTGGGGAGCGCCTATCTTGTTCGTCAAGAAGAAGGATGGTTCACACCGGATGTGCATTGATTACCGGGAGTTGAACAAGCTGACGGTCAACAACCGTTACCCGTTGCTGAGGATCGACGATTTGTTCAATCAGTTGCAGGGAGCGTCTTGGTTCTCCAAAATCGATTTGAGGTCTGGATATCATCAGGTGAGGGTGCGAGATGAGGACGTCCAAAAGACAGCGTTCAGGACGCGTTATGGGAATTACGAGTTTGTGGTGATGCCTTTTGGGCTCACCAATGCCCCGACAGTGTTCATGGATCTCATGAACCGAGTGTGCAGGCCGATGCTGGATCGGTCGGTGATTGTATTTATCGACGACATTTTGGTATATTCGAGATCTAGAGAGCAACATGAGGAGCATTTAAGAGAGGTTCTCGGAGTTCTAAGGTCGGAGAGGCTTTATGCCAAATTCACCAAGTGTGATTTCTGGTTGTGGGAGGTCCAGTTCTTAGGACATCTCATTAACCAGAAAAGGATATTGGTCGACCCGGCCAAAGTTGAGGCGGTGATGAGTTGGGAGGTGCCGAGGTCACCCTCCAAGATCAGGAGTTTCCTAGGGTTGGCAGGGTATTATCGAAGATTTATCAAGGATTTCTCTAAAATCGCAGTGCCACTCACCAGGTTGACCAGAAAAGGTGTTGCTTTTTCATGGGGCCCCGAGCAGCAAGCCTCCTTTGAGACACTTCGCCAAAGGTTATGCGAAGCCCCGGTGTTAGCCCTCCTGGAAGGGATGGAAGACTTTGTGGTATACTGTGACGCATCGATTTTGGGATTGGGGGCGGTGCTGATGCAGAGAGGGCATGTGATAGCATATGCGTCGAGGCAGCTGAAGCCTCATGAGATGAGATATCCCACCCATGATCTAGAGTTGGGGGCAGTGGTGTTCGCCCTCAAGATTTGGCGTCACTACCTGTATGGGGTTCGGTGTACGATATACACGGACCATAAGAGTTTGAAATATTTGATGGATCAGCCCAACCTAAATATGCGACAGAGAAGGTGGTTGGATGTGGTCAAGGATTATGCTTCTGAGATCCTGTACCACCCAGGCAAGGCTAATGTTGTAGCCGATGCACTGAGCCGCAAGGCGGAGAGCACCCCGCTGCGGGAGATATGTTTGAGATTGACCGTGATAGCTCTTGTGTTGGACGCCATTCGTGGGGAACAGGTCGAGGCTGTGCAACCTGAGATGCAGAAGAAAGAACGGGTTGTTGGTTTGGTTTCAGAGTTCGTTACCGATGGTCGGGGGCTTATATCACACCCCGCTAAAGCGGAAACGCAAGATATGACATCGATAACGGTTTCATTGCAAAAGATAAAGATACATCACCATAGCAGTATTTAAAAGTTTACAACTCATAGCTTAAAAAAGAAACAAGGTACAAGTTTTTCCAAAACAACATTGTTCAAAATATAACTTCATAATAGCTTCAACACGATGCAGCATGCTCTATGATGATGAATCTTTACATCCACTTACTAATAATTTCCTGAAAAAGCATGTAAAACGAGGGTCAACTATGAAAATAGTTGGTGAGTTCACAAGTTTTTAAAATCGCGCTTGAAATAAGGCTTTTCGTAAATACAAGTACATTGCTTTAATGATAAACAAAGTTGATTGCTATTAATGAATACAAGTTTATTGCTATAACGAGAAATGAGTTTGTATGTATATGAGCAAACAACGAGTCTCAACCAAACCTATGACTGAAGCCCTATCGAGATCTATGCTTATCGTTCCATAGATGAATATGGTATCATGCACTCCAGCAATAGGGCGAGTGAGGAGTTGTCAATTCCTAATAGCGCTATCCATAATGACCATTGGCTCAAAGAGTTAATAGTTAGAGATAAGGGAAGGGCCTTAGTATGATAAGTTCTCATGTTCCGTGTTGCATAGACATACATAAAGAAACATAGCAATACAATAGCAATCATGTTTGATAATAATCAATTTAAATACAACATGCAAACAGTAGTTTTTCTGGACATGCTTTTCCACCCCAAAACATAAAAACTGAAAATAGGGGAGTGTGTGAATACTCACAATGTTTCGAGTAGGTACAAGTGGTACTTCGGAATGCACCAACGTCTTACTACCGGGATCCTACGTCATCAAACACACACTAGTGAGTTTCCATGTCGAAATCTAATGCTAATATATTAAATTCTACATATAGTGAAATGCCAATTTATGTTTTAGTGTTTGATTTTATATTAATTGGTTACACTTTTTCTGAAATAACGAAATTCTACAAGTCGTGCGATTAATTACAACTTTGGAATATAAATTTTCCAAATTTTTAAGTCTTTATAACAACATAAATTCACGAAAAATAGCATTCAAAGGATAAAAGTTCTCAAACTTTTTATTTATCTGATATTACACAATACTAAGCTGGGAAAGATATAAAAATGGATTTCCAAGCTGTTTAATTATATTTTATGATTTTTGAGCATTTATTCCAATAAAAATTAAAATAAATATAAAAGAGTTTCCAAAATTACCCAAGCTTTTTATTTAACTGCTATTGTACATAGATATGCTGGGAAAAATATAAAAGATATTTTTCAGTGGGTATTTCTATTTTTCCTTGATTTATTCTTTTAAATAATCATTAATTGAAGAAATAATACTAAATAGTTAAAATAAATTACCAAAAATTTTTGTAACATTATTTACAGTATAAATAACCTGGGAAAAATATCAAAAGTGGTTTTAATAATTTATAATCTGGTTTTGGGTATTTATGTGTATTTA
This sequence comes from Lactuca serriola, assembly GCF_051521515.1. Taxonomy (NCBI): domain Eukaryota; kingdom Viridiplantae; phylum Streptophyta; class Magnoliopsida; order Asterales; family Asteraceae; genus Lactuca; species Lactuca serriola. Next base: position 341,663,226 of record NC_136411.1, read on the forward strand.
AGTGTTTTTAAGTGTAATTAAGTTTAGAAAATAAGAAAAAGTAGTTTACAGTAGACAAAAATCCTCAAAATTCTTATGTAACCTCCTACTGTACAATATGATTTTCTGTTAAATTTTCATGAATTTTGGATAACCAGAACTTTTTTGCCCATTTTAAAACCATTATAATTACCAAAAATCGGGAAAAACAGCACGGCATGATGAAAAATGTTGAAATTATTTTTTTCTGAGTCACCCATCACAGGTAAGGTATGCAAAAATTGTTAGATAAAATTTTCACACTCTCTAAAGTGGTTTTGTGATTTATTATATCTTAACAAAAAGAAAATCGGAAATCATACCATACAGCAACAAACATTGATGAAATTTAGTGAAGAGTCATTATCCATCATAAGGGTCATCCATGAATTTGTTCCGGATTTATTGACCTCTGGAAGTATTTTATGTGATTTATGCCCTTGGTTTCTAGCAATAATTTTAATAAATCAAAGAAATAATAAAAGCTTTTGGTATTTTACAGATTATCACATGCATGTGAGGGCTTTCAAAAGGAAAAAAAAATGTTCAAAATTTATTCAGAAGGGAAATAGGGGTATTGAACCCAAACAAGTTAAGAAATGTTGCATGCAATGGTGCATGAGATGTAAATGTGGCTGAAGTTCATGAATATGTGTAGCCCATTCAGTGAGGTTTTAAGCCACGAAATTTCAGCCATCATTCACCGGATATGTTAGCTTTCTAAAGTATTTTTCCTCAGATTTATGGTTGGGTTAAGGCCATTGATCATGCAAGGCAAAAATGGTGATCACAGAAAAAGAGCTGTTTGCGCAACTATTTTGTAAAAATTGCCAAAAATCGGATATTTAATATTTTACAGTGAGACCGGCTGGCCTTGAAAGTTAACTCATGGAACTATTCAATACAAAAAGAATATCATGATTTGGTTATGTAATGACCGAGTTATGGTCGTTCAAAGTTGAACAAAGTAATCTGGCCGATTGCATGATTGCTTTGAGTGCATTCTTAGGATATTTTGACAAGAACATCATGCATGCCTTTGTTAAGGTCCGATTTCTAGCACATGCATGGAGTGAATGACCATCCAAGATGTACTAGAAATGGTTTAAATGCTTTTGATCATGTAAGAACACAAAAGAAATGGAGAAGAAGATGTAATACTTGGTTTTGAAGTCACATGAACATATGTGCATCATTTTCACTCCTTGCATGGGTTTGATCCTGGACTTTCACCATTTCAAACACATGCATTGTGTTATGGTGAGAATCTACAAACTACAAGGGAAAAATAAGGATTTCTAGCTATGGAAAGGCATCGAATCCGAAAAGAAGAGAAAACTAAGAAGAAGAGGAAGTAAAAATCATGAAACTATGAGAGAAGATGTTGTTGTTTACCTTGGTTTTGATCTTGAGAGAAGTAAGAACACTTCAAGCTCTCCTAAATCTCGAAATTATGGCAGAGGAATGAGAGAAATTTCATGAGTTATAGAGAGAAAGGAAGAGAGTTTATGTGTGTTAGGAGGGTGGAGTGTGAGGGCGTGAAGAGAGAAGAGGAAGTGTGAGGGTTTTGACTTAATGATTCTGTTTTGGGAAGAGGCACTGCATGGGGAGGGGAGATGGCCGGCTCTATCATGCATTAGGCCTCCTCTCTCCAAAATTTTAAACTTTATAAAATTCCCTCTAATTTCTTTTATAAAACCCTAACTTTTATAAAAATATTTATTAAGCAATTCTTGATTTGTTTTAATATCTTGTATTTAACCAATAATTTATGATTAATACTTGATAATTTAATTTCTATTTCATTGATTATAATTCCTAATTTAATGAATAAAATTTTGATATTAGAAGTTTATAGCCAAATTTTATAAAGTTTTTAAGCTTTATAATTTATAAGTTTGGATTTTTGGCTCTTTAGGGTTTTTGGAATATTGTTTGATATTCACCATCATATTGAAGTATAATTAGAATATTATAATTTATTTTTAGGGTTGTACACCCTTTTTCAATTATAACTAAGCTTGAAAGTTTCATTCAAATTATCGCATTGGCATTTCCTATTGTAGTTAAGCAACTTACTAGAATCGTAAGTGTCAAGTATATTAGTCCTAGATCTTAGTTGGATCCTAGTTTATGCAAGATTTTGACCTAATCTATACTACTAGGCCATGGCATGTTGTGCATGAATGGTTTTTTTAAAGATGCATGAGTCCGAAATGACCTGAATTTGACAGTTGTCACAGTATCCCCCACTTAAAAAGAATTTTGTCCTGAAATTCATTCTATGTCATCGCTTGTCATCGCCTGGGAAAAGTTGTGGATACTTTTACTTCATGAAGTCCTCACGCTCCCAGGTGAACTCCGGCCCGCGTTTTAAGTTCCATCTAACTTTCACAATCGGGATCTTACTCCGCTTAAGTTGTTTAACCTGCCTGTCAAGGATTTCTATCGGTTCCTCAACGAAGTTTAGCTTATCATTAATCTTAATTTTCTCCAGGGGTACTATTAATGCTTCGTCTGCTAGACATTTCTTAAGATTGGAGACGTTGAATGTGTCGTGAATGGCGCTTAACTCTTGGGGCAACTGGAGTTTATAAGCTACCGGACCAATCCTTTCAATGACTTTAAAGGGTCCAACATATCTCGGGCATAGTTTTCCTTTCTTACCAAAATGCACAAGCCCTTTCCAAGGTGACACTTTTAAAAGTACCTTGTCTCCTACTTGGAATTCTAATGGTTTTCGTTGATTATCCGCATAACGTTTCTGACGATCTTTGGCAGCTTTAAGCCTATCCTTGATGAGACGCATCACAATACACCACAAAGTTCTCTGATCGTTCTGGTAAAGCCAGAATTGGTGCATTGCACAGCTTGTTTTTCAGGATTTGAAACGCCTCATCGTGTTTCTCTTCCCAAAGAAATTTTCTATCCTTTTGGGTCAAAGATGTTAATGGTTGAGCAATCCTAGAGAAATTCTCAATGAAGCGTCTGTAGTACCCAGCTAATCCTAGGAACTGTCGTATTTATGTCGGGGTTTTGGGGGCTTCCCATTTCTTGATTGCCTCGATCTTAGCCAGATCTACATGAATTCCTCTTTCGCCGATCACATGACCAAGAAAATGTACTTCCCGAATCCAAAATTCACACTTAGTGAACTTGGCATACAATTTCTGCTCTTTCAACATCTCCAACACTAGCTTCAGATGTTTATTGTGATCTTCTTTGGTTTGCGAGTAAACAAGTATGTCATTGATAAATACAATTACAAACTTGTCTAGGTATGGTCTACAGACCCTATTCATCAAATCCATGAATACAGCGGGTTTATTCATTAGTCCAAAAGGCATGAATAAGAACTCATAATGTCCATAACGGGTTCTAAATGCGATTTTGTGAATGTCCCCTTCGTGAATTCTTAGCTGATGATACCTTGACCGAAGGTCGATTTTTGAGAAGTATGAAGCGCCCTGCAACTGATCGAACAAGTCATCTATTCGAGGAAGGGGATATCGATACTTGATTGTCAACTTGTTCAGTTCTCTGTAATCAATACACATTCGGAACAACCCGTCTTTCTTTTTGACGAATAACACTGGGGCTCCCCACGGTGAAGAACTTGGTCGAATAAACCCTTTGTCTAGAAGTTCTTGAAGTTGTCCGGATAGTTCTTGTATCTCGGATGGTGCAAGGCGATATGGTGCTTTTGCTACCGGTGCCGCTCCGGGATTTAAGTCTATCCGAAATTCGACCTGCCTATGAGGGGGTAAACCGGGCAATTCCTCCAGAAACACTTCGGGATAGTTTTGAACCACTGGAATCTCCTTGAGTTGCTTAGCTTCAGGTTCTCTTTCTAGCACGTGAGCCATGAATGCAATACAATTCTTCTTCAGGTACTTGTGAATCTTCATGCTTGATACTATGTTTAAACTTCTTCCTGGCTTCTCACCGTGTATGATAAGGGTTTCTCCATTAGGGAGAGGCACTCTAATGACTTTCTCGTAACAACCAATGTCCGCTCTATTTTTGGATAACCAATCCATCCCTACTATCACATAAAAACTACCTAGTTCTATAGGAATTAGGTCAATGCTAAATAGTTTATCAGCTAAATTCAGAGTACAACCAGGAATTATATCATTAGCCCTAATTTCATACCCATCAGCAAGTTCAATAGCATAAGCATTCCTCATCTTTTTCGATTTCAAGCCAATTAACGGTCTAAATGCTAAAGAAACAAAGCTCCTATCTGTTCCCGCATCAAATATTACTGATGCAAAATGGTTGTTCAGGAGAAACGTACCTATTATCACTTCAGGGTTCTGACGAGCTTCTTCTGCACCAATCACAAAGGCTACACCTCTTGGCCGTCCAACTTGATTTCCTTGGAAGTTTTACCTGGCTTGGCCTTGTCCATTGTTATCAGGTCCTTTGTTTAGTTTGGGACATGCTCTACGGAGATGATCAGTACTCCCGCACTCGTAACATGCCCTTTTTCCTTCCTTATTCATCTTACAGTACTTCGAGTAATGGCCTGTTTTCTTACAGTTTTGGCACATTGGGCAAGCTCCCTTGTGATGAAAGTTACACTTATTGCACTTTGGAAGCAGTCCTGAGTACTGCTTTCGCTCCTGCACTTCCTGTTCTTGAGTTTTCACTGGTTCTTGCTCCTGGGCTCTTAACATAAAGTTTCTTGAGACTTTCTGCTTCCTCCCTAACTTGCCTCCATACTTCTTCTCTCCCTGATCTGCTGGCTTCCTCTTACTACTAGAGCTTTCCTTTGTCGATGCTCCCATCCTTATCACATCATTGGTTAGTCGATTTTCTAGACTTACTGCACTTTGAATAGTAGTTGGGTTTGCTGAGGTAACCATTCCCCGAATCTCTGGTGCCAGACCCCAAATGTAACGATCTATCCGTTTCTCCTCAGGAGTAATCATCTGAGGTACCAGTTTTGCTAGTTCATGAAATCAGACTGTGTACTTCTCTATTTGTGTTCCAACCATAGAATGGTTCCAGAATTCAGATTCAAGCTTCTGAAGTTCATCCTTGGGACAATACTCCTCTATCAGTAGCTTCTTTAGGTCTTCCCATGTTAGTTGATATGCTGTCGTACGGCCTCGGGTTTGCACTAGAGTATTCCACCAGGTTAATGCCCTATCTTGGAATAGGCAAGATGCATACTCAACTTTGTTGCGCTCGAGGCATTTGCTAATGTGAAGGACCGACTCCATGCTGTCAATCCATTTCAGCAACCCAACCGCACCTTCCTTTCCATGGAACTCCTTAGGTTTACAGGCCATAAAGGACTTGTAGTTGCATTCTCTTTTATTGTTTCCTCGGTTTCCTCCACTACTTCCTTGGTTAGCATTAAGTCCTGCAGTTACTTGAGTAACAATGTTTGGGATTGCTTGCATGAGTTGTTGTGCTACAATTTGAGCAACATCGGGTGTTTCGTTCTGTGGGCGCCTGCGATTAGGCCTTCCTGACATGGTTCTATTACACAAGAGTAGAAATACGTATAAATACATAAAATAATGTATAATATTTAGTTCACTACTATTTTGAAAACCATAAGTGTTGTCAAATTAATGGGTTGCATTAATACTATGCATATACATTTTAGAAAGAAAAGAAAAGAAAAAAAAATCTCTTTATTCGACCATTTACCAAATAAATTCTAGGGTTTGACCTCATAGTAAAAGTTTTCAAACATAAAATAAAATTCTTCATTACCATTTTGAAATTGTCTTAAAACCAAACCAATACATCAATCCCAAAATAAAGTTTCAAATGTTTTTCCCAAAAGACACCCAACATGGGTTCTCATTTCCTGACAAAATAAAATAAAATACTGAAATTAGAACCAAACACTAATCGCTATCCCAATGAGAAACATCAACATCACAATCAGTAATAGCCCAACAAGCACATAATATGCGGTCATCGCACAACATGCCACTCATCTAGCAGCACTAGCATTGTCCGCAGTCTCCATCGAATGCTGAAACAGGATTTCCATCCTTGTCAAGACTTCATCCAAAACGTCCCGATGCCTAGCTATCACAGCGAGACTGTGACGTAGGCCCGCTGCTATTGACTGCAATCTTCGGGACTCCTCCGGGGTCATACCTGGCTGTCTGACAGGTATCCCTATGACTTGCTGTGGTGAGGGTGCTCTCGGTCCTGCATTGCTGGGTCCTACCCCGCTAGGTCCTGCCGTGCCAAATCTTGTTGTGCTGGTGGCTATCCTTCCTGGAATGGGAACACTCTTCCTTTCCGTCCTCCGAATGCAAAGTCCATAAAGTGGTGGTTGTGGCAACACCGATGTAGGTGATGCCTCGCGTCGTTGATTTGGGGCGTTGTCATTGCTGATCTTTACCGAGTTTCCTGTATCTTCCGTGTCCTCCGATGGGTCTTCTTCTACCGAGGCGGGGGGATTACGTCGAGGGATAATAGTGACGTAGCCAGACTTGTCGGCTGAGGCGGTAGCGCGGGAAGATGACGATGTTGACATAGTGGACTGAGACATAGTTTCAATGAGATATGAAATAAATGACAATGCATGCCTATATTATACAATGCTTACACACACCAAAATTTACCATTTTGAATTTTTGAAATAAAGTTTTCTCAAATATTTTTGTTGAACATATTCCGATTATAATTAGCTCAGGCTTTGTATAAATCTTTCCTTAATTAAACATAGGTGATCAGGCTATGTTTAATTGAGGTCCAACAATACAACTCCCGACCTAATTATACTTGTAATATGTTTGATGCAAAAAGAATTTCTTTATAAGTTTTGGTTATAGGTTGTGTTTTGTTAAAGAAAAACCGATGTTCTCTATAACTTTAGCTCTGATACCACTTCTGTCACACCCCGCTAAAGCGGAAACGCAAGATATGACAGCGATAACGGTTTCATTGCAAAAGATAAAGATACATCACCATAGCAGTATTTAAAAGTTTACAACCCATAGCTTAAAAAAGAAACAAGGTACATGTTTTTCCAAAACAACATTTTTCAAAATATAACTTCATAATAGCTTCAACACGATGCAACATGCTCTATGATGATGAATCTTTACATCCACTTACTAATTATTTCCTGAAAAAGCATATAAAACGAGCGTCAACTATGAAAATAGTTGGTGAGTTCACAAGTTTATAAAATCGATCTTGAAATAAGGCTTTTCGTAAATACAAGTACATTGCTTTAATGATAAACAAAGTTAATTGCTATTAATGAATACAAGTTTATTGCTATAACGAGAAACGAGTTTGTATGTATATGAGCAAACAACGAGTCTCAACCAAACCTATGACTGAAGCCCTATCGAGACCAGTTGGCCTTGAAAGTTAACTCATGGAACTATTCAATACAAAAAGAATATCATGATTTGGTTATGTAATGACCGAGTTATGGTCGTTCAAAGTTGAACAAAGTAATCTGGCCGATTGCATGATTGCTTTGAGTGCATTCTTAGGATATTTTGACAAGAACATCATGCATGCCTTTGTTAAGGTCCGATTTCTAGCACATGCATGGAGTGAATGAGCATCCAAGATGTACTAGAAATGGTTTAAATGCTTTTGATCATGTAAGAACACAAAAGAAATGGAGAAGAAGATGTAATACTTGGTTTTGAAGTCACATGAACATATGTGCGTCATTTTCACTCCTTGCATGGGTTTGATCCTGGACTTTCACCATTTCAAACACATGCATTGTGTTATGGTGAGAATCTACAAACTACAAGGTAAAAATAAGGATTTCTAGCCATGGAAAGGCATAGAATCCGAAAAGAAGAGAAAACTAAGAAGAAGAGGAAGTAAAAATCATGAAACTATGAGAGAAGATGTTGTTGTTTACCTTGGTTTTGATCTTAAGAGAAGTAAGAACACTTCAATCTCTCCTAAATCTCGAAATTATGGCAGAGGAATGAGAGAAATTTCGTGAGTTAGAGAGAGAAAGGAAAAGAGTTTGTGTGTGTTAGGAGGGTGGAGTGTGAGGGTGTGAAGAGAGAAGAGGAAGTGTGAGGGTTTTGACTTAATGATTGTGTTTTGGGAAGAGATAGTGCATCGGGAGGGGAGATGGTCGGCTGTATCATGCATTAGGCCTCTTCTCTCCAAAATTTCTTTTATAAAACCCTAACTTTTATAAAAATATTTATTAAGCAATTCTTGATTTGTTTTAATATCTTGTATTTAACCAATAATTTATGATTAATACTTGATAATTTAATTTCTATTTCATTGATTATAATTCCTAATTTAATTAATAAAATTTTGATATTAGAAGTTTATAGCCAAATTTTATAAAGTTTTTAAGCTTTATAATTTATAAGTTTGGATTTTTGGCTCTTTAGGGTTTTTGGAATATTGTTTGATATTCACCATCATATTGAAGTATAATTAGAATATTATAATTTATTTTTAGGGTTTTACACCCTTTTTCAATTATAACTAAGCTTGAAAGTTTCATTCAAATTATCGCATTGGCATTTCCTATTATAGTTAAGCAACTTACTAGAATCGTAAGTGTCAAGTATATTAGTCCTAGATCATAGTTGGATCCTAGTTTCTGCAAGATTTTGACCTAATCTATACTACTAGGCCATGGCATGTTGTGCACGAATGGTTTTTTTAAAGATGCATGAGTCCGAAATGACCTGAATTTGATAGTTGTCACAGCTTATGACATTTCAGGGGCGTATCTGGGTGCCGTTTGTGGGAGGAACGTGTACCATTTTGATGGAAGAGGCTCATCGGTCGAAATTTTCGATCCATACTGGGGCCACTAAGATGTATTTGGATCTGAGAAAGGAGTATTGGTGGCCCTGTATGAAGAGGGATGTTGCGTGGTTTGTTGAGAGGTGCTTGATCTGTCGTAGGGTTAAGGCCGAGCACCAGAGGCCGCATGGTAAGTTGCAGCCATTGGAGGTTCTCGAATGGAAGTGGGAACAGATCACCATGGATTTCATCACCAAATTGCCAAGGACTGCCAGAGGAGTTGATGCAATTTGGGTGATTGTGGACAGGTTGACGAAGAGCGCTCACTTTCTTGCTATCAGCGAGAGTTCTTCAGCAGAGAAATTGGCAGAGGTGTATGTGAGGGAAGAAGTATCTCGACATGGGGTGCCGATCTCGATCGTTTCAGACCATGATTTGCGTTTCACTTCCAGATTCAGGAAGAAGTTTCATGAGGAGTTGGGTACTAGGCTGCATTTTAGTACCGCATATCATCCCCATACAGACGGTCAGAGTGAGCGGACGATTCAGACGCTCGAGGACATGCTCCGGGCATGTGTGTTGGATTTTGGGGGTAGCTGGGATGCATATTTGCCCTTGGCAGAGTTTTCCTACAACAACAGCCATCATTCGAGCATTGGTATGCCGCCCTTTGAGCTGTTCTATGGGAGGAGGTGTCGGACCCCCATTTGTTGGGGAGAGGTTGGACAGCGGGTGATGGGCAGTACAGAGATCGTGCTTCAGACGACAGAGCAGATCCGGCAGGTCAGACAGAGGTTGTTGACCGCTCAGAGTCGTCAGAAGAGTTATGCAGACAGACGCCGGTCCGAGCTTGAGTTTCAGGTCGGCGACCTTGTGCTCCTGAAGGTCTCTCCTTGGAAAGGAGTGATTCAATTCAGGAAGAGGGGCAAGTTGGGGCCCCGATATATTGGTCTATTCCGGGTAGTTGCGAGGGTAGGCAGGGTAGCCTATCATTTGGATTTGCCAGCAGAGTTGGGGCAGATTCATGACACTTTTCATGTGTCGCAGCTGAGGAAGTGTATAGCCGATGAGTCGGCAGTGGTTCCATTAGAGGATATTCAGGTGGATGTGAGCCTGAATAATGTGAGAGACCAGTAGCAATCAGAGATCGGAAAACCAAGGTTCTGAGGAACAAGGAGGTACCCCTGGTTTTGGTTCAGTGGCAGCATCGGAAGGGGTCCGAGATGACTTGGGAACCGGAACGTGAGATGCGTGAGCAGCATCCAGAGTTATTTACAGAGCGAGACTTCGAGGGCGAAGTCTAATTCTAGTGGGGGAGAATTGTAACAGCCTGGATTCCCAGGTATTATTCATTTATTTATTTTTGGTAAATTGTGAGGAGACTCGGCGAGTTGGAGCCTAGACTCGCCGAGTAGGATCGCAGATTTGGACGCGGGTTCGCGTCTGGGCTCGGCGAGTCCAAGCGTGGACTGGGCGAGTCCATGCTGTTTAATGAAACCCTAATTTCCCGGGCCTGAGCCCTATTTAAAGGGCCTTATAACCCTTCATTGCGGCTACATTCGACCTTGAGAGCACCAGAGCACCTGTGAGTCCTTGTGAATGAGAAAAGAGGCCATTATTCATCATCTTTGTGTGTGTTAGCAAGAAGGGAAGAGGAAGGCCAATCTAGGAGGGTTGGGGAGCTTGGATCTACTTCCATTATGGCAGAGGAAGCTATTTGAGGTATTATTCAGAGCTTATTCTCGTGTTTTTATGTATTTGGTCAAATCTAGGGTTTCTTCATGCCCTGTATGCCTTGTAATTTGAGTGTGAGAGGTCCCTTTGGGAATTGGTACCTAGATCTGCATCTTAGTAGGTCCAGAGAGTCCCAAATGCCCTGCTTTATGCCTATCCTTTTGATTTGGGGACTTAGGTTACCATTTTGGATGTCATTTCACCAAAAGAAGCATTGTAAGCGTTGCATGGTAGCCAAGATTGTAACTTTACGTGATAAATGTGCTTGAAAGGACTGGATCTATGAGTTACTGGAACGGATCTGACCTCAGGAGTAAGTTTGAGTTCATGCATGGTTTAGACTCGCCGAGTCCGAAGAACAGACTCGCCGAGTAGCATGAAGATTGCCTTTAACCACTCAGCGAGTGGTCTTACCGAGTTATGGGATGACTCAGTGAGTCAGGGAGAGTCAGAGAGGGTTGATAGGTGGACTGAGTCAAGCTGGAACTCGCCGAGTTGTTCTTGAGACTCGGCGAGTTGAGTCGTGGTGGCCCCGCGATTCGTACCAGGTGGAACTCGTCGAGTCAGGGATGTACTCGACGTGTCAAGAGAGGATCCTAGGGAGTCAGTGGACACGTATAGACTCGCTAAGTCGCTCTAGTGCACTCGCCGGGTCCGGTCAAAGTTGACCGTTGACCAGAGTTGACCAGCATTGACTTGTCAGGTGTATTCAACCTTAGTTGTAAAAGTGTTAATTAGAGATATATGGTGTTATAGGGGAATTATAGCTCGGAGGATCGGGTGCGAGTGATTTCTGGGTTTTGCGAGTTATCGAGATACGCGAGGTGAGTCTTCTCACTATACTTTACCTTGAGTAGGTAACCAGAGTTATGTGACAGAGTATTTGTATGCTATATGTATGTTATGTGTTGTACTACAATATTTCTATGTGATTTATGTTGTGCATGCTTATAGAGTTGGAACCGGAAGGTTCCTAGAGTTAGAAACAGAGGGTTCACAGAGTATGGTCTACGGGCTCACAGAGTTATATCCTCGAGTGGCTAATATGTGTTATGTGTGGTATTTTGGGGAACTCACTAAGCTTTGTGCTTACAGTGTTGGTGTTATTTGTTTCAGGTACTAGTGATGACCGTGGGAAGGCGCCGGCTTGATCAGTACACACACATGGGATTTTTTTGATATGTGATCTTGGGAGTTATTGTATGACATTGATTGGAGTTTCAAAAACTGATGTTTTATGAAAATTAAATGAATATGTTTTTATATTTGCGAAAAATTATTTTGAAATTCACGGTGTTACAGTAAAGAGGCAAAAGGAGGCTAAGGCTCCTTTAAATAGAGGTGCAAACCCTGGGATTTAGGGTTTCCACTGCCAGCTCCTACTCACCGAGTCCCAACATGGACTCGTCTAGTAGGTCACTTAACACGCGATCTCATCCCCCTGCTACTCGACGAGTAGGTGAACCAACTGGTCGAGTAGAACTTAAGCCAATAAATCTTATTTAAGCAATACCTGAGAATCAGGGCGTTAGAGATCAAAGGTCTGGTTTCTTTGAATTTATTTGGGTCAGGTGTTGGTTTATTGTTTCAGGTGAGCAGGGAAGTGAATCAGGAACAAAAGACTTTTGTTTTCCTTAATGTATCCCGATTATGGGAATGATGCCTCTTGAATTTATGAAGGATTCTCATGCTGATTTGGTGGTTCAGGATTTACAGGAAAGTTGTATGGTAGTCATTTGATCTAGATAAAGAATCGGTGTTATGAATAGACTGGCAGAAGTATTGCTTATGTATCTACATGGGATTCTTGATGTTAGGTGCAGTCATGATTAGGGAGTTTCCAAGGTCTCTATTTGAGATTCATAATATCTTTGAGTTTGCTTGGTCTTTATACGGTAAATCATCTTACGTTTTGTTATACATTCCAAGGGTGAGGGATGCTATGTATCTTGTTGAGTTTCTTTGTATTTTTGTTTATTTGCAATGCCAATTGGTGGTAGTTTGAACCCTAAGTGGGGGAGAACCTGATATTCTGCTTGGAGGATCATCGATCTGTTAAATTTTATAGGTTCAGAAGAATGGGTCACAAGTATTTACGGTTCGGGTATGCAAGATTTTGTATTAAAGATTTGGTGAAAACGGGGTGATGGTCAAGTTACCATCAGATGCATATGCTTAGGAATAAATGAATTATCTTCACAGGAGGATGCTTTTGGACAACGAACTCCTTGTATCCGATGCTTTGTTTCGGGATAGTCGATGTTTAGGGTATGCAGCTTTTGGGTTGTTGAGGTTAGGTACTCGTTGTTGAGGGATTTGTTATCTACTTGTATAGATTGATATCTATAGTCTAGGATGATTAGTTGAGGAGCTATCAATTAAGTTCGAAGTTTGGTATGTGCGATTCCACATGGTCTTTCTTCAATAGTGCATTGGATTAGTGGATTAGTTGACAATGTATTCTTGATTGTGCTTCATTTCATTTACCATCAGGGCTGAGGTTTTTTGAAAGTTTTGAGCTGTATCAGGGGAAGCTCAAGGGATATGTCAACCTATCATCAAGATCTGTACACTGTACTTTTTGGTTCATGGGTATTGGTATTCTCAATTGTTAGTTATGGAAGTATTGTTCATAGTAGGCTTGGATTTCACAGTTGTCCTTAGTTATTAGGAGTTTGAACATTGGAACGAGATTGTTTACTTTTTCATGTGTGGCATCGGATCTACGTGAAATCCAAATTTGGCATGTATGGTCGACAGGGTTGGAATTTGATTTGACTCGCCGAGCATTTTAGTAGCATTTTTGAATAACTTTGGAAGTTTTATCGAGCTAGTTATGTGTGTGACAGAATCTGTTCAGTTTTAGTCAAGGGAGTAGGAACTTGTTTTACTCATTTATGAGGATGTTTCTATTAACGGCTGAGGTTTTTCATTTCGTTAGATCTACTGGTACTTGACCCTTTGGGTAAGCTCATGAGGAAAAAGGTATGTAGTAGATCCAAGGTTGATTTTGGGTTCTCTTGAGGTTGTGTATTGTTGTAAGTTCATTAGCCATTGTTGGGAGGGGTGAATGTGGACTGAAGAAGATAGAAAATAAGGACTTCATTTGAATTATAAGCCTCGTTATTTTTGCGTTATAGCCTTTGAGTTGGAACAAGACTACAACAACCTATCTCATTCTCTGGTTGTGTGTGACCATGTTTTCATCTGATTTTGTGTTGGTAGCAACTTATTCTGTGAAAGAAATTATGTGTTATAGAAGGGTATGGCTATTATGGTATTTGATTAGTATTAAGAGGGATGTTCATTGGGTTCATGCAAGTCGATGGGTTGATGGTTGTGTATATTTAGGCCTGTGTGGTGCTGGTCGTGACTCTTCATGGTTATAAGGTAGAGTAAGCCTATCATTTTAGTGGTTATAAGGCGTCACGATGTATCGTGAACCAATGACTGTATGATTCTTATGGGTGGGACCTGAGAGTCATTTGACCGATACTCTTAGGTCTTGAATTCTTAGTCTTATTGGAATGTTCGGGTGTTAGTACATTGATTGGGAGTCGATGACTTAGTGACCAGCCGGTTTGGATCATGTGGACACTAAAAGTGTGTTGGGAGTATAGATTGTGCATCAAATGTCTCTTGCTGCATGTTTGCATTATGAACCCTATTTTATTGCAAGTCATCTATGAGGAGCTTGATTTCCAATTTCGAGTATCCGTTCTGAAATCTCAAATCATGGAGTTCGTTGTAAATATCTCATGTGTTTTGTCCGGTAGATGTACACCTGAACTGATGCGGGATTTGGATGCAGTGTGAGAATTCTTAGATAGACCTTCCTTATGCTCATGGGGGCAGTAGGTTGGTGATGACTTATTAGGAAGTGAAGAGTGTATTTAAGGCTTTTGGGTAAATTTCCAGTTTTGGGATTGAATGAAATTCATGATCAGGATGTGTGAGTATTCTTTCTGAGAGTTTTAGTGGTGTTCCAAGTTTGGGAACTAGGGGTAGGTTCGACGAATAGATGATTGTTAGTCTTAGGGTAAGGTTTTTGAATTTTGGGGAGTATAGTGATGAAGTTGGGTTGTGGTTGTACTTCCGATAGGTCCCGATTTTAGTGGTTTACTCTGGAAATTGGGTCATACAGTTAGGGAGAGAAAGATAGTTGTTGTGGTTGAGAATATTTAAGTTATTGGGTTGCTTGTTGGTAGTTGTGGGATTCCGAGTGGTCTCTCTAGTTTTCTTTATGATATGCCTTGATTTCGAAATGGTTAGAGGGCTAATGGAATATGTTGCTGATGTTTTAGAGATCCTAACCAACACATATTTGATGGACGAAATCCAGTTTAAGTGGTGGAGATTTGTAGCTGAAGGGTTTTGAGCATGCCAACACTTCCTAAGTGTACATGCAACCCCAATAAACGTTGGATCTATGTTTGTCTAAAATACATGAAAAATATGATTTCCAAGGTTCATAATCCTATCTAGCATACATGGGGAACTTTTTTCCTAAAAGGATGGCTAGAATTACATACCTTGTAGTTGATTTGATTCCTTGAAAACCTTGTGAGCCTAGCACCCCTAGTGTGATGCCTCAAATGCTTCATACAACACCAAATGCTTTTGGAATGACTTTTTAGAGAATGCACACACTTGAAAATCGGCCTAGCCCGCTTATGTTCTTGTGTGTAGCCAATTTTGGTAGATAACATGTTCCTTATATAGTGTGACACATCTAGGGTTACACCATGTAAACCCTAATGTGCCATGGCTCCTCATTTCCATGACCCATTGGTTTGTGACTCCCATGGAGCATCCATGGAGCATCTTATGAGTTTAACCCAACTTGATAATCCATGGAGCCTTTTAGCCCACTATACAAGTTATGGATGATTTTCATAATCAACCCATATATTTAATTAGTCATCTTTTGATCACTTAATTAATTCCAAATTAATTATTGATCAATACTAATTAAATAATACTGTTAATATATTAGCACTTATAATATATTAATAGACAACAAGTGTTATTTCTCTCATTTAGTCTATCCAAATGCATGATGCCACGCAACCCAAATGAACCATGCCGGGTCGGGTCAAGTACATACCAGAAATAGTTATCGACTTAGACACCTTATCCAACAGTGTCCCACTTGGATAAGTCTAATAACTATAACTGCAAGTATGACTTCAGGAACAGATCAGCAATCGTAGCTCTTTCAAGGTCTCTCGAAACTGAGAAGATGTTGATACGCCATTTAAGATAAGTGATCATATAATCCTTTGTTCTAGAGATCATCTGGATAAATACATGGAACAATGTCTTACTTATTGTCGAGCAGTTTGTTTCCCGATTTCCGACTTGTTTGATATAGAACTAAATTGAACACATCAATTTTGTTCTGACCAGGCCCGGTACATAGGTCAAAACAAAATCATCGAGGGGCCCCGATATTAGCTTCTAATCCAAGAAGGAACAGATAAACATCGACTCATATGTTTTCTCTACTACTTGTTGAATTATACACAAAAGCACGTTTTATAACTGTCACACCCCAAAACCGGAACGTCGGAAACGTTTGGGGGTGGAGGACGTCATGTTAAGTATCACGAGATATGTATATGGTAAGCAAGTGATAAAAAACTATTTCATTTCAAAAGGAAGTGTTTACAATGAGTGTGTTCACAAAACATAGAAGTCATAAACAAATAACAAAACAAGACTTGAAGCAATAATGCTCCATCTTCTAAATTCCCAGCACAAGCACCTGTCTAATAGCCTCCGGAGAATACAAGTTATTTGAAAGAGTTGATCATTAATTAAGCTGATGAGTTCATAAGATTTTAGTGATGTGAGTAAGATGTAAAATGTTGTTGAAAATGTATATGTGAAAGTGATGTAAGCTGTAAGTTCCGTTTTGAAAGGTTCGCCTGTTCCTCTAGAAAATCCTCTATCTCATACATGAATGAAAGTTAAGTAAAATGAAACTAAAAGCTTTTCTATGAGTACTAAGTGAGTACAATTATATATAACTCAGAGTAAGCAAACAATCGATTGTGCATATCTGCTCTAAGCTCACAACCCAACGGGGAACAGAAAGTGAGGCGGATTGAACACATCCCAGTGGTTGTTAGATCGTTGTCATATATAACCCTGGTGTATTCACTTGTTACTCATGGAGTTATTTGTAATGGTTCCTTTATATCTAATGAAAAGTGCTATTAAGAAAACCTATTTTTCTTATAGTAAAATATTGAGCAGAGTGACTACTTTTATAATAGCTTTGTTTATACTGCTATATATAATCTGATATCGGGTAGAAAGTTAATTGGGTGAATCTGCCCTAAGTCCACAACCCAACGGGGAACAGGAAGTGAGGCAGAAAACACACATTTAACTACCTATTGGGTATTAGCTTTATATATAAACATGGTGTATAAACTAAGGTATTATAGAGTTACTCACCTAAAGTCTTTAAAATTATACTGGCTTAATAAAATGGATTAAGCCTTTATCTGGGAAATCTCCAGTTTTGTATATCAAAAGTACTGACTTTGGAAAGTATGTTTAGTACTAAAAAAACTATTCTTTGACTTTGTGTCCTATAACCTGAACCATACTTGGTACCCGTATGATGACTTAATGTATACTAAGCATAAATATATATAGATTCGGGTAGATAATAGATTGGGAGAACTCCGTTCAAGACCACAATCAAACGAGAACAGGAAATGAAGCGAAGACACACATCCTATTAGATGTCGGAATCTATTAGTATACATGTATCCTATAGTGTATACATTAAAGAATCATAAGATTAGCATTATGGTCCTAACTTTTAATCGTAGCCTTCTACCAAGGCATCTTCTGTTCTGTGTTAAACCCGACTGTTCCTTTTTCAAATGTAAAAGTATATTCTCCCTAGTTTATAACTATCTTCACTAGAAAATAGATTAACTTTCAAGTGGTACAGACACTTTATGAAAGTAATGGGAAAAGTAAGTACACAGATGTTGTTTATAATGACCTGCAGATGTACTAATAACCTAAAAACATATTTGTTTTAAACGCGACTCCAACAATTTCTTGCAAGCCGTGTAATTCACATTAAAGTTATATGATCATGTATACCCAATATAACTATCACTAATGAGTTAGTGATTCATTGGTATAATTAGATCATGTCTGTGTGTTCTCATGCTATAGCAACCTACCTTATTTGTTATGTTCTGTTCTGGTATTGTTTGATTCTCTTCACTTGTTTGTTCTATTATGGTATTGTTTGATTCTCTTCACTGTTTGTTATGTTATGGTATTGTTTGATTTCTTGTGTGCTTCAATGTACTAGTAGTAATGAATAGCATTCTCCTAAACTATACCTATAATAGTTTACTAATGCTCTACTTGGATTGTTACTGAAGTGACTCATTTCTCTACTAAGTTATGCTTTTACTTTACAAAAGGAGTTTTGTATAACTATCAAGTAACATAACTTTAAACGAGTTTTGAAATGTTTTGACCACTTATAATTAACATAAGTGACATTTGGAAAAATGTTTAACAACAAACATTTACACAATTATCATTGTGTTCAACTGTATTCCCCCCCCCCCTTAAAACAGTTAAAATAGTTAAAAGATTCATTACGGGGTATGAACTCACCTGTTGTGGCTGATTCAAACGGGTATGCGCGTACGGATGAGAAGTTCCACGAATGAAGTCCCGAGACACAATAAGTCCTAAATGACATATAAGGACACATATCGACATGAATATAGTGTTTATAAACAACTATATGAAAGAAACGCCCTCCGGGACTAGGAAACACCTTGACCAAGTGTTGGAATCACATGTGATTCAACATAGGAAGGTATAAAGGCACTCACATGAGTTTACTACCATGGGTTTACGTCCCAGGGGAGTTTACGGCCGTAAACTCATGGCTACTCATGTGTAGGTGCAAGTTTGAAGGCTAGGGATGATGTAGGGACCTTATCTCTACCCTAGGATGAGGAAGACCACTTTCTTTGGAGCTTTTGAGGTGTTCACGGCCCTAATGAGTTTACAACCATAAACTCATGGCCATTTATGTTTATCAGGGTTGTTTAGGGTCCTAAAAGTCATAACGAAGCATCCTAACTTCAAGTCTAAGCCTTAGGAAGTGTTTGTGGCATCAAAACACCCCTAACTTGAGTTTTCGGCCCATGGACCACATTGGCATGTATTTTCGGCTGTAATCACCTATGGGTGATGGTATTTTGATTGCTTTGAGTCTTAAACACGTCAAGGTAAAGTGCTAGGCTAGTCTCTAGGCTTAAGGAAGGAATTTGGGGCTTCATTGCAACATAAAAGGGAGTTCACGGCCCAAGAACATCCTTGGACGTGAACTCTCTTCTAACCCTTGTTTCTTGAGGTTTTTGAGGTCTAAACAAGTTATGGGTAGTCTCAAGGTTCGGTTCCAAGGTTTGTAGGGACATTGGGCACACTTTGGCCCCATTTTTAGTGTTCACGGTCCAAGAGGATCTTGGGCTGTGAACACCTTTTCCTTGGGATTTTTGGCCGATTTTCTTGTTATCTAGGCATATAATACACTTTAATACACTCTAGGGTTGAAGTACTTACAATTCAGGGTGAACGGGTGAAGATCCTTGAGAGAGAATTCGGGTTTTCTCTAGTTGGAAATGTAAGAAATGAATCCAAAATGGCTAAGTTTTACTTATATAGTCTTGAGGGTTTTCGGTCCTAATACTATTTTTGGACCTTAATATTCCAAACTCTTGAAGTTTTGGGCACTTATTGCTACATAATAAACCCTAGTGTATCCTCTCTCCTGATATCTTCTGAAGCACTAACTTTTAAGACACTCAAACTTATCCCAAAAGCTTGAAAGTTAGAAGAAACAGATTTGACTTCAATTGTAGTGGATGGTTTTACCAAATGGAAATTCTTGGGTTGTCACATCATCCCCCCGTTAGAATGAATTTCATCCCGAAATTAGCTTTCTTAGCATTACTACTGGGTTGCGCTCTTCTGATTGGCAGAATACCCACTCGTAGACCTAGCAAATTTACCATGGTGTTCTTGATACGATTCATACTTGGTCCATCTATCATTACCTCGTGTATACAAGCCGTATATAATTAGGATTAGTAAGACTTTCGGATGTGCGACTCTGCCCCAGGTCCACAACCCAACGGGGAACAGGAGATACGGCGGAAACACACATACTAGATCTGCGTAATCATACTCATATACCACCCTCGCGTATATACTAAATAATAATAGGCGGGTTGTATTCGTCCTTAGCCTCTATGCTCAAACTTGGTCTACTGGGCGAGTGGTATTTCGTGACGGTCTGCGGACATCTAACGATAAGGCTTCGGAGGACAAAGTACTCTTCGCACGAGTACTTCGGGGGTTTAGAATGCGAAAGATAAAATTTTTGATTCAGGTTGGACTTTCGATACTAATGTTGAATGTTTCGAGAACTTGCCGATTGAGGCGATAGAAACATATGAAATCAGTATGGTGAGGACCACGCCAACTCTTGACGAAAGAAAACAACGGACTCTATACTGAACAATGTTTTGGTCAAATGAAAGAAACGTCTAATAAACGACGATGTATCCCTGGTGTGCTTAGTACTGTAGTCCTAGTATGTTCAATAATGTACTCCTTGTAACCGTTCTCGTGTTTCATGTTTTCTTATTTGAAGTTAGCACTCCTATGTATCGTACCGCTATGTGCGCATACATACAAATAAAAGTGATTTATTAACTGATGGTATACTTTTATACCATAATCCCCTTTCGTACCACTATCATCGCCCGTCATATACAAGTTGTGAATTTTTAAGATAGGCCAGGCAGTCGACTGAGTATCTCTGCCTCAAATCCTCAACCAATTAAGGAAAGGGGACCTAAGCGGAGTCACTCACTCTAAGTCTGCAACATCTTAGTTGCGCACAACCCTGATGTATATGGTGAGCCATAATGGCTTCTCTGAGGGATCTTCTTAGTTCTCTTGAATTATGTGACTTATTTCAACATGTGAGTTGTTATAGTTACTTTTAAGTGTCATCCCCAAATTTTAATCTTATATGAATAGAAATTAATTTTAAAAGTAATTTCTATTTTGAAAAACGTACCACTACTCGTCGACGACTCCGGGGTAGATTCTCCTGCGGTGATCATCAGAATGCGTCCATCCGCTCCTGAGTTCCTTATTATTGGGTAGTTCCTCTGACGATGTCCAGTCTCACCACAGCCATAGCAGGCTTGGTTTCCTTCAGTTCCGAGGACTTGGGAGATCAGTTGAGCAGGTGCCCTGCAGTAACGGACTGTGTATCCCCTTCTGTGGTAGTTCAGACACTGCATTTCTCGGCATACTCTGGTGTGGTGAAAGTTGCACTTTCCACACTTCGGAAGGTTCCCAGCATAACGACTGGCAGGTGCTGAAGTAGTAGGCGTCGTTGTGGCGTACATAGTACTCGCTCGTTGCTCTTACGGGATGTCTTGTGTTGTTTGCTTCTTCTTCCTCTTGTTCCCCGACTTCTGATTATAGTCCTCTTCCCTCGATGACTCGGGAATAGGGACTTTTACGCTGTGGCGGACTCCATGATCGATGAGTCGCTGAGCCAAGCATTTAGCACTATCAAACGTGGCTGAGTTAGAAGACAGTACATTTCCTTGGGTCGGAGCAGTCAGACCCCAAATGTATCTTTCTATCTTCTTGCTCTCTGAGGTAACCATCTAGGGGCATAGAGCTTCTAGTTCGATGAATCGGTCAATGTAGGTCACTATGTCTGAGCCGACCATAGTGAGATCCCACAGCTCTTGTTCCAGTTTTTGAAGCTCGCCTAATGGGCAATATTCTTCTCGCATTAACTCTTTTAGGTTTTCCCAACCTATTGAGTTGACCACTGATAGGGTCAGTGACTTAACATGGCTGTTCCACCATGTTAGGGCCTTGCCGTCGAAGGTGCAGGCAACAAACTTCACTTTGCTTCCTTCCGGGCATAAACAGATTTTGAAAACCGACTCTGTTTTCTCGAACCATTGCATAAGGGCAATGACTCCTCGAGTCCCATTAAAGGAAAATGGTTGGCATCTGGTGAATTCCTTGTAGGAGAACTCTCCCTGGCGCACCGGGACTTCACATTTAGTAAAATCAGTAGGCGTTTCACCTCCACTTGTACTGATGGGGTGATATTGAGCCATGGCTGTTGCCACAGTCGTAGCCACTGCAGCCTTCAGAGTTGCTGCATTAATTTGTGGAGAAGGTATTGGAGTTATCGGAGTAGCATGTCTAGGTGATCTGCGAGGAGGCATCTTTTATAAAAGAAAACAAAGACGAGACGGAATAAGTCTATAGCAACGAACACAAGTCGAAAGCTGAAAAG
Organism: Lactuca serriola; assembly: GCF_051521515.1. Classification (NCBI taxonomy): domain Eukaryota; kingdom Viridiplantae; phylum Streptophyta; class Magnoliopsida; order Asterales; family Asteraceae; genus Lactuca; species Lactuca serriola. The sequence goes on from NC_136411.1 coordinate 341,685,112, forward strand.
AGAAGGTTGTCCTAGTTCTCGATGTATCGGGTCCTAACTTCCACAGGGTTCTAGGAACAATCCATAAATGAGTCTATACCAAATAAACTCTAAGAATTTGAAATCACTATCCTCGAATGAATATCTGTTTCCTGAATAATTGTTACCAGCTGCATGTAAGAAAATAATTCTAACACATGTAATGTGAGCAGTGTTTCCACTCGCTCAATAAATTAATCTAGTTAATATTTATTAGTGTGACACGTAAGACGTTTTGGTTACTTCGGCTGATCTTTCCTTGAAAACTTCTAATGCACTTGTCCTTGTTCCCCCTGAACTCTTCTATTGTCTACTATGAGGAAGTGGTTATATTTATCTGGGTTTGTCGTGCGAGAATGAAAGTGACTAAAGAACCTATGAGCTTTAGGGTAACTTTATGGGGTGATGCTTACGGAATCCTCCTATAATTTTACAAGGCACACAAGTTTGTATATAATGGAGGATTAAATAGCCTTTCAAATAATTGATCACACCTCAACACTACACCCTTAAGGGGAATGGATAGCGAAGCGTAGGCCATAGATTCTATGTCTATAAAATATGGATTATATATAACACTTTAGGAATATACCATGCAAGATTATAGACTTATCCGTAAGGGTCTTTTAAATTCTCACATAATTTATTTATCTGAACTAAAATACTCCTATAGTATCCTAATGTAATGTACTTGGTATGTTCTAAACTCGTTATCGCGCTATCGTATCATAGCATACTCCCATAATACTCTAATTCTAACTGTACTCGTTCTGACGTTCTCTTGACTGGTGTTCTGGTAAGTTTTAACCCTGTTGCAACACCACATCATTCCCAAACACATGTTGGTCACATCTGGAATGAATATAGTTGATCAGGCTATATTGATCCTAGCTATGATTACATAACTGTTCGGGTTGCCGACACTGCCCAACCTTTAAATACTTTTAGTTATGTTCTCCTCATGACACAAGTTCTATTATGTACATTTATAAGCAAGTAGGTATATTTTTATAACTTGAAGTTATATTCTAAAATATATCATTATCCAGAGCACTTATGCCCCATTGTATTTATAGATGTATATCTTTTATCGGTTGATATACTTAGTTCACTATAAACAATGCTCTGATACCAATCTGTCACACCCCAAAACCGGAACAACGGAAACGTTCGGGGGTGGAGGACGTCATGTTAAGTATCACGAGATATGTATATGGTAAGCAAGTAATAAAAAACCATTTCATTTCAAAAGAAAGTGTTTACAATGAGTGTGTTCACAAAACATAGAAGTCATAAACAAATAACAAAACAACACTTGAAGCTGTAATGCTCCATCTTGTAAATTCCCAGCACGAGCACATGTCTAATAGCCTCCTGAGAATACAAGTTATTTGAAAGAGTTGATCAGTAATTAAGCTGGTGAGTTCATAAGATTTTAGTGATGTGATTAGGCTCTAAAATGTTGTTGAAAATGTATATGTGAAAGTGATGTAAGCTGTAAGTTCCGTTTTGAAAGGTTCGCCTGTTCCTCTAGAAAATCCTCTATCTCATACATGAATGAAAGTTAAGTAAAATGAAACTAAAAGCTTTTCTATGAGTACTAAGTGAGTACAATTATATATAACTCAGAGTAAACAAACAATCGATTGTGCGCATCTGCCCTAAGCTCACAACCCAACAGGGAACAGAAAGTGAGGCGGATTTGTTAGATCGTTGTCATATATAACCCTGGTGTATTCACTTGTTACTCATTGAGTTATTTGTAATGGTTCCTTTATATCTAATGAAAAGTGCTATTAAGAAAACCTATTTTTCTTATAGTAAAATATTGACCACAGTGACTACTTTTATAATAGCTTTGTTTATACTGCTATATATAATCTGATATCGGGTAGAAAGTTAATTGGGTGAATCTGCTCTAAGTCCACAACCCAACGGGGAACAGGAAGTGAGGCGGAAAACACACATTTAACTACCTATTGGGTATTAGCTTTATATATAAACATGGTGTATAAACTAAGGTATTATAGAGTTACTCACCAAAAGTCTTTAAAATTGTACTCGCTTAATAAAATGGATTAAGCCTTTATCTGGGAAATCTCCAGTTTTGTATATCAAAAGTACTGACATTGGAAAGTATGTTTAGTACTAGAAAAACTGTGCTTCGACTTTGTGTCCTATAACCTGAACCATACTTGGTACCCTTATGATGACTTATTGTATACTAAGCATAAAGATATATAGATTCGGGTAGATAATAGATTGGGGGAACTCCGTTCAAGACCACAATCCAACGAGAACAGGAAATGAAGCGAAGACACACATCCTATTAGGTGTCGGAATCTATTAGTATACATGTATCCTATAGTGTATACATTAAAGAATCATAAGATTAGCATTATGGTCCTAACTTTTAATCGTAGCCTTCTACCAAGGCATCTTCTGTTCTGTGTTAAACCCGACTGTTCCTTTTTCAAATGTAAAAGTATATTCTCCCTAGTTTATAACTATCTTCACTAGAAAATAGATTAACTTTCAAGTGGTACAGACACTTTATGAAAGTAATGGGAAAAGTAAGTACACAGATGTTGTTTATAATGACCTTCGGATGCACTAATAACCTAAAAACATATTTTTTTAAACGCGACTCCAGCAATTTCTCGCAAGCCGTGTAATTCACATTAAAGTTATATGATCATGTATACCAAATATAACTATCACTAATGAGTTAGTGATTCATTGGTATAATTAGATCCTGTCTGTGTGTTCTCATGCTATAGCAACCTAACTTGTTTGTTATGTTCTGTTCTGGTATTGTTTGATTCTCTTCACTTGTTTGTTCTATTATGGTATTTTGTGATTCTCTACACTGTTTGTTCTGTTATGGTATTGTTTGATTTCTTGTGTGCTTCAATGTACTAGAAGTAATGAATAGCATTCTCCTAAACTATACCTATAATAGTTTACTAATGCTCTACTTGGACTGTTACTGAAATGACTCATTTCTCTACTAAGTTATGCTTTTACTTTACAAAAGGAGTTTTGTATAACTATCAAGTAACATAACTTTAAACGAGTTTTGAAATGTTTTGACAACTTATAATTAACATAAGTGACATTTGGAAAGATGTTTAACAACAAAAATTTACACAATTATCATTTTGTTCAACCTGTATTCCCCCCCCCCTTAAAACAGTTAAAATAGTTAAAAGATTCATTACGGGGTATGAACTCACCTGATGTGGGTGATTCAAACGGGTATGCGCGTATGGATGAGAAGTTCCACGAATGAAGTCCCAAGACACAATAAGTCCTAAATGACATATAAGGACACATATCAACATGAATATAGTGTTTATAAACAACTATATGAACGAAACGCCCTCCGGGACTAGGAAACACCTTAACTAAGTGTTGGAATCACATGCGATTCAACATAGGAAGGTATAAAGGCACTCACATGAGTTTACTACCATGGATTTATGGACCAAGGGAGTTTACGGCCGTAAACTCATGGCTACTCATATGTAGGTGCAAGTTTGAAGGCTAGGGATGATGTAGGGACCTTATCTCTACCCTAGGATGAGGAAGACCACTTTCTTTGGAGCTTTTGAGGTGTTCACAGCCCTAATGAGTTTACAACCATAAACTCATGGCCATTTATGTTTATCAGGGTTGTTTAGGGTCCTAAAAGTCATAACGAAGCATCCTAACTTCAAGTCTAAGCCTTAGGAAGTGTTTGTGGCATCAAAACACCCCTAACTTGAGTTTTCGGCCCATGGACCACATTGGCATGTGTTTGCGGCCGTAATCACCTATGGGTGATCGTATTTTGATTGCTTTGAGTCCTAAACACAGCAAGGTAAAGTGCTAGGCTAGTCTATGGGCTTAAGGAAGGAATTTGGGGCTTCATTGCACCATAAAAGGGAGTTCACGGCCCAAGAACATCCTTGGACGTGAACTCTCTTCTAACCCTTGTTTCTTGAGGTTTTTGAGGTCTAAACAAGTTATGGGTAGTCTCAAGGTTCGGTTCCAAGGTTTGTAGGGACATTGGGCACACTTTGGCCCCATTTTTAGTGTTCACGGTCCAAGAGGATCTTGGGCTGTGAACACCTTTTCCTTGGGATTTTTGGCCGATTTTCTTGTTATCTAGGCATATAATACACTTTAATACACTCTAGGGTTGAAGTACTTACAATTCAGGGTGAACGGGTGAAGATCCTTGAGAGAGAATTCGGGTTTTCTCTAGTTGGAAATGTAAGAAATGAATCCAAAATGGCTAAGTTTTACTTATATAGTCTTGAGGGTTTTCGGTCCTAATACCATTTTTGGACCGTAATATTCCAAACTCTTGAAGTTTTGTGCACTTATTGCTACATAATAAACCCTAGTGTATCCTCTCTCCTGATATCTTCTGAAGCACTAACTTTTAAGACACTCAAACTTATCCCAAAAGCTTGAAAGTTAGAAGAAACATATTTGACTTCAATTGTAGTGGATGGTTTTACCGAATGGAAATTTTTGGGTTGTCACAATAACATCGAGTTACCAATGCGTTTTTGTACAATCAATGGATAACCAACTCACAGGCAACAAATTATATCTCAAGGTTTGAAGACTTATATGATGTTACCGTCTTACGATCACTCGAGATAAATTCCATGAAGTGATTCTAGTGAGCGTGGGTTGATTCAAATGCTCAGAACTTATGAACACTCATGAGTGTTATAGCTATGTCCAACAACTTAGACCTCTGCAATCAGCTCATGACAGTCTTGATTCATACCTACTTCCAAATAATTACCGACTGTGGAAATTCGAATAATATGATCTACCAAACTTAATTATTCTAGAAGTCAAAACATGCAAATGAAATATACTAAACAATTGACAAGAGATAGCAACACCTTACTCATTAATAAACACAACTTTTATTCATCATCAAATGTCAATTACACTTTACAAATTTCAAATTATCTAACTACTAAAACTAATATCATCCTTCAGCCCTATGCTCCGAGCATGTTGGAGATGCTTAACTCGAGTCAGTCCTTTCGTGAGGGGATCTACTGGATTCTCATCCGATGATACCCTCTTTGCCACGACCAGTCCTTCTTCTATTCGATGTCTGATGAAATGGTATTTTCTGTCGATGTGTTTGGATCTCCCGTGATTCCTTGGTTCCTTGGCTAAGGCAACTGCACTTTCACTATCATAGAAAATTTCCATTGGCTCCTTTATAGTTGGTACAACTCCAAGGTCTCCAATGAAGTTCTTCAGCCATATCGCCTCCTTTGCTACCTCGCTTGCTGCTATATACTCTGATTCGCAAGTTGAATCAACCGCTATTTCTTGCTTGGAACTCTTCTAAGAAATTGCTACTCCGTTTAAGGTAAAGACCCAGCCTGACTGAGATCGGAAATTATCCCTATCAGTCTGAAAGCTAGCATCACTATACCTTAAAACTCTCAAGTCATCACTCCCACCGAGGGTAAGGACCTAGTCCTTAGTCCTCCATAGGTACTTGAGGATATTCTTTACCGCAGTCCAGTGTGCCTTGCTAGGGTTCCCCTGATATCTGCTAACCATGCTTAAAGCAAAGGCTACATCAGGTCTAGTACAAGTCACAGCAGACATGATCGATCCTATAGCTGAAGCATAAGGTATTCGACTCATTTCTGCTATCTCAGCCTTAGTACTCGGGCTTTGAGTCTTACTCAATCTAGTGTTACTCTGGATGGGTAACTCTCCTTTCTTGGAGTCCTGCATGCTTAACCTCTTCAGCACCTTATCCAAGTAGGTACTCTGACTAAGTCCAATTAGTCATTTACTCTGGTCTCTCAAGGTCTGTATCCCTAGAATATAGGCTGCTTCTCCTAGGTCCTTCATAGAGAAACACTTCCCAAGCTAGGACATAACTTCCTGCAAAGTTGGGATGTCATTTCGTATGAGTAGTATGTCATCCACATACAATACCAAAAAGCTAACTATACTCCCATTAGCCTTGACATATACACAAGATTCATCTTCACTCCTAGAAAAGCCAAACTCTTTGACTTTCTCATCAAAGCAAAGATTCCATTTGCGAGGTGCTTGCTTTAATCCATAAATGGATTTCTCAAGCTTACACACTCTATTAGGGTGCTCTGTATTGACAAAACCCTCTGGCTGACTCATGTAAACCTCCTTAGCCAACTTTCCATTAAGGAAAGCGGTTTTGACATCCATTTGCCATATTTCATAGTCATGAAATGCAGCTATGGCTAACATAACCCTAATAGACTTAATCTTGGCTACTGGGGAAAACGTCTTATCATAATCAACTCTCGGACACTACTAGAAAAACAGCCTTTTACGACGCGCAAACAATGACACGCAGTGATTTACGATAAGCAAAAGCGTGCGCCCTAAAAATAATGTCATCTCTTCTAAAATTTGAAGGATAGAGGACACGCATTTGTCCGTGCCCTAAAATTAGTGCTAGAAAAGAAAAAAATACAAACACGGAGGGCGCTTATCTTAAATGTGTTTCCTCTTCAAATCTCGCTTTATATTTTTTTTTGCTTAAATGTGCGTTTTTAAAGTGGGAAAACAAAATTGTCTGAAAATCTAAAATTTTGAAGAACCCCGCGTCTACCCTCTCTCCTCAGTATATCCCTTCATTCACTCCTTCCTTCCCTCTGTAAACCCTAAGCCATTGCCACCGCCACAACCATTGAACCTTAAAAACTCAATCCACACTTCAGCTTCATTCACTCAATCTGGCCCTTTAACTTTAGCAAACCCAGCAGAACCCTAGGTCTTTCCTTTTATGCTTTCACATCCTTCCTTCCCTAGTTGTATGTTATTACCTTCTTGTAGTTCTGCTCCTTGAACCTACACAAGTAATATCATCAGTACTCCCTCTTCTCGTCATTCTGCTCCTTGACCCTACGCAGAGCGTGGCTACTACCTTCTTTTCCAATGACAAGTCAACTCCTCCATGCTTTCGCTGCAGCAAACCCAAATCCTGAAATTGCTAACCTATGCCGAACTGTGATGGCGATTCACCGCCCAATGCCGACGACTATGATGATATTTCGCATTCAAGCTCTTGACCTAATACACTTCATCAGAGAAAGACAAGGAAGATTCGATGAATTCAATCAAACAATCAATTGTTCATTTCTCGAGGTCTGTTACGATCTCTATCTTTTATAAATTTTGTTTGTAAATTTTGGTATGATGCTCGTATCTTCAATTTCTTAGCGATATGGCTTTTAACATGTCATCATCATAAATGGATTTGCATCAGTGAACAACAGAGTGCATGAAATTAAAATTAAAATTTGTATTATCTAGCTGAATCGATATCGATTTGACTCAAAATTGGAGTTAATTGAAGGAAAATCAATGAAAACTTGGAAAAACGTTCACTGAAGTATTCAACCATGTTGTTTCTCTATAAATGTCAAATTAAGACTCTAATGTATTGGATAATTAATTTAGGGAATCCTTTTGTTTGTAGCTCTGGCTCTCTGTGGACTAGGACATCAATGTCAAATTCTCCATTTCAGGGAACCTTCTACAGAATGGATCGGTGCTTGGTTACATTCCATTGGTTGATGAGAAATTTCTAACTCAAGGTACCTGCTATGACTTTATATAGATCTTCCCAAAGTTGTTTGAGTATCATTTTTAGACTACAAGAACTCAATTGATTGCTTGGAGTTTGAAGGACATATAATGGCTCTTCTGTGAATTTTTTCCGTGAGCTTGATTTTGTATGGTAAAAATTAAAAAGAGTTTCCATTTATTAAACTAATGGGTTTTTAGATGTATATTCGTGCCATTACTACACTAGTCTAGTTTGGAAGGCTTGATTATTGTGAACACTTCTACATGAAAGCTTTGCTGAAAGCACAATAGATGCTTGAGATTTGCAGCTGATTAGTACTTCCTTCTGTTCCATATATATTCTTTTTTTTATTACTTCCTAAAATTATTATGGTGTTTGATATTGTGTTCCAAAAATAAGACAATTGTAGTTTTCTTTATGTAGATCCGTTGGGTTCGAAATACAATGGTCCATGCATCTTCTAATTGGTTGCTGGTTTAAGAAAAGCATCTTTTTGGTATCTCAGGGTCCTACAAACAAGCTCAGCACATGTGAGACATGCCATGGAGATTCTCATAGTTGGCCTGGTCACTTTGGTTACCTGTCACTTGTGCTGCAAGTTTATAATGTTGGATATATGTCTCATGCTGTGGACATTTGGAAGTGCATATGCATGGTATTGTGGCTGCAATTTATGTTTGGTTTTCCCCTTCCCCTTCTCTTTCCCATTTACATGGTTTTTCCTTTTCAGTATTTTTCTTGCATACTGTTAGTGGAGATAGAACGTGTAAACTTCTTAAAGAGGATCATAAATCCAAATTTGGACCATTTGAGGAAGAATGGAGTTTATAACCAGGCAGTTAGAAGGTGTATTGTTATGGCAAGTAGTAAGAAGGTGGTGATATGCTCTAGATGTCATTATGTAAATGGTTCAACACTTACCCTATGTCTATATATTATTTTCTTTTAAGTTTATGTTTCTTTTTTACCTCACATAAAAAACTTAATGAACTTTTCCCAGTGTTGTTCCTATTTGTCTCTTATTCATTAACACAAAGACAAATTTATACAACCATTAATTTTGACAGTAAACTTACCATAATTCTTTTATTTAGAAAATACATGTAAGCTAATGCTCATTTATAATACATTGTAGGCACAGTGAAAAAGGCTGTGGGAACAGTAGGAGTCATACATGATCGAAGGAAAGTTCAAGATACTACCTCAAATGTGCTCAATGATACTATTTACTTGAAGGGGTCGAATACACCTGCCAAATTGTCACCTTCTGTAGGCCCTGACAAAGCTCTTAAGCTTTTTAAGAAGATGCTAGATGAGGTACATTTTTCTATCTTCTATGACTCTAGTTAACTTTTGTTTCCTTTGTCTCAAAAATGATTTCTTGCATGTAAACAACAATGGGCTATCATTGCTAATCATTTCTGTTTTGGAGGGAACTTGCAACATAAATAGTAGTTATTTATAGTTGTTGATGTTTACATATTTTTTATTATGTTACAGGATTGCGAATTGCTTTATCTTGCTGATAGACCTGAGAAGCTCCTTATATCCAATATTCTTGTTCCTCCTATATGTATTCGTCCTTCTGTCCCAGTTGCTGGTGGAGCAATGAGGTGCACTTTAATTACAAATTTCTTGCTAAATTTAAGCTTTTCTATACTATTGTAGTATTGTGAAGGATTTGCTTTGTGCTCTGTATGATACCATGGCCTCATATAGGAGTGTGTGGAAGCTTAAAATCAGGGTAGTGGAGTATTTACCTGTTGTCCAACTCACCAACTCTTTTGTTCATGAGGCTTTATCGGGAGCAACTGCCCATAACAAAAGCTTGGTACTGTTTTGCTTTTCTATTTCTATTTCTATTTCTATTTAATCTTATTATCCCTCTTAAATAATCTCTTTTCTCTTGTATTTATTTATCTATTGATACCATGTTGTAAAGTGTTGAAGCAGATTAGCTAGACTATTAATCCAGATGTTCCTTTTGATGATGTTATTGCAGGGTGTTTATGGGATAATCTGCAACTTAGTGTTGCACATTATATAAACAATCATGTCCGTGTAACAGATTCATCTCAGCAGAATGGAAAACGAATTACTGGTCTTGTTCCGCGCCAAAAAGGCAAGCAAGGGCGCATTCGGAAAACGAATTACTAATTTACATGGGTTCTTTGAAAATTTAATAAGAAACTATGCGGGTACGTATTTGCTTCTCAACTTATGCTACGTCTTTTCTAACTTACTTGTCTTACTGTATTATTAATCTACTTTTACTTTTTATTGTGAGTGAAGTTCTTAAAGGAATTTTTGTTGGTATTTCAGGGTCCTACAAACAAGCTCACCTTCTGTAGACCTTGACAAAGCCAGTCGTGCCTTATAAGCGTGTACATTACCATCCATGTCGGTCTTCTTCTTGAAGATCCACTTGCACCCAACTGTCTTACGACTTGGTACATTGTCAACCAAATTCCAAACTTTATTGTCATACGTAGATTGTATCTCACTGTCCATTGCCTCTTTCCATTTAGCTGACTCAGGGCCTACCATGGCTTTCGTGTAATTGTTAGGTTCATCCAGACCTATCAGTATCTCAACACTGATACGTGTATCACCTTCCGCAGTCATATGGAATCAATAGTAATGCTCAGGTGCATTCCTAACTCTCGTCGAACACCTCAGAGGTACAAACATGTCAATTGGCTCAACAAGAGTTTCCACCTCAGGTTGAGTGCTAGGGTTTGAAGTTCCTTCACCACTTGACTCTTGAATTTCTTCAAGGTTAAATTGCCTCCCACTATTTCCTTTGCTTATGAACTCTCTCTCTCTCTCTCGAAAGACAGCCCTCCTAGCTACAAAGACCACATTTTCACTAGGTCTGTAGAAGAGGTAACCAAAGGATTTCTGTGGGTAGCCGATGAAAATACACCTCTCACTTTGAGGTTCGAGCTTATCATGAGTCTCGCGTCTCACGAAAGCCTCACAACCCCAAATCTTGATGTGGGCTAGTTTGGGTACTTTTCCTGTCCACATCTCATCAGGAGTTTTGGCAACTTTCGTTGTCAGGACTAGATTAAGAATATGGGCGGCAGTCTCTAAGCCATACCCCCAAAATGAGATTGGTAGCGAAGCTTGACTCATCATGGAACGAACCATATCCAACAAGGTTCGATTACGCCTCTCAGCCACACCATTCAACTGCGGTGTCCTGGGAGGTGTCAATTGTGAGACAATCCCACATTCCCTAAGATAGCCGAGGAACTCTGAACTTAGATATACTCACCACCTCGATCGGATCGATGCATCTTAATGTTCATGCCCAATTGATTCTCGACTTCCTGTTTAAACTCTTTAAACCTTTCAAAAGTTTCTGACTTATGCTTGATTAAGTAGACATATCGATATCTACTGTAATCATCAGTGAAAGTCAAATAATAACGATTAGCATCCCTTGTGGCATGTTTGAAGGGTCCACACACATCCATGTGTACAAGATCCAACAAACCTTCACCTCCTTCACAAGAACCTGTGAAGGGTGACTTTTTCATTTTTCCAAGTAAGCAATGATTCGCAACTATCATGTAACTTTAGGTCATATGATTCCAAGACTCCATCCTTTTGGAGTTGGCCTATGCGTTTCTTGCTTATATGTCCAAGACAACAATGCCATAATGATGCTTTATCCAAGTTATTATCATTAACAGAATCAATACACAATACATTATTTCCTATGTTATCAACCACAGATACAGTTTCATACACACCATCACAAGGTAATGCTTTAAAATAAAGAACATTATTAAAGAAAGCATTAATCGAACCAACTTCATTATCAAATGAAAAGGTAAAACCTTGTTTATACAATGCATGAAAGGAAATAATATTTCTTGCCATTTCTAGTGAGTAACAACATTTATTCAAATCTAAACTAAACCCACTATTTAGTGATAAAGTATAAACTCCAATCTTGGTGACAGGTAAAGCTTTCCTATTCCCCATGATTAAGTTTATTCTTACATGCTCCACATTCTCACTTCTTCTTAGTCCCTGCAAATCAGAACAGATATGAATACCGCAACCGGTATCAAGGACCCAAGAGTTAGAATAGGGTGAGTTATTAGATAAGATAGTGTAAATACCTGCATGGTTGGGTTTAACTTTCCCATCCTTCACATCTTGTTGGTACTTTGGGCAGTTCCGCTTCCAGTGTGACTTTTCATGGCAATATAAGCATTCAGCCTCTTTTGGGTCAGGAGAAGGAGTGACGAAACCTTTCTTGGTTCCACTTGAAGAAGAGCCATCAAGGGTCCTAGCCTTGGTACCCTTCGAAGATCTCTTCCTCTTCTTCCCTCTACCTTTCCCGATTGCCAAGAAAAGGGCGGAGTTTCGCGTAGGAGTAGGAGTGTTAACAACCAACTTACCTTTAAGACCTATTTCTGCGGTCTTTAGGAGTCCCTAAAGTTTGCTGAGTGTGACTTCTTCCTTATTCATGTGGTATGTCATGCGGAATTGATCATAGCACGAGGGTAAGGAGTGCAAAATGGTATCTATTGCAAGCTCATTAGGGAAGTTCACATTAAGCTTTAGCAGAAGATCCACATACCTTTGTATTTTTTGCATGTGGCTCGTGACGGAGTCTCCGTCCTTCATCCTGGTTGTTATCATGGAGCAGATTATTTCATACCGCTCTTGACGAGCACTCTGATGGTATCTTTGTTGGATTAATGTCTAAGTCCATAACTATAATTGGTAAGACTTGACCCGACCCGGCATGGTCCATTTGGGTTACATGGCATCATGCATTTGGATAGACTATAATGAGAGAAATAACACTTAAGGTTGATTAATATATTATAATTTCTAATATATTAATAAGTTTATTTAATTAGTATTGATCAAAAATTAATTTGGAATTAATTAAGTGATCAAAAGGAGACTAATTAAATATAGGGGTTGATTGTGTAAATCATTCATTCTTATATATGTGGGCTTGTGATCCAAGATTCCTTATGTTGGACTAAGTCCATGGGGTTACCCATGGATAATCCATGGAGCATAAGGAATGGGTAAAGTTATGAGTTACATGGTGTAACCCTAATAGCCACCATATAAAAGAATCTCATGGCTCAAGAAATCGTGCACTAGTGTGTGAATATGAGGGCTGGATGATTTCAAGGAGTGTTCCATTTCTCTCAAGTCATTCCATGTGCATTTGGTGTTGTGTGAACCATTTTTAGTGTCACACTTGGGGAACTAGGCACTCAAGCCTCATGAAGACAAGTTACATCAAACAAAGGTATGTATTCTATCCATTTGATTACCCAAGTGTCAATTATTGTATGCTAGATAGGGTAATACCTTGGAAAATTTATAATTGCATGTACAATAGAGAAAACATAGATCCAAAGTATTTAGGGTTGCATGTACACTTAGGAGTGTTAGAATGCTCAAAACCCATCAATCTTTCCATCATATATTGGTGCATTTCAAAATGGTAGAAGTCCTCATAGGACTTTTGGAGTTCTGTTGTCATGGTGGCCATCATGATGCATGCCACTTTGGTGGCATCTCTTTCATGAGTCCGGAAGTCAGCGATCTCCTGTGTAGTGGCAGTGGCCTCATCGATCTCCTTCAGCTCCTTATCGAGGACATATTCCTTGTCCTCGTAACGAGTCACCATCCTGATGTTTCGGATTCAATCCATAAAGTTGGAACCATCGAAGATGACCTTCCCACATAGGTTCATGAGGGAAAAAGAGCCGGTAGGGTTTGAGCCAGAAGCAGTGTTGTTGGAAGACATCTGAAAGAAGAGAACAAGATTAGTTTAGATATTAAGAGAGTCCTTCATAAAACACCCAAATGTAATATTAAGGCTAGGATCCAATCACAATATATTATAACTTAGAAGAGGTATGTCGTAATCCAAGCTATAACATATTTGAAAGGTAGGTGAATGACGATTCACCAATTTCCACCATGAAAAACGAAATATAAATATTAGGTTTTTAATTGATTCTTAGAAATTCCTAGATTCTTTTGAGATTCAACGAACTTTTCAAAGGCATGTTTCAATATCAAGTGTGCCCTCCAAGTTTTGTGACTGGGATACCAAGGATCACAAAACGAGGTGTGAAGTAACCATGCAAATCACTTGGTACCCTTAATGTTTATCACTCAATCAATGTGCCGGTTAACCACACACGCTCCACCGATACTATAATAAACCTTAAGTCACCCTTTACCTACCTTGTTAAGTCCAAGTTAGTGTGCCGGTTAACCACACACGCTCCACCAACGACTTAAACAAAGTGTAAAGTGTAATTTCATGGATTAGCACCTTATTCACATTTTTCCTAAAGTAACTAAGATTGGGAATTTAATAAAACATTTAGTTACTTTATAATATTCATCATACTTTTAGTGAGAATTTATAAGTCCTTGTCATACCCGTTCGGCTAACGACCCCCCACCGATCAAGGAAGTGATGGGTGAGAGTGGACACCCATTAAGCTGCCATTTTATAGGCAACAACCTTATACCCCCTTATAGACTGGCTTCGTGAATGAGGCATACTAGCGGTAAGACGACTTGATCTTATATATATATATATATATATATATATATATATATATATATATATATATATATATATATATATATATATATATATATATATATATATATTATTGACTTATAATATTATAAAGCATAGGGGTTTAAGTGACTTTACATGTTCCAAAACTTGAGGCAACTTTTGTAACTTTTGAAAACCTTTCACATTCATAACTTATGAGTCATTAAAATGAAGACTCTTCATTTTATAACTTATGTCTTCTTTTAATGGCTTTTAACACAAAGAGACTTTTGGTTATCCATAACTTGAGGACAAGTTATGGACTTCATGAAAACACATAAAGATCATGAATTAATCATATAAACAAATAACTCCTATGATCTATCAAGAAATCGTAAGAACATGAACATTCATATCAAAATTTCAAGAACATATGAACACATATAATCATTAGAATTTGATATTAGCCATTGTAAATGGATTAGAACAACCATTACACCATCTAAAACAAGTTTAATAACACCAAAACAGTTTAGGGTAATGTTTCTAGTCCATTTCCAGCAGCATAAATCGAATTTCTGCATTCTGCATTGCCAACTCGTCGAGTACACGAACTGACTCGCCGAGTTGGTTGCATTTTTCCTTAGACTCGTCAAGTCCTCCCCATGGACTCGTCGATTCCCCTGTACAGACAGCAAAAAATCAATTTTCAACACTATTTTGCATCAAGTATTCACAAACAAGCCTAGGCTCTAATACCATTGAAGGGTTTTGAGCATTCTAACACTTCCTAAGTGTACATGCAACCCTAATAAACCTTGGATCTATGTTTGTCTAAAATACATGCAAAATATGATTTCAGAGGTTCATAATCCTATCTAGCACACATGGGGAACTTTTATCCTAAAAGGATGGCTAGAATTACATACCTTGTAGTTGATTTGATTCCTTGAAAACCTTGTGAGCCTAGCACCCCAAGTGTGATGCCTCAAATGCTTCACACAACACCAAATGCTTTTGGAATGACTTTTGAGAGAGTACACACACTTGAAAATCATCCTAGCCCTCTTATGTTCTTATGTGTATCCAATTTTGGTAGATAACATGTTCCTTATATAGTGTGACACATCTAGGGTTACACCATGTAAACCCTAATGTGTCATGGCTCTTCATTTTCATGACCCATGGCTTTGTAACTCCCATGGAGCATCCTATGGGTTTAATCCAACTTGATAATCCATGGAGCCTTTTAGCCCATTATACAAGTTATGGATGATTTACATAATCAACCCATATATTTAATTAGTCATCTTTTGATCACTTAATTAATTCCAAATTAATTCTTGATCATTACTAATTAAATAATACTATTAATATATTAGAACGTATAATATATTAATAAACCACAAGTTTTATTTCTCTCATTTAGTATATCCAAATGCATGATGCCATGTAACCCAAATGGACCATGCCGGGTCGGGTCAAGTACATACCATAAATAGTTATGGACTTAGACACCTTATCCAACAGTAACATCCTATTTCAACAAGTTTCTTATTTCAAGATTATGGGCTATAAATGGATCAAGTAAAGGCCATGGGCTTCAAGAGAATAAGGTTTAGACCCTATTGGATGTTGATAATATTGGTTATGAGATCTAGGCCCTTTGTTTGTGTTTAGAGTCAAATGTAAAATGTGAAACATAATGTTTCAGACTTGATTCATGGAATTAGGATTTTAGTTTGGTATGTTTTAAGTCAAAAGTAGTTAGACAGGATTCTGGGGCTCTTCGATACCTTTCCTTGCATATAAAATATGCCGAAAACGAAGTTGAAACGAAGAAGTTATGGTTTTTTTGAAGTCGAAGTGGAAAACGGGGGGTTTTGATTACGCATTGTGTAATTTAAAGTTATGCATGGCGTAATAAGGGTATAATGAATTACATAGGGTGTAGTTTATGTTTCGTAGGGAATAATATGAGTATATGAAAACCCAAAATCTTCGGTTTTGTGCCCTATTTAAGGGCTCTAACTTATAGGAAACCTTCTCATTACCAGCCTCCATCACTTAATATCATTCCTTGAGAAACCCTAGCCTCCTCTTACTTGTTTTTGAGCCTTATCATCATTTATGAGCTCTATGTGGCCCTCACTGATATTGCTACTAATGTAGCCACTGCTGTCGTCGCTGCTACAAGAGGCCGAGGAAGAGGTTCATTCCAGTACCGAAACTTCAACAACGTGAAGCCCCGAAAGTTTGATGTGGCCAAGGACCTGATTATAGATCTGATATGGATTTCAGATGTGGAGGGTTGTTTCTTCTCCTACTCTTGTCCACAGGACTGGAAGGTTAGGTGCACCTTGAAACTCCTTCGATTGGGCACAGAGGACTGGTGGAACCTAGTGACCGGTTCCTATACTCTTAAGCAGAGGACCGGTGTTGCCGGGGAGGAGTTCTCAATGATGTTGACCACAAGGTATGTTCCCCTGGTGGAGAGGGATAGATTGGCTTTGATGTACCTGTACTTGAGACAGAAGAAGGAGACGGTGACAAAGATCACCAAGATGTTCATTGAGAGGGCTTTATTCTGTCTTGAGTTTGTTGCTTTAGAGTAAGCCCATATGAAGCGATACTTGAGCATATTCAAGACTGACATTTGATGAATTTCGACGAAACCCATAGGATTATTAGTAATTGATTGTGATGTACACAAATGTTATGGCTTGAATAGAGGGTTGATCTTATAAAGCTTAATGATATCGTCCATAATTTTTGGGGTGAGATAAGATGACATACGATCAACACTCTGATTATCTTTTTTTCATTACAAAGACATGATGAAGAGACAAAAGGAAAAGATAAAACAAGCGAGAGGAGAGAATTGCGGACTGAAGAATGTGGATAGTTAAAATCATAAACTGTCCCTTAAACAGAACAAAAATATAAATTTTGCATTGATAGTCATGAAGTATAGGGTGATGATGAGAGATAGCTTTATAAAACTGTCATATCAACATTTAAGTCTAGTTCAAACTTATCCACTTTTGGAAGGATCAGCAGTAATGAAACCAATTCAAATTAATATTAATAACAATTCGAACTAAGGGGACTTAATGACGTATATGCTAGATAAACCATCTAACCTTTATCTAGTTCCACATATACCAACCGTAAGAACACTTGACGAACTGTCAGAGCGGTCCATACGTAAATATCAGGTCGATCCGAGGAACGAATAATTGAGACATCCGATAATAAAATCGATCATGTATATGAACTGGCAAGATTCAAACCGGTAAATCTCGATATTACCAATGTAAAGGTTGTAACTTACTCTTAAAATCGCAACAATACCTTGATTCTATCAGAAGTGACTAATGAGTCTAGCTAAGTACAACCTTTTGTACATTCCATAGCGGATGCATTAATGACGAATAGACAAAACCCTACTTGACACATCGAAGGCTATGTTTCCTAATGGAATAGATATAAAAGCTAAATAAGACGAACAAGACATGTGCACAATAGCGAATACATTCTCCGTTTCACTATGGTTTCATCTTCGTTCAACGTCAAACTTAATAATCGAAGTGATCTACCTGGAGCCCAACCCTGCTGAACATCTAACGGGTTGCAGTGCATTTCAGGTTAGGTTCGAAACGTCAGCCTTTCAAACCATATTCAAGCTTGGCTATACCACAAAGGCTAGAAAATATAAGTTGCATCATTTGGTGTTAAGATATTGTTATAAACAGTGACAAATCTATGACCAAAATCAACGTGGTTCCTTATATAAAGAAACGGAAAAAAGTATGAAAATATAGGTCTTTCGGCAAAGATAAGATAGTTCCTTATGTTTTTTATATATAATTGTTGTATATATATATATATATATATATATATATATATATATATATATATATATATATATATATATATATATATATATCTTAGGACCCACCTTATGCATGAGTAGCTACATCCCCGGATATAGAGTATTGTTATTGTTGGTATAAAATACTATTAACTTTAAAATAGAACTAAATAATATGAGATTATCAATGGTTATAGAGTACAAAATTGATGTGAGAATGTAATAAAGATTGTCTGGGTTATAATTAAGTTAAACCATCAACAAAGGGTATTATATGTTTGAAATATAGTACATGATTATAACTAAGGTTAAACCATAAACAAGAGGTATTATATGTTTGAGATATAGTACAGTTAAAAAGGTGTACTGATCTATTATATCTCGAATGTTATACACCCTGATACAATACGGTCGAACCTTCCGTATTATGTATGCAAATATAACCGTACTATAATTTTCATTTTCTAGTAGTTTATATTTGAACCTGGCCATAATCTATTCCTTCTACATCGTTCCCTATCTTTCGGTAGTTTGTTTTTAAAGAGTTATAGACCACCTACAATTTCCTTTCTTTCTTTGTTATTCTCTGCATGTAGCTAATAAACCGGATATTTATTAAATATGGTAATTAGAATCTAAGTCGAACATCATTTTAAACTTTCCTTTAGGTCCAAGTAATTTGTATTTCTTACTTTAAATAGATGTAATTGCAGATTACGTTTTACTTCTTCCTTCTCTACTCGACAGAAATCACACATACAAGAAACTCCAACGTAGCCCCCGGCACTCACCGGTTCCAAATCGAGAATGAGGAATTTGCAGAAAGTTCTCTCTATTGTTTTCCTCCTGTTCTTCATCTTCACTGCACCATCCTATGCAGATATCAAATCTGTGAAGATCCGTTATGATGACCGAGGTCTGATCGACTTCCACAAGTTTGAGTTCACAAACATGGGTCAACTCTCCGTTTCCATCTCCTCCGTCTCAGTCGCCTCTATGCCTGTCACCTCCAACTTATCACGACCTGATCTTTCACGTATTGGTTTCTTCCTTGTCTCCGACTATGCAATAAACTATATGGTTGGCGAACATATTTCATGTTACCTGGATTCTAAATACATCTCACTCCTATTTACTTTCCAAGATTTCTCGAATCCTTCTCAGTCTTCTTTCAACAAATCGTATGCTGTGACATATCCAAATTCCTACACACTCACATTCGCCAACTGCAACCTCCTATCACACGTAACAATGGATGTCAAAGCAGAGTTCTACAACACCCATAATGGCACTACCAAAGACTACCTACCAGCCAGGCAAACAAAGCTCCCGTCTCTTTACTTCAATTTATCCGTCATTTACCTGTGTTCTCTAGCGTTTTGGATCTCCATATGTTTCAAGAACTATCCATCTTTTCATTGGATTCATTTACTCATGGGAGTGTTGCTTCTTATGAAGGGGTTTAACTTGTTATGTGCGTCCAAGGTCCAACATTCTATAAAGGTTACAGGCACTCCTCTTCATGGATGGGATGTCATGCTTTGCATATTTCAGTTTATCAGGACTGTGCTCTTCTATGCTGTGATCGCGGTGATTATTGACGGATGTTCTTTCTTGAAGCCGATTTTTCCAATTAAAAACAGTTTGATAATTGTGATCCCACTTCAAATTTTCGCTACAATATCTTCTAAAGTGGCACGTGAGGTTTTACTTGAAGAATCCAGGATGTGGGAGTTTGGATCAGTTTTTGCAGACACCTTTTGTAAAATGCTTATCATGGTGTTCATTGGAATTGCGGTTTACTGGAATTCAGAGACCGATAAGGCAGTTGAGAATTATTCTGCAAAGATTTCTCTAATTCGGCTGTTCTATGTTGTGTTTATTGTATGCTCGTTCATTGATTATGTTTGTGCAGTTGTCGGCAGTGATTGGGCAATGGCAGGAGAGAAAGCCACTCTTGTGTTGTATATTGTAATGTTTTTATTGTTCAGGCCATCTGAGAAAAGCGTATATTTTGGTCAACTATATCTTCCAGTACCAGAGGGGCTTGTGGGGGATGTGGAGCTTGGTTGTGGTGTTTGAGCTTTGACATGCGCAGTTTTCAACTGAATCTTTAAGTAGTTTTTTTTTGGAACAATTAGATTTTAATACCAGTTTATTGACATAGCATGAACGGAATTAATGATAGTACGTATTGTGTTCAGTTTTTATTATTATTTAGTTGTTGATGTTGCTGGTTCAAAATGTCACCCGTACGTAGTTCTTTAATATATGATGTTGATTTGTTTATTGAATTTGTTTTGTGTTGACACAACATTTGTTTCGTCGTATTGAATATCTTGACGATTACAAGAATATCACCCTTTAGTGGCAACATTACTACTGGCGACAGGGGCTTTTAGCGGCGACAAATGCTAGAGTCGCCGCTAAAAGTCCACATCGCCGGTAATAGTGTCGCCGCTAAAGGGTTATCATCCGAATCCGCGTTTTCCCCCTCCGTTACATCTAAGTCCACATCGCCGGTAATAGTGTCGCCGCTACAAGTCCACATCGCCGGTAATAGTGTCCCCCTACGGATTAGCTACGGAATATGCTTTCCGATAGACTTTCGTAGGTAATCCGTAGCAAAATAGTTATGGATTAGGTACGGATTTTTCTTATTTTCGATTTTTCGGGAACCAAACTTCGTTTTTTTCGCTCCGTTTTTTTCACACCTCTATTATACATGATTATCTATATTTTCACCAATTTATAGCTATTAATATCATTTATAAAGCCGTGTGCACATACGAAATCCATTTGCTTGTTTAATGATTTAACACTATAATGCTTATGAATACGTACACATACATCTCATAAACACGTATACATGTACACATATACCACAACTCATTCATGTATATAAATATACATATACAAACATAATCCATCACAAGTTGGTGAAAAGTATAGACATTATAATGTTAAACTGTGAAACGAGTACTTGATCCCGAAGGGGCACACAACTTTATGAACGATATTAATAGATACAAGTAGGTGAAAGTATAGATAATCATGTGTAGTAGAGGTGTGAAAAAAACAAAGCGAAAAAAACGACGTTTGGTGCCCAAAAAATCGAAAATAAGAAACATTCGTAGCTAATCCGGCTACGGATTAGCTACGGAATTTTCTTATTTTTGATTTTTCGGGCATCAAACTTCGTTTTTCACACCTCTATTATACATGATTATCTATATTTTCACAAACTTATAGCTATTAATATCATTCATAAAATTGTGTGCACATACGAAATCCATAACTCGTTTAGTGGTTTAACACTAGAATGCTTATGAATACGTTCACATAATCTCACAAACACGTATACATACACAAATACACGTACACATATACCACAACTCATTATTGTGTATATATATACATATACAAACATAATCCATCACAAGTTGGTGAAAAGTACAATGTTAAACTGTGGAACGAGTACTTGATCCCGAAGGGGCACACAACCTTATGAACGATATTAATAGCTACAAGTTGGTGAAAATATATATAATTATATATAGTAGAGGTGTGAAAATAACGAAGCGAAAAAAAAACGACGTTTGGTGCTCGTAAAATCGAAAATAAGATAAATTCGTAGCCAACCCATAGCTACTTAGCTACGGATTAGCTACGGAAATCTAACGGAAAACATACTCCATAGCTAATCCGTAGGTAATTAGTATCCGTAGGTATTCCGTAGCCATTCCGTAGCTAATTAGCTACGGAATACCTACGGATTTTGCATTTGTAGCTATTCCGTAGCTATTCCGTTACTAAACTAGGGCATCACATTCTGTAGCTGATCCGTAGCGATTCCGTAGCTAATTAGCTACGGAAAATTTATGTAGCTATTTTCCGTAGGAAAATGCCATGTTTTCTAGTAGTGTATCCGCATTAACCTAATACCGGCGAGATATGTGTCGCCGCTAAAAATTAAAATTGTCGCCGCTAATAGTTAGCTAAAAAATGACGCGGTACCCTTCCCTCCAGTTTGTCGCAGCTATTGACCCTTGTCGCCGGTAAAACTCTAATTGTCGCCGCTAAAAGTGTCGCCGCTAAAGGCTCTCGCAGATAATAAAAAAAACGCACGCAGTTTCTTCATTTCTCCATTCTGCTTTCTGTTTGTTTTCATTTCTTCCCAGTCACTCTTTCAGCTACATCCCGAGTTTCTCTTTAATTAGGTTGTTCCAACTACATATCTCCCCACATTGTGTCAGATTAAGGATCAAGGGGTGATTAGGGCTTTTGGGACCGATTTCTAGCTTCATTTCTTGAAGAAAAGTTAGTTGATTTTGTTGTTTCCTTTTTAATTTGTATGTTAATTTCGATTTATAGCTGCATTTGATGATCAAATGACAACAAATTGTTCAATTTCTTGTTTTTGGTGGTGTTGTCTTTGGATTAGAAAAAAAAATGAATTTGATTATTGTATTACTACCACTTTTAGTTTAGCCTATAGGGACATTTGGTGATTATTAAGAGCTGAATTTGAGGATTAAATTGCAATAAATTGTTCAATTTCAGTGTTATTGGTGGTGTTGTCTTTGGGTTTACCGGTGAGGGTATTTTCGGGTGTAGACCAATTTTTTCGGCTACATATCCGTTGATTTCCGCCACTAAAGGTTCTATTATTTCATTTTTTGTGAATTTGGTATTTGTATGTGAAAATTATGTTAAAATTGTCATTTGTGAAAATTAGATTGTACATTTGGTATTTGTATGAATATATGTGAATTTGGTGTATATATGCCAATGTAGGTGTGTTTGATGTATATGTGGTATATGAGTATTTGGTAGAAATATATATATATATATATATATATATATATATATATATATATATATATATATGATATTATTATCTATATAAATATATATATATATATATATATATATATATATATATATATATACTTCTACCAAATACTCATATACCACATATACATCAAACACACATATATTGGCATATATACACCAAATTCACATATATTCATACAAATACCAAATATACAATCCAATTTTCACAAATGACAATTTTCACATAATTTTCACATACAAATACCAAATTCATAAAAAAAATGAAATAATAGAACCTGTAGTGGCGAAAATCAACCGGTAATAGCTGGAAAAACTGTTATTCACCCGATGAAACTACAAATCCAAAACCTGGGAGCCATCCAAAATGTCACAAATCACTTTAACAATATTTGCAAGGGTAACATACAAATTAAATTACCAAAACTTAGAAATTTAATCAACACTTTTTCAGTGTTAACATTAAAATTAACAAGGAAATTATCAAAGAAATTTTCAAATCAAATTACCTTAATTTCTTCAAGAACTCCACTTAGAAATTGGTCCCAAATCACACCTTAATCCCTAAAACCCTTAATATGACACAATATATGGAGAAATCAAGATGGAAGAAGCAAGTTGAAGATGAACTCGGTAGAAAGTGTAAGGGGCGAAGGAGAACATGCAGCAACAGAAAGCAAGTAAGAAGAATGAAGTTTCTGCGTGCTTTTTTTTTATCTGCGTCAGCCTTTAGCGGCGACAATTAGGTTATTACCGGCGACTTTTATCAATAGCAGCGACAATCTAGAGGGAAGGGTATCACGTCATTTTTTAGTGAACTATTAGCGGCGACATCGATATTAGGTTAGTTCGGATAAGGGTACCCTAACCGTTGGATTGGATATTTGATCGAACGGTGTAGATGTAACGGAAGGGGAAGACGCGGATTCGGGTGATCAACCTTTAGCAGCGACGCTCTTACCGGCGACAGGGGCTTTTAGCGGCGACACTCTCTAGAGTCGCCGCTAAAGGCCTCCGTTGCCGGAAATAGCGTCGTTGCTAAAGAGTGATTTTCTTGTAGTGTTTTGTGTTGACACAATCTTTGTTTCATGGTATTGAGTATCACTACAAGAAAATTTCGATTTAAGTACGGAAAAATTCCGTAGCAAAAAACTAAAATTCCGTAGCTAAACCTAAATAACTACGGAAGTTACTACGGAATTTGCCAATGAGATTTCATAGCAAAATTTCTTGTAGCAAAATGTTTAACTACGAAATTATAGTTTTGTAGCAATTTTTCTATGGCCATTTCTACAACGTCTATCCGTAGCAATTCAACTACAACACACTTCCATAATAATTTTGTAACAATGAATTTCGTAGTAAATTTCGTAGTCATTTGTTCCATAGCAAATTCCGTAGCCAATTGTTTTGTAGCAAATTCCATAGTTATTTGTTCCGTAGCAAATTTCGTAGCCATTTGTTCTGTAGCGAATTCCGTAGCCAATTGTTCTGTAGCAAATTTCGTAGCTATTTGTTCCGTAGCAAATTTCGTAGTCAATTGTTTCGTAGCAAATTTCGTAACCATTTGTTTCGTAGCAAATTCCGTAGCCATTGGTTCCGTAACAATAGGTTTCAAAGCAAATTTAGTATGATAAAATTATTCAACCAAATCCAATTTTCCAATTATAATATTCATAAAATATGTAAAAATACAGTAAATAAAAATTTAATAGTTACATCAATTTTATAGATATATTACATCATCGAAAATTCTTCTACAAGATTGCCTAATCATCAAAACTGAATATTAATTACAAATACAGTGACAGTTCAACTGAACCACCACGAACACACAAACAACCACATATGCTCAGCCAAAATGGTAAAACCTGCAAAATCAAATTTACAGTAAACTTGATTAAAGTTCAATTTGTTGTATGAAATCTGAAAATGATTTTAAAATAAAAACAAGCCACCTCTTTTATTTGACACACTATTAACATATACACAAGAAATAAAATGAATCACCTTTTGAGCACCATCAAGAAATAAAATAAAATGGTTGTCTTATCTTTTCTCTCAATTATAAAATGTAAAGAAAATGAACCTGCATATTGATCTTAGTAAGTTATTATTGACATTGTTCCATAATTAGCTATAATGTTGTTACATGTGCCTTCGAATCTAGACAAAACCAATACAAATAAAATAAGATATAAGATAAAAGGGTTAAGAAATAGCAACCTACTTTCATTTATTTCTTTATTATAGCATCCTACTCTTATTTCATCCTATTAGAACATCGAAACATCTACCCAACTGTTTACAAAGTAATTTCCATTGATATAATTTTGTAGATTTTTCAAAATATAACGTTCTAATAAGAAAAAATTGAAAGTACAATTTTTAACAAAATATGATAAAATATGTGAGCCCTCTTTCGTTATTTTAATGATTTATATACAATCTAGCTATAAGAAGCTTACATTTTTCAGTGTTTCCTTCATGTTCTTCAAAAAAATTCACACCTTTGATATGCCAATTTTTAACTTATATTTTTCAACAGTATGAAGTCAAATACTGGAAAAGTTTGTCATCAAGTATTGTTCTTCAAATACCATAATTTAGAGTTATAAGTAAGTTATAGTGTCTTGTGGTGCTACACTGCTACTTAATGTTATTTGAGCAAAAATCTTAGAGAACCAACACATATAGGTTTGACTATTTGACTTCACAAGCTCTATGTTCTCCATTTTCAGTTATTCTACTGCACACCAGAAGAACTTTAAATGATCTTTTTCATGTAAGTTCTAAGCAAAATGTCATACTATAGCCATTTTTCTTACACCTAATTGCAAGATTCTAGAAGCAAAACTTTTTAAACTTGGTCCGGCAATATCATTGTTTAGACAATAACACGAAGATCAAATAAAGTTGATTACAATCTTATTGTTACAAAATAATAGAATGAATAGGTGGATATGGAATTATGGAAACGAACAATCTCTGCCTTAAAATAACAAACTATGATAAAATAAGTAACAGGGTATCTGGTATTTGGAAGTTACCTTGACAGCTGAGAGAACAAGTTTAGCATGTATTTCTTGCCACTTTGTAAGATCCTGCTGAACATTTGAGATCACAGGAATATCATATATTTGTGAGTCATCTGCACATCATAAACATAAACTACTCCAATTATAACAAGATCAAAAAAAATCAAACAAATTAGAACTTTGAAAAGGTTTTGAAATATACATAAGCATGAAAAATATCGTAAATCCATAACATGTCTATATAAGCACTCTTCTGTCAACTTGTATATTCAGTTCCAAATTTCTAGAAGATTTGCTACCTACCATTTGACAAGATCAACAACTGAATAGGTCTTGGAAAGTCTAGGTCCACGCCTCTTATGGTCAACAACATAAGGTGATGATGGAAATGATAGTTGAGAATCTGGAAGTGGTGTTGGTTCACGGGTAGCATAAAGAGCAGGTGAAATTTGATTCCAATGATGCTTTCTTTCCGTTGTGATTGTGGTGTTTCCCAAATTCTGGTTTTCCATCAACACCATGGATTCCACTGCCTTGTTTTGTAAGAGTGGAGCTGCTATTTCTTCTCTCCAGTTTTGGTTCAGGTTTTGTCTTCCCTGTTGATGCTAGCTTAGAAGCTTTTGGTTCTATTAAACTATCCAAAGCCACTGTTGTAAATGTAGGCATTGCACCATGAAGATCTGTATTGTTTTCAGAATTTTGTTGGATCAAAAAGCAAACAACATCATCAAAAAACAGATTATAATAAGAAACAAGCGCATAATTTCCCAGTTAGTCGCAATATTTGAATGCAACATTCGTTTTCTAACAGTTTCGAACATTGAAGTTAAAACATCCTTACTATTTCAAACGACTCAATTTTATCCTAAAAATTGGATGCATATTATGCATTGAGAATGTATGATAGCCGAATCGAACAATTGTTTTGCGCATACTACAAAATTAAATCCTAGAACCTCCGAAATGAATTAATTGAACCAGAATCATAATAACACGCAAATTCAAACGTGAAACATCCCAACATTGTGTTGAACAAATTAACTTAAAGTGAAATCGTAATAACGAGCAAAGTCGAATGTGAAACACTAAGCTAACAGAATTAAGCATCGAATTCCAAAAATCACGAGCAAGAAAAACTATTCATCGAATGCAGATGCAGAGAAAATTTAGAAAATTTCCGATCGATAAAAGAAACATGTAATTTAACGGTTGTGGAGTTGAAGGAAAGGAATCAGAGAGGGAAACGAGAAACGAAGAAGAAGAAGAAGAAGAAGAAGATCGTCCCATGAGAAAGTTTGGAACAAGACTCCTTCCCTCCTCTCCATGGCTTGTGGTGAAAACAACCGCTTCAAATTTTCTCTTGTCACGAATAACCATCGCTCTCTGCACCAATTACCACCACAATTTATAAAAGTGCACCAAAGTTGTTGATCTTGTGATCTGACCCATTTTCCCTTGATAAGATTTTATTGAGGTCATTAACCACTGTATAAGTAATCAAATTAAAAAAAAAAAAATACTTTGGTCAATAAAAAGACATCGTTGGACGTCAAAAATTTGTATATTATATATAAAATTATCACAACTTTGCCTATATAAACAGTTTGATATCTGTATAACTTCACCACTGTAAATTAAATCATGATGAATTATAATTTTTCAATTTAAGTAATAAGTTAATTTGAATTTTTCCGATTTTGTTTTTAAAACTTTATCCAAAAGGTGCGAATGGTCACATTACACTCTATGAGTCTATTCTATACGGGTATGTCATCTCCAAACATTTCATGTGTCATTTGTGGTCCTTCAAGTATGAGTTTTTATATAAATCCAGTTCATGGTTGAGTTTATAAATATATTTTCGAGTTAAATTATATTATAATTAAAATTTCAAAACAATTAAAAATAATAATTTATTTTTGTTGTTGAGTTTTCAAAAATAACTACGTATTTTTTATATAGTTTTTTTCAATAATCTTCTATCTTTTGCTACGGAAACATATTCCGTAACTACTTGACTACGGAATTTTGCGTAGCCAAATACCTAGGGCCGGCCCAAGGGCAGGACGAACCGGGCCACTGCCCAGGGCATCATATCCTATAGGGGCATCATTTTTCAGCAAGTTGCTATTGGTGTTGAAAAAAATTGTGGCCCAATCTTGTCAATACTTGGATCATGAATGTAGTTGTTGGAGGCGGCTGGGGAGGAGTAGTCGAAGGCGGCAAATGAAAAAATTCATAGGGAATATAAGCGCGTACAGTAGAAATTGAAGACGAGGAGACAAAAATTTCGATCTGCTACAACGATAAACAATAAACAAGATCTATAGGGACGCCGTTCTTACTACCCTTAGCGATTGATGTCATTGCAATGGTAACTTACCATACGTCTTTACCTGCATCTGCGTTTTCGTCTCGCGTCTTTGGCTTTCGGTATAGAACAAACTCTCAATCTCAATCTCATGACCTCTATTATCTGGTATTTTGTATCTAAGCTCTCATCCTCTCAATCCTCAATTCTCACGGTTAAGCATTTATTCACTATTTGTTGGTTTGTCCATTGGCTTTGTAGAAAAATCATAATCTCCTTAATTGTTTCTGCTTTTTCTCCACAAAATTTAGGTAATATTTTATTTCTATTATGATAAATTTGTACGGTTTGTGTTTTGCAATTATTGTTTTCTTTTCATATCATCACGTAATTCTTATATTATCAAATGTTAACTGAATATTGACTAATGTTTTATTTTGTCCAATTTTTAGTGAAGTAGTTCTTGTTTTGCTCAATGAGTAATTTAGGATATAATAACAAAAAGGAACTCTTTTTAGTTCTTTAATGTCTATACTAATTTGATTATTGTTTGAAACTTATACTTGTTCAAGGAATGCATAATTATACTTAAGTGATTAAGTGGACAAAGATTTCATTTAGAAATTTTAACTTCTGTTTTATGAATTTGCAGTTTTGTGATTAAATTTTACTAAAGTGTCATTTATATTCTAATTTTTGATTGTTGTTCATTTGTCAGATCATTTGTTTCAAAATTTCAAATGTTTTTATTAACATCTTGAAACAAAATTGATGGATTTATTTATTAAGCTATATATTTAACAGGGCAGGTTGCTATTAGAAACATATGTAAGAGAAATCATAATACTCTATGTAGACTACAATGACTTAAGAAATAATCAAGAAAGATTGATTTTTTTTTCAACGATAAAGAAAATATTATATACAAAAGAGAAACCAGTAGGATGCTGGAAAGTACAAACAAACGAGATGCAAAACTGAAGAATAACAACAAAACCAACTGAGGAGCACCAAAACAGAGAGATAAATGCAAACAAGTTTTGAGACAACACCAAAAATAGCAAAAAACTTTAAATTCCACCATTGAAACAGCAACCAACTTGCAAAATAAAGGAGAAAGCTAATCTAAAATACACCATGAGGTAGCAACCATGTACTCACTCAGTCCAACATATAACTGGACCCTATACAAAGTTGTTTTAGGTAGTGACTGCATGTTTAGTTATATGGTTATAGAATTTATAAATTATAAATGTGCTACATTTTTATTTTATAAGTTTATATTTTATTTTAGTTCCCTACAATTATACATACGGGCATATTTATGTCTCTTCGCCCGGGGCATTGAAAACGTATGGACCGGCCCTGTAAATACCTACGGATTTTGATTTAGTAGCTATAGCTATTTTGTAAATTCACTTTTTTGTAACAAGTTCGCTAATAGATTAGCTACAAAATTTTATTTTGTAGCAAATTTTCCTAGCAAAATAGCTACGGATCTCAATTTCATAGCTAACTAGTTACATATTTTTATTTCGTAGCCAGTTATGTAGCCAACTAGCTACATACAAGGATTTTGTAACAAGTTTCATAGAGAACTAACTACAACCAAAAAACTTGTAGCATTATTTGTGGTAAACTAGCTACAAATTTTAATTCTGTAGCAACTATTCAAGATTTAGCGACGGAATGACATTTCGTAGCCATTTCCGTAGCAAATTAGTTACGACCAACCATTTTGTAACATATTCCGTAATAAAATAATTATGAATTTAGATTTCGTAACAACTTTACGTAGCTATTTAAGATGTAGCTACGTAATGCAATTCCGTAACCATTTATGTAGCAAAATAGCTACGACAAGTCGTTCCGTAACATATTTTGTAGTAAAATAGCAACGGGTTTTGATTCCATAATAACTTTCCGTAGCTATTTAGGATTTTTCTTGTAGTGTATCTTGATCATTCTGATTATGTCAAACTATCTAACCAATTTAGAGATGTTCATATTAAATATGTTACCCATAAAGAGTACCCAAATCAAGAGAAATTATAGAAACTAGTAAAAAAGTCCGGGCTTCTCCTCCGGTCGGTTTTATATTTTTCATTGGTAACTGTGGGTGTTGGATTAATTACCAGGATCGTAATACAAATGGTGCGGAACTTAAATCAATATGAGAATCCTAGAATTGCTTCTGCGAATAAAAATACTCTTTAGTAGTTACACAAAACAAGAGATACAAACAACAAATACACACATACCAAAATGGAGTTCTTAACTTTTTCATCAAAGAGATGACAAACTTGCAACAAGTCAATATATTTTAATGTATTTACTCACATTTTTACCAAAATTTACTAATGTACAATAGAGAAGTATCTAAATTCACAACTATACAATCAAGACGAAATGAGGAACTCACCAACATTTCTTGAAAAGAACTTCGGCAATTAGTTAAATTGTTATCCGACATGGTTCTATGATTTCTATCCAATGCATAATATTTAATGAATCTGAAGCAATCGCATCTTCAAGAGCCACAAAAACAACACACAATTACTAACGAAAACCAATGTGATGTAAACTTTGGATAAGAAAGATAAATCTTTGAAAGATTGTATAATATTATAAGTCACACAACCAAAAATAAGGGTTGAGAAATCATGCTGGTGAAAATTGTTTGTATCTTTTTAATGATTAATCCAATAATAACGTTTTTGTACATCTTTTACATAAATGCAAGAAGTCGTAGGAGTTTAACTTCAGAATGGGGTTAGTCCTAAAAAACACTTTTCACGAGCGTTCTTAACCCTTGAAGGCAGTGGGGAAGCTAGATGAGACGTTGGGGGTACTACAGTACCCTCAAAAAATTGTTTTATATATATATATATATATATATATATATATATATATATATATATATATATATATACATGTTTCTTTTTATTGTACCCCAATTAAAGATATTATAACATGTTTTTTAATGTCCGATATTAGATAACTATATATAATATATTGACAATGTTTGTACCTCATATCAAAATTTTTGACTTCATCACTGACAAAAGGGTTATGAGTCAAAACACTCGAATGGCATATGAGCATAACAAAATTGAATTGTTCATAACGTGCAAAAAGAACTCCATTACAAATTGCTAAATTTCTGAATTTTCAATGGAGAAAACATGACCAAAACTGGATCCAACAGCAGCTCTTCCGACACATAAACTTTTGGTTTCTTGGCCAGTCAAGTTAATACTCCCAATAAAATACCAAGTGTTATTTGACAAAAAATTAAAGACTAAGTTTAATCAAGGACAAAAAATGATGAAAGTGTGATTAATACAAGAATAAGTATCTATAGGGACCAGATCTATAGCGAGTGCATTTGTGGTCGCTATTGGCTACCTATAAGGACGACATCTCGTCGCCATAGAGTGGATGATTTTTTTTGACTTTTAATACCACAACGACGGCATATCGTCTCAGCATGTTAATCGGGAAAGCAAGTGGATTTGGTGCGTTCTTGAAACACCTGTGGCGACGACTTATCGCTCTAACAAATAACGAAAAATTAAAAATAACATATTTTTTTAATCACTTCATGGAAATAAAGTTGGGATGTTGTTTTAGGGACATCTATAGGGACGACTTGTCGTCCCCATAGCTTTCTTTGCCCAAAATTAGGAGAGCAACCCCTTTCGTTTCATTCACGCACGCCACTACTAGAAACAGGGGCATCAACGACGGATTAGCGATGAAATATGTCCGACGAAAAAAACCTTGCTCGCTAAATGTCAGCGACGGAATAGCGACAGATTTAGCGAGGGATTAGCTACGGATTCACTTGTCGCAAATTGATAAAAGGGTTGGTAGCTTCCATTGCTACTCTGTCGCTAATTTCCGTCACTAATCCGTGGCTGATGACATTCATTTAGCTAAAAATTCCATTGCTAATTGTGATGATATTTGTATCATTAGTTCTCATGTATTAATTTAATAACCAAAATTCATAGAAATTTTAATACTAAAACTAAAACTATATTGCAAGCATTAAATTCGAAACCAAATAAAAAAAATCAAGTGTCAAAGATTAAATCGATCTCAAAATATCAAAACCAAATCATAAAAATCAAGAGTCAAAGTCTAACTATGTTGGCGGGTTACTTCATTGGGTAAGTTACAGAACTAATGTCGTTATACATATTGGCAATTTCTTGTTTTTCGGCCAAAACTTGTTCACATTCCGCCGTATTGTCTTCTTTATCTCCTTACGCATACGATCAGCAACAAACTACAAAGCAAAAAAAATTAAGTTTACACCTAATTAAACATCAAGCCATATCATGGAATTAAGAGCAACATGCTTTCAACTTAAAAAAAAAGTATATAAATAATTAAAAATAACAACATACTTTTAACTTGAAAAAATTGTAGACTAGTACAAGAAGCAATCAACATATAATGATATAATTAAGATTCTAGATTGCATATATACCTTTAAAGACAATGAAGTCATGCAGTCATTGGTGGATGCATCAAGATAACCAAAGCTATCATCAACAGCCGTTTCACGACACAAACAAAACAAACCATATTATCTGTTCTTGTGTTCTCAACCTTTTAGGTGCTTGTTAGATGCATTTCGTTATAAAAAGCTAACTAACTCCTGATTATTCTCAAGTATTTCGTGTTTCGTGATTATTTTGTAGAATGTTCGTACTGTTCACTTTTGTTATGATTTTTCAGGGTAATTTGGAGCACATGGATGATTGCGCGAGTTCGGGATGCGTTAGTGGATGCTTTGGAGCTTAACTGGAGTTTAGACAGAGGAAGGATGCCGAAAAATGATCAAGAACTGCTTGGAAGGAGGAACGACGATCAAAAGACGCGAAAATGACAACATGTGATCGCATGTTGCCCCTATGCGATCACAGGTATGCCTTTGCGATCGCAGGTTAGGTTGCAGCTTCACTTCGTAGTTTTTTCGTGCAAAAATTTCATTAGACTTGGAAAAAAGATGTACATGGGATCGCAGGTTGCGCCGTTGTGATCACAGGTTGGCCAAAATGCTTAGTAATGGTAATGTACTTCATTTAAAAGGCCCCGTGGTACGTTTTGGGTGATACATGCGATCGCAGGTTGTCCCTTTGCGATCGCAGGTACAACGTTTTTACAGCTAGACGTATAAATAGAGCCCCATACTCGTCCGGTAACCCTAATTGGCGATTCTAAGGCGATTTTCAGAGGGTTTCAAGTGAAGAACGCAAATCTAATGGAGACGATTCAATTTCTTTTTATTGTTTAGTAAGACTTATCGTTAGACTCTATTTTCAACTGTTTGTAATCCTTTTTTAGTCATGTCAGGCTAAAAACTCAGATTTCAGTTTCACAAGACATAATCTTTTCGTATGATTAATCGTTAGGCACTATGTATGATTGTGATTACTGTTTAGTTTGATCAATTCAGTGTCTAATTGAGTGTTTGGTTTTGATTTCAATTTATGTTGGCCACTTAAATTGTTTGTGAATCATTCTAGTCATCTAATTGTTTAGATCCGTAATTGTCCAGATTAATTGGTAAAAAGTGACATATATTAGATTAATTCTGCATTTAGGGTTAATTCTAATATGGATTGATCAAACAAGTTATGATGCCTCTGAGCTTATGAGAGGTATTGAACTTTACTGAGAAATTACATTGTGTTTAATGCAACTTTTATTTGTTAATCAAGAGCTTGTTTGGTTACTTGGGTAAACAGTTAGGTTTAATTCAAAGAACTTATTTTGATTAAATATTTTTTAATAGAGGTCATTAGAGCTTGTTAATGAACTTCAGTACCAGTTTGAACAAGTGCACAATCAAATATTGTGTTGAAGGTTAATTATATGATTAGGGGAGTCACCAAGAAACTGGAATTGCTTTCTCTTATTTGAATTTTCATCACTTTAAATTTAATTATTCTTTTGATATCTTTGATTTTTATTAGTCCAATTTTGTAACGCCTGTGTTTCCGGGCTTGCCGTTATTAGCAATATAATAGTCTAGGTTAACCTTTGTAACCCGTTTTGAAATAATAAGATTGTATTATTTGAGTATTATGTGTTTTGTGATTAATTGCTTAATTATGTGGTCTGATTAATTAAGAATAAAAATAAGCGTCAAAATTTAAGTGTAAAATAAACTTAATATCTTTGATCTATGTTGTAGTAGTTGAAACGAGGTTTCCGAATATATATAGAACGCCCAAATCTGACTTCGTATGAGGAAGTTATGATTTATCGAAGTTCCGGCTTAGCGGTGTGCAGCCCGAAATACTCGATTTGAGATCGAGCGGTTTTTAGCCGAAGCAATCTAAATGAGAATCAAAGATCTCATTGTTGGTATCAAAGCGATAAAAAGTTAGGCGAGAACGGACGTCAAACGAAGAAGTTATGAATTTATAACGAAAGTTTCTGTCGCGGCCTATTAAAAATAAGTAATAAAAAATAAATTCAAAATTAGCCGACGGAGTCTAAACGAAAGTTGTAGAGCGTAGTCTCACCTTCGCGTGGATATAAAGAACGTCGAAAACGGAGTTCGTATGAAGAAGATATGAATTTCCGAAGTTTATTTAATATTTTGTATTTAAATTTAATTGGAAATTCGGAAGCATTATCCGAAGGAGTCACCGATCTGATCCGAGGTACGCCCCGCGTACTCGAGTACGCCCAGCGTACTCCGAGGGATGTCGACACTCGCACTCGAGCACTTCGGATACGTAAGCAATGACGTTTTGGGCAGTACGCCCCGCGTAACGCAGTACGCCCCGCGTACTCCGAGGCTCCAGCCTCCTATAAATAGGATGCGAGGGTTCCGGGTATTTTTGCCAATTCCCTCTCATTTTCGTGTTGAAGCTCTGCATTTTTACCCCCGAAGCTACCCCGAAGCCCCGGTATCATACTCTAGCCCCGAGGCAAGTCCCGAGATCCCGAAGATCCCGAGAAGCGCGGTTCCCGAGTCGAAGCTCTGCCCGCGAGAAGTTCGATTTTCGAGGAGATCTTCCAGATCTGCTGTGGATTACTACTTCTATAAGCCGTAGTGCTGTCGGATCGTCTTCTGATCAAGTGAGTGTGTAGTTATTTCTTCTAATACAATAATACGAAGTATTTTATATAAAAATACGTGCTATGTGTATATATTTGGTTGTGTTATGTGTGAATGAGTATTCACTCTCTTCTATCTTATAGATCTGCTTATTTCGTTATGAGATATGTGTTATGTGTGTGTGTGCCTCATCTGTTATGCGATATATGTGTTGATTAAAGCATGCTATACAGGTTTTCTTTAAACTACGTATGAAAATATATATTTTATCTACTAATATGTTGGGTAGAACATGGGTAGATAGTTGGTGTGTAATAAACAGATGAGAGGCCTCGATGTTGTTGTTGTTGTTGATCTAGTTATTCAGCGGAGTATGGATAACGACCATGGACTCTTTCTAGACAGTCCAGTGGAACGCTAGCAGGTTCATAACCTGTAGGTGTTGTGAACGATGTGTTCACCGGTGTACTCTATCCCCCTCATGGTTGCCTTTAGGATATCTATTGTTGAGGAAACCCCTTCGCAGTGATGTCCGTCCCGATGAAAATCCTAGATTAGGTCCCTTGAGATAGTTGTTTTAGGGACGTAAAGTGAGGATAACGGGAATGGGTAATCGGGATAGTGATTGGTTGGTGAAATTAAATATAACTTATTTATTGTGGGTTGAAAACCCTATATGCTCACCAGGCTCCCAAGCCTGACCCACTCAGTTTTATTTGTATTACAGGAAGTGGCACAAGGGCGTAAGATGGATGGATCATCTTGTTGTTTTGTTTACAAGTCTGTATATGTATATATTTGTTGAATGACTTGTAATGTTTATCGTTTATGCTTTATGGTCTGTATCGGAACATGACATCCCGAGTTTTGATTATATAATGAAATGCATCTCTTGATGAAATGCTTTGATAAATATTATTTTATCATGTTTTGTTTTGGGAACAAATTCCGCAACTCTTTCAAATCAAAAGGATTTACTCTGAAAATATTTAAAAGCATAAATGAAAATCGGTCTTTTCTGGCCGAGATTTTGAGGATGTCACAGTTGGTATCAGAGCATTAGTTTAAGCGAACTAGGAATTTGTAGGATTTCTAGACTTAAACTTAGAATGCTAAGTGGAATTTTGAGATGTGTGTCTGTTGGATTTTAGACACGAGCACTAGTTTATTTTAGGAAAGTTGCCTAAAATGCTTTATGTGCTAAATGTTATATGTTGCAATATATGATATTATTTGTTTGGATCTACGGTCTGTTGCCGACCGGATCTGGAAACCTTATGTGTGTAGGATTCTAAGCGTATGCCTACGTTATTAGAACTAGCATGTAATCGTTTGGAGTAATAAGGTGAAATTATTCGGTGTAGATCAAAAATGGTGAGAACAAGGAGTGGCGTTGGAAACGCAGATGAAAACAGGAATCAACCGCCAGTGATTGAGCAAATACCTGTTGTAGCAGCAGCACCAGAACCAATAACAATGGCTGCGGTGCAAGCCATGATTCGGGCTATGCTAGCCGAACAAAGGGAGGAGATGCGACAAATGTTGCATAATAATAGGGATGAACCTATCATACCTATTGAGGAACCTGAATTGATTCCCGAGCAATCGGAGGAAGGGAACAATAGTCGCATGGTGAGTCAAGTTGGGACTCAAGAGGAACGAAGGAACGATCCAGAAAGGAGAAACAACAAGGATGGGCGTATGTACAAGAATTTCTTGGGCGCCAAACCGCCAAGTCTTTCTGGAAGCCCAAAGCCTGTTGAGATAATGGATTGGATCTCCGAAATGGAGATGGTATTTGAAAGTTGCGACTGTAGCAACAAACAGAAGACCGTATTTGCGGTTAGACAACTGAAGACTGGAGTCTTGAGTTGGTGGAAGTTGTTG
Organism: Lactuca serriola; assembly: GCF_051521515.1. Classification (NCBI taxonomy): domain Eukaryota; kingdom Viridiplantae; phylum Streptophyta; class Magnoliopsida; order Asterales; family Asteraceae; genus Lactuca; species Lactuca serriola. The sequence goes on from NC_136411.1 coordinate 341,722,370, forward strand.
GCAGATACTATGCCACGAGGAGAAGCCCTGAAAATGTCATGGGAGGAGTTCTTGGAACAGCTGAGGGTGCAGTATTGTTCAGAGATAGATCTGATTGATCTGAACAATGAGTTTCAAAACTTAAAGAAAGGGAAGATGAGCATAGATGACTATGCTACTGCATTTACTGAGAAGATGAAGTTGTTTCCGTACCTAGTGCCGACGGAACTCTCCAAGATTGAGAGGTTTGCTAACGGACTGCCTGCTGACTTTGGTCCGACAGTCAAAATGGCAACCACTCTGAAAACGGCTGTTCGTGCAGCTAAGAATGTGGAGGCCCAGCAGAAGGAAAAGGGTCTGGAAAGAATAGATGTTGGAGAAAAGAGGAAGTTCGATGGAACTTCAGGGTCCAACAAGAAAAACAAGTTCTCGAAGTCTGGTTCGAGGGGAGGTGGAGGTGAAGCGAAATGGTGCGACAAATGTAAGAAAAAGCATCATGGAAGATGTGAGGTGGCGAACACATGCTACAAGTGTGGAAAGCCAGGGCACTATGCCAATGAGTGTACCCTCACAAAGAAAGTTTGCTATGGTTGTGGTGAGGAGGGTCATATGTCAAGGGACTGCCCGAAGAAGAAGGAGGCAGCTAGACCCAACATTCCGCCAAAGCCAAAGGCGAGAGCATTCCAGATGACACTGGAAGCTGCTAAAGATGAAGCTGATGTCGCTTCAGGTACCTTTCTCGTTAACGAATTGCCTGCCCAAATTTTATTTGATTCTGGAGCCAATTACTCCTTTATATCGCATGAATTTGGTAGAAAGCTAGCTTTGCCTGTTGTTAGACTAGATAATGCTTTATTAGTCGAAGTTGCTAGTGGCAAGTTTGTACCTGTTAGCTATCGCATGAAAAACATCTTAATTGATCTGAATGGGAATAAGTTCCACGAGGAATTATTGCCTATCGAACTTAATGGTTTCGACATCGTATTGGGAATGGATTGGCTTAGCGCCAACGACGCCGAAATTTTATGCAAGAAGAAAATAGTCAAAGTAAACCCGCCTGGGAAAGATTCGTTTATGGTGTATGGAGATAAACGCAGAGTGAATTCTGGAATCATTTCATTGATGAAAGCCAGAAAATGTTTGACCAAGGGGTGTACATCGTATTTAGCATTCGTGATTGATGCTAAGAAGGAAAAGAAGGTGATGCAGAATATTCCAGTTGTGTGTGATTATCCGGAAGTATTTCCCGAAGATCTTCCTGGATTACCGCCTGATAGACAAGTGGAATTCCGTATTGACTTGTTGCCAGGAACAACGCCAATTGCGAAAGCACCTTATCGATTAGCACCGACGGAGATGAAGGAACTAATGATGCAACTTCAGGAGTTATTGGACAACGGTTTCATTAGACCTAGTTCATCGCCCTGGGGAGCTCCGGTGTTATTTGTAAAGAAGAAAGATGGAAGTATGAGAATGTGCATCGATTACAGAGAGCTGAACAAGGCAACAATAAAGAATAGATATCCGTTGCCGAGGATTGATGACCTGTTTGATCAATTGCAAGGTTCGAGCTATTTCTCGAAGATCGATCTTAGGTCAGGATATCATCAGCTAAAAGTAAGAGAGCAAGATATCGAGAAGACTGCATTCAGAACTAGATATGGACACTACGAGTTCTTGGTTATGTCGTTTGGACTAACCAATGCTCCAGCAGCGTTCATGGATTTGATGAATATGGTTTGTAACCCGTTCCTTGATAAATCCGTGATAGTGTTTATAGACGACATTCTGATTTACTCGAAAAGCCAGGAGAAGCATGGCAGACACTTGCGAGAAGTGTTAGAAGTCTTGAAGAAGGAGAAGCTGTATGCTAAGTTCCCCAAATGTGATTTTTGGATTCGTGAAGTCCAATTCTTGGGTCACGTGGTCAACCAAGAAGGGATAATGGTTGATCCAGCGAAGATCGAAGCTGTGACGAAGTGGGAACAACCAAAAAGTCCCACGGAGATTCGAAGCTTTTTAGGATTAGCCGGATATTACCGAAGGTTTATCCAAGGCTTTTCTTCGATCGCTAGTCCATTGTCAGCTTTGACCCACAAAGGAGCTACTTATGCTTGGGGTGAGAAGCATCAGGAAGCATTTGAGAAGCTAAAGAAGAAGCTATGCGAGGCACCGATACTTTCTCTACCCGATGGAGTTGAAGACTTCGCTGTTTATAGTGATGCGTCTGGTGTTGGTTTGGGTTGTGTTTTGACCCAAAGAGAAAAGGTGATAGCATATGCGTCTCGACAGCTGAAAGAGCATGAAAAGAACTACCCGACTCATGATTTGGAGTTGGCAGCGGTAGTTTTCGCTCTGAAAATATGGAGGCATTACCTCTATGGCACGAAGTGCAAACTTTTCACTGATCATAAGAGTCTCCAATACCTCTTTAATCAGAAAGAATTGAATATGAGGCAACGACGCTGGCTAGAATTACTTAAAGACTATGACTGCGAGATACTTTACCACCCCGGTAAAGCTAATGTTGTTGCTGATGCTCTCAGTCGGAAAGTCAATCCCGAAAGGAAGAGGCCAAGAGCGTTGAGAATTGAAGTTGTGTCAACTATTTTGGAAAGTATAAAGAAAGCTCAGAGGGAAGCTTCTGAGAAGAATGACAGAAAGGAGGAACGTTTGGGAAAAACGTTGGTGTTCGGTGTAAACAGTCATGGACTGAAGGTGTTCCAAGATCGGATTTGGATACCTAAGACAGGAGGAGTCAGAGATCTTCTGATGGAAGAAGCTCACAAGACCATGTACTCGATTCATCCGGGTAGCACTAAAATGTATAGGGACCTGAAACCCTACTACTGGTGGCCGATGATGAAGCTTGATGTTGCAAAGTATGTGGCCGAGTGTGTGACTTGTGCGAGAGTCAAGACACAACATCAGAAACCGTACGGGAGTTTAGAACCTTTGCCTGTGCCTATGGGTAAGTGGGAAGACATTGCTATGGATTTTGTCACTAAACTGCCCAGAACAAAGAATGGTCACGACATGATTTGGGTGGTCGTTGATCGATTCACTAAGAGTGCGCATTTCATAGCGGCCAGGGAGAAATGGTCTATGGATAAGCTTGCGAATTCTTACGTGAAGGAAATTGTGAGGCTTCACGGTGTTCCGTTAACGATTGTGTCGGATCGTGATAGCCGTTTCACATCGAGGTTTTGGAAAAGTCTACAAGAGGAATTGGGTACCAAGTTGTGTTTAAGTACAGCTTACCATCCGCAGACTGATGGTCAGAGCGAACGAACGATACAAACACTTGAAGATATGCTGAGAGCATGTACTCTGGAATTCCTAGGTAATTGGGATGAACATTTACCGTTGGTAGAATTTTCCTATAATAATAGTTTCCACTCGAGCATTAAGATGACACCTTACCAAGCTTTGTATGGACAGAAGTGTCGTACGCCGTCTTGTTGGCTTGAGGCTGGGGAAAAGCAGTTTATGGGACCGGAGTTGGTTCATCAAACTGCTGAAAAGTTGAAAATAATTAGGGAAAGAATGTTAGCGGCTCAGGATCGTCAAAAGAGCTATGCTGACAAAAAGCGAAGACCGATGACTTTTGAAGTTGGAGATTTGGTTTTGCTTAAAGTCTCGCCGTGGAAGGGACTTATAAGATTTGGTAAAAGGGGAAAGTTAAGTCCAAGGTTTATTGGACCGGTTAAAGTTCTTCAGAGGATTGGGAACCAAGCTTACAAGCTCGAACTACCAGAAGAACTGAATGGAATTCATAACACTTTTCATGTGTGTTATTTGAGGAAGTTCACGGGAGAAGTTCCCGACATAATTCCAATTTCTGAATTGAGAATTGATGAGAACAAAAGGTTGATTGAAGAACCAGAGGCAATTGTTGACCGAAAGACTAAGAAATTGCGACGCAAGATGGTTGGGTTAGTGCTTGTCCGATGGAAACACACGAATGGGCCGAATCTCACCTGGGAGACGGAGAGTGACATGATGGGTCGCTATCCGCATTTGTTTGTTGATGTGTGATTCCGGGGACGGAATCATTCTAAGGTGGAGAGAATTGTAACGCCTGTGTTTCCGGGCTTGCCGTTATTAGCAATATAATAGTCTAGGTTAACCTTTGTAACCCGTTTTGAAATAATAAGATTGTATTATTTGAGTATTATGTGTTTTGTGATTAATTGCTTAATTATGTGGTCTGATTAATTAAGAATAAAAATAAGCGTCAAAATTTAAGTGTAAAATAAACTTAATATCTTTGATCTATGTTGTAGTAGTTGAAACGAGGTTTCCGAATATATATAGAACGCCCAAATCTGACTTCGTATGAGGAAGTTATGATTTATCGAAGTTCCGGCTTAGCGGTGTGCAGCCCGAAATACTCGATTTGAGATCGAGCGGTTTTTAGCCGAAGCAATCTAAATGAGAATCAAAGATCTCATTGTTGGTATCAAAGCGATAAAAAGTTAGGCGAGAACGGACGTCAAACGAAGAAGTTATGAATTTATAACGAAAGTTTCTGTCGCGGCCTATTAAAAATAAGTAATAAAAAATAAAGTCAAAATTAGCCGACGGAGTCTAAACGAAAGTTGTAGAGCGTAGTCTCACCTTCGCGTGGATATAAAGAACGTCGAAAACGGAGTTCGTATGAAGAAGATATGAATTTCCGAAGTTTATTTAATATTTTGTATTTAAATTTAATTGGAAATTCGGAAGCATTATCCGAAGGAGTCACCGATCTGATCCGAGGTACGCCCCGCGTACTCGAGTACGCCCAGCGTACTCCGAGGGATGTCGACACTCGCACTCGAGCACTTCGGATACGTAAGCAATGACGTTTTGGGCAGTACGCCCCGCGTAACGCAGTACGCCCCGCGTACTCCGAGGCTCCAGCCTCCTATAAATAGGATGCGAGGGTTCCGGGTATTTTTGCCAATTCCCTCTCATTTTAGTGTTGAAGCTCTGCATTTTTACCCCCGAAGCTACCCCGAAGCCCCGGTATCATACTCTAGCCCCGAGGCAAGTCCCGAGATCCCGAAGATCCCGAGAAGCGCGGTTCCCGAGTCGAAGCTCTGCCCGCGAGAAGTTCGATTTTCGAGGAGATCTTCCAGATCTGCTGTGGATTACTACTTCTATAAGCCGTAGTGCTGTCGGATCGTCTTCTGATCAAGTGAGTGTGTAGTTATTTCTTCTAATACAATAATACGAAGTATTTTATATAAAAATACGTGCTATGTGTATATATTTGGTTGTGTTATGTGTGAATGAGTATTCACTCTCTTCTATCTTATAGATCTGCTTATTTCGTTATGAGATATGTGTTATGTGTGTGTGTGCCTCATCTGTTATGCGATATATGTGTTGATTAAAGCATGCTATACAGGTTTTCTTTAAACTACGTATGAAAATATATATTTTATCTACTAATATGTTGGGTAGAACATGGGTAGATAGTTGGTGTGTAATAAACAGATGAGAGGCCTCGATGTTGTTGTTGTTGTTGATCTAGTTATTCAGCGGAGTATGGATAACGACCATGGACTCTTTCTAGACAGTCCAGTGGAACGCTAGCAGGTTCATAACCTGTAGGTGTTGTGAACGATGTGTTCACCGGTGTACTCTATCCCCCTCATGGTTGCCTTTAGGATATCTATTGTTGAGGAAACCCCTTCGCAGTGATGTCCGTCCCGATGAAAATCCTAGATTAGGTCCCTTGAGATAGTTGTTTTAGGGACGTAAAGTGAGGATAACGGGAATGGGTAATCGGGATAGTGATTGGTTGGTGAAATTAAATATAACTTATTTATTGTGGGTTGAAAACCCTATATGCTCACCAGGCTCCCAAGCCTGACCCACTCAGTTTTATTTGTATTACAGGAAGTGGCACAAGGGCGTAAGATGGATGGATCATCTTGTTGTTTTGTTTACAAGTCTGTATATGTATATATTTGTTGAATGACTTGTAATGTTTATCGTTTATGCTTTATGGTCTGTATCGGAACATGACATCCCGAGTTTTGATTATATAATGAAATGCATCTCTTGATGAAATGCTTTGATAAATATTATTTTATCATGTTTTGTTTTGGGAACAAATTCCGCAACTCTTTCAAATCAAAAGGATTTACTCTGAAAATATTTAAAAGCATAAATGAAAATCGGTCTTTTCTGGCCGAGATTTTGGGGATGTCACAAATTTTCAGAAATAAACCCCCCTTTTTATGTTTATTGCATTCATCAAGACTTAGTTCACGCCTTACACAAAGAAGTGTAAACTTTGGGACGTGTCCCTGAGGATTCTACTCTGCTTACTTGTACTACCTGTTAGTGCAATAGAGCAATTTAATTGATATTTTTATTTGTTTAAATCGTGCACAACACCGGTTTTAATAATGTTCTCATTTGATCCTACTCCTATATATATATATATATATATATATATATATATATATATATATATATATATATAATTAGTTTTCAAAATCAGAAGCTAATTTTGAGGATCTCTAGGTATAATGCTAATTTATCACCTTTCACTACATAGGATCCATTGTAGTGATTAGTTAGTAATAAAGAATCAATAAATACCTGAAGATCCTTGATGTTAAGATCCTTAGCTAATTCTAATCCCATGATGAGTGCTTCATATTCTACTTCATTGTTGGTAGTGTCGAATTCACAACTAACTGTCTGGGGTATGATGTCCCCCTGTGGCGACTTTAGTATGATCCCTAGGCATGTTCCTTTCTGATTTGAAGCTCCATCTGTGAACAACATCCATCTTCCTAGTTGTTCGTCTTCTAGGAGTCGCTTGGCTTCCATGTCTACTTTGTTTTGTAGATCATCACTAATGATAACCACAAAATCTGCTAGTGCTTGTGATTTTATGGCGGATCTTGGTTCGTATCTGATGTTAAATGTACTTAACTTCACCGACCATTTTTTCCATCCTTCCTAACATTTCTAGTTATCTCATGACATTCTTGATAGGATAGTTAGTTTTTACATGTATAGTGTGTGTTTCGAAGTAGTGTCTTAATTTGGTAGAAGTAGTCACTATGGCAAGAATTAACTTTTCGAGGTGAGAGTACTTGGTTTCGGGATCCAGGAGACTTTTACTTACATAGTAGATAGGATGTTGGTCCTCGTTAAGTTCCATGACCAAAACAACACTTACCGCGTTTATGGATACCGAGAGGTAGAGAATAAGTGGTTCTCCATCTATAGATCTTGAAATGAACCTGTTAAGTGTTGCTACTCTTCCTGTTAGCCTTTGAATTCCTTTATTGAAGATAGGGATCTTAGTTCCATGATTGCTTTTATTAGTTCTAGGCTTGCTTCTATCCCTCTCTTGGTCACCTTGTATCCTAGGAACTTACTTGACTTAATTCCAAAGTGACATTTGAGTGGGTTCAGCTTCATAGTATACTCGTCCAGGATGTCAAACGCTTCCTTTCGGTCTCTAAGGTGATCTTCGGCTTTCATTGGCTTCACTACCATGTCGTCAATATAAACTTCCATGGTGTCCCTCAATTTGTCTTTGAACATCCGATTCACCAATCTTTTATATGTCGCACCTACATTTTTAAGACCAAAAGGCATTGCTTTGTAACAATATATACTTGTTGGTGTTATGAATGTAGTATCTTCTTGGTCTGATGGTTCCATTTGGATTTGTTGGAATCTTGCTGAAGCATCCATGAAGGTCTGGTGTTCATGGCCAACCATGACATCAATGTGAATGATATTTTCTTAATTGCCTTTGTTTTGTGTTGACACAACCTTTCTTTTTTCATATTGAATATGCTGACAATTATGATTGAGGATTAATTGTCCTACTATCGAGCCTAAGAGATGTTCACATTAAATACATCACCACATATATAGTGCCCTAATCAAGAAGAACTAATATAAATATGTGAAAAAGTTGGAAGAAATACTCCTATTTTTATAAAAAAAAATGCATGTTTAACAAATAAATTTGTACGAGACTAAAGGTCATATCCCGTAATCTTCCATCGCTAATTCGTTACTAATAATCCAATCGAGACCAATAAACCAATCAGCAGTAACATAAATATGTATACACCAACAATATTCTTCAATAAATGGTGTCTATCTTATAAAAGAAGAAAAACGATCATAGATATTCGATTCCACTTACCATGTTATTCTTAAATCGTTATCATCATTTCATTAGATGATTTAAGATTTTAATTGTTTCACCTTTAAAATCCATAAAGGGGATCAATTTATTTAATAAATATAAGGTAAGGTCATTCACAATCGATTAAACTATATAGAGTTCAATGGATTGTCACATCATCCATTAAACACTTATACAACAACACTCATAACTCATTAAACTTTTATTTGATCCAAATCTCCACTTTATTCTTTCTATTAAACCATTCAATGATCGGTAAACTCCTTCATTCAGCTTTACTCCATGCCATCACTCGCACTCCATTCAACTCTTATACAATCCTAATAATCATTTGATTCAAGTCTCATACTACTTGAATTATGGGTGCTCTAAACTGAACCATCTTAACACCTTACATCAACCCCTCTTAAGGCTACATGAGGATATCAATTGGAAAGTATTGACAATATTTTGATTGTACTAGGGTATGAAAATTTGACCCAATGTATGAAATTCTACTAATTAACCTATAGGATCCTATCTTGGGGCACACATCAACCCAATGTAAATATTTTTGGGAAGGCTAAAATTGAAGTAAACACTATACATTTTCTATAATGAGATATATATGTTACAAAATTAATTGAACAATATAAAAATCATAAAACTGTTTATGCGAACACGCAATCCAGATATCTATGACCTTTCTCGCTATAGCAACAAACTTATGAATAGTCAGATAAACTAGGTATAATCGAAATTCTCAAAATTTAAATACATACCTTGTGTTATATATTGGATTAGTGTCTGAGTCCATAACTATAATTGGGAAGACTTGACCCAACCCGACATGGTCCATTTGGGTTGCATGGGATCGGGACAATTGGATGGAAAAGATGAGGAAAAAGGATACTAGTGATTTATATTAATATATTATAAGTTCTAATATATTGATATATAATCATATTATTTAATTATTATTGATCAAGAATTAATTTATAATTAATTAAGTGATCAAAAGGAACTAATTAAATATGGACTCTTAGATATATATGTGTGATGGGCCATGTTCATTTAGGTTGGGCTAAGCTTTCATGGATAGTCGATGGAGTGCTTAACCTATGGATCATATGAAATGAAGGGTCATGGGTTTAACCCTAATCTCCACACTATATAAAGATGTCATTGGTTGGTGAAATGGCACTAGTGTGTGAACACAAAAGGGCAAGGCCGATTTCACTAGAGAGAACCAAAGTTTCCTTATTCTCAACGTTATTCCAAGTGTCCATGGTGTTGTGTGAACCATTTGAGGTGTCACACTTGGGCCACTAAGCACTCAAGCTTCATGAAGACAAGTTACATCAAAAAGGTATGTATTCTATCTATTTTATTACCCAAGTATCAAAGATTGTATGCTAGATAGGGTAATACCTTGGAAAGTTCATATTTGCATGTATAATAGAGAAAACATAGATCCAAGGTATTTAGGGTTTCATGTACACCATAGGAGTGTTAGAATGCTCAAAACCCAACAGTGGTATTAGAGCCATGGGTTGTTTTCTGTTATATTGATGGAAATGTTTTATTTTCAAAGTTGAAAAAAAAGGAAAAAAACATGACGTTTGTCAAATTTTAAGATAATTACATGTTTCTGTAAAAAACTATTTATTTGTAAAATTTGAATCATTTGCTATATCAGTTGATTCAAGTCAAATTTAGTAAAAGATAAAATGATATGATTATTTTATTAGTTTTAAAAGTTTGATCTAAAGAGTCTTTTTTTAAACCTCTATAAGTTATGGATATGAAAAGGTTTTTAAAAAAAATTGATTCAAAGTTTTTTATGGAGTTACAAAATTTGGTGTTAATGTTTTAAAGAATTCCATAACCTTTTTCTTAAGTTATGGAACATGAAAAGTTTCATCATAAAACAAGCATTTAACTCCATAAGTTATGGATTACCAAAAGTTTTATGTTTCCTTTATTTATGACTTAGTTTAGATTAATGGAAAAAAATTGTGTTTTAGTTTTTTTCAATCCTAATTAATCTAGAGGTAGTTCATAAAATGTGTTTTTGTAGCTTGTCCTCAAGTTACATAAAAGGTCACAATTATGAATCTTAAAACTCATAAAAGTGTCATAGGTTACATAAAAAATGAAGAGTCTTTTCATTAAATAGTATTATGACTCCATAACTTGTCCTCTAGTTATGGATGTTTAAGAGTCACTTCTTTAAAAATGTTATTAAAGAATAAGAGGTAACATAAAAAATGAAGAGTATTCATTTTAATTAACCATTAAACTCATAAGTTATGAAATGAAAAGTTTTGAATAGTTTCAAAACTTGCCCTCAAGTTTTGGAATTTGAAAAGTTTTCTTTCATGAATACTTTAATTCCAAGTTAAGCTCTTATAATTTTAAAACTTAAAATTCAACCCTTATACTTTATTATATTATAAGTTAATAATATTTATCTATATGTATAAGAGCAAGTCGTCTTACCATTAGTAGGCCTCATTCACAAAGCCGGTTTATAAGGGGGATATAAGGTTACAACCTATAAAATGGCAGTTTAATGGGTGTCCACTCTCACCCACCGCTTCCTTGACCGGTGGAGGGTCGTTAGCCGAACGGGTAGGACAAAGACTATAATTCTCCTTTCATTATAAGTATAATGATAAATACTAAGTAACTACACACTTATAAATTCTCAATCTTAGTTACTTAGGAAAATGTGAATAAGGTGCTAATCCATGAAATTACACTTTGCACATTGTTTAAATTGGTTAGTGGAGCGTGTGTTGTTAACCGGAACACTAACTCGTATTTAACAAGGTAGGCAAAGGGTAAATTAATATTTATCATAGTATCGATGGAGCGTGTGTGGTTAACCAGCACATCGATTGAGGGGTAAAAACTTAAGGGTACCAACTATATTTGCATGGTTATTCACACCTTGTTTTGTGATCCTCGACATCCCAGTCACAAAACCTAAAGGGCACACTCGAGATTGAAACATACCATTGAAAAGTTCAATGAATCTCAAAAGAACCTAGGAGTTTCAAAACCAATTAAAACCTAATAATACATTTTGTTTATCTTGGTGGAAATTGGTGAATCGTCATTCACCTACCTTCAAATATTTTATAGCTTGGATTACGACATCCCTCTTCCAAGTTATAAAATATTTTGTTGGGTCCTAGCCTTAATATTTCATATTAGGTGTTATATTAGGGACTTTAGATCAACTATCTTGATTATCTCCCAAAAGATGTCTGGTTCAGACATCTATGATCCTCCCAAATCTCTTGGAACTTCACTTCCTCCACCTCCTCCAATTATTCTCCCTAACCCACATGTTCAAGGTCACTCAAGCCCTATTAGCAAGCAAGGTCTATGTGTGATCGCATCTTGGAGATAAAGTCACATATTAACAAGCCGAGAGATTTGGGTGTCAAAGTCTTGAGAAAGTTAGTGTTTCAATTACTTTCTAAGTCACATAGTAAGTTCCTTTGGGACTCTTATAAAATAGACTATGACAAGACCCTTAAGGATCTTATCTATTTGCTTGGTGTTGCTGAATCAACAATGATTTGGAAGGTTAGTAAAGCAAATTTGATTAGAATATCGACTTCCCAAAACTTTATGGACATTGATAATGGTGACAATGGAAATCCAGAAAAAGCATTCTCTTCCCAAGGAAAAGGATTCACCATAGTCAACAAGGTTGACCAAATGGTAAAGAGAAAAGCTAAGTATCTGATTAGGCCATGTACCATTCCCAAATGGTCCATATGGTTCTATTGCCAAAAAGAAAAGACATTGGTTGCAAAGCTGCCAAATTTACCTGAAAGAACATAAGGCTGGTAAAGTAAATAAGTTTGACTCTACTTCAGGTAAAGTCCACTATCTAACTCGATTAAGTTTCTATTTTGAGATTCTTATTACATGATGTGAGTGGGTCACATGTTGATGTTTTAAGAATTAAAGGAAAAAGTGAAGGAAATTTAAAGAAAGAGTATGTTGAATCTGATCGCGAAGATGGATTTCTATCGCTTAATTGAAGATCGGGTTCTTGAGCTACTCTTAGGAGTTATGATAGATTGCTAGGAAACATGTAATAGCATAGTTTTCATTTAAAGTTTCATTGTAAGGAAAAGTTTTTTTTTCCGCATTTTATAAATAAATAAAAGTTTGTTTTACTTTATTTTATATCTCCTTGCAATGACATTTATGAAAACTTGATGTTTGTATGTTTCTAGCAATAATGGAAATATGAATTTGATTCTTTCATTTGTGGTAGTGTCTAAATTTACCAAATAAGAAAAGATTCTCATCGCCCAAGGTTTCAGTTTGATAGAAACTTGGAAATCATACAAGTTGTATAGTATGATGAATGAGAACTTTCAGCTTTGGAAAATTAAGACTAGTTCCTTGTTCACATGTATATCTGTGTCAAGTGAAGGACAAAGGGATCAAGTACACAGTCTTGTGCACTGATCAAGTCCACCACAAAAGATCTATAAGACTATTCATCATGATTTACTAAAGTTTAGTAAATATGGTTATACTTACAAGCTTAAGCATAATTCTGAGACATTGGAAAAGTTCCAGTGTATGGCAGAAGGAATGAGAAGAATCAAATTAGGCAGAAGGATAAAAGTTTCTCAAATCTGAAGAGATGGGAGAATACTTTAGTATCATGCTATATGATCATCTTAATGATTAAGAGACCTTATCACAATTCATCCTCTAAGTTCATTATGATAGCTAAGCTGAGGAGCTATGAATAGTTGAAGTGGTCAAATAAAGAAAATGATTCATACCTCATTCCAAAAAAAATTCTTAGAGTCATACTCCAAGATTGTAACTTGAGTTACATATCTTAAAGAAAGGTTTATTAACACTAGTCAAATGTAAGAGTAAAGTGTGTCCTACTCTTGTACATTTGCAATTGGTAAGTTGTGATGTTTTGGATAAAACAAAACCAACTAAGGCCAATTATGTGAAGTGTTTGGCAAGATAGTATTATATGTCAAGAGGACAGTGGGAGTCTTAAAGATCCTAAAAAACAAATTTCAAGATCTAATCAAGAATAAAAAACCTGCAGTTTAACACTAGCACACGACGTGAGGTTTATAACCTATCGTGTTGACATATTTCTATTTCAGTGCCCATTCCAGTTAAAGTTGGCTTTGCATATGAGTTCTTAGAGATCTCAATTGGATGCATAACAACTTGGAAGCCATGGCAGGCCCTTGAGCTGCTAGGTGGCAAGAAATTAAGATTGAGTGTAGTCCATATGAGTTTGGATTTGTCATTATCCTTGTCTTTTGATCGTGGTTTTGATAAATTCACGTGGATAAGAACACATACACAATAAAATTTAAGGGTAATAAGGTTTCTCTCCGATTCATGAAAATGATGGTGAGGAAACACTTCCACCAAGTAGATTTGAAGCAGATGGTAAAAGGTCTAAACAATTGAGACTATGATTACGACATCCGTTTTCATAGTTTTGAAATTGTTTAGACACACATGCATGCTATCTAGGGAAAGGTGTATGATTTTGATAAAGTTTTTATTAAAGCATCTTGTATCAAAAGTCTAAACTTTGGTAAGAAATTTAGTAAAGTATTGACTTCTAGAAGTCCAGTTGAATTGAGACTATGATTACAACATCTGTTTTCATAGTTCTGAAATTGTTTAGACAAACATGCATGCTATCTAGGGAAAGGTGTATGATTTTCATAAAGTTTTTATTAAAGCATCTTGTATCAAAAGTCTAAACTTTGGTAAGAAATTCAGTAAAGTATTGGCTTCTAGAAGTCCAGTTGATTTCTGAGTACATGTCAAAACTAGTGGGAGCATAAGTGTTATGCTAATAATCATCATGTTAGTGGGAGCATGATAATTATGATAAAGCTTGCAAGTCAGTAATTTTAATTATAGAAAACAAAACTTTCAATTCGTGGAGTTGCAGGGGTTGAAAAGTTGTTTTGCTATAATTAAGGGAGAGGAAATTATACTTCATTTCAATTCTAAAAGCTTAGATTGAGGTTTTAATCATCTTTAGTCAAGGATATATATGAATTTTGTGTTGGAATGGCTCAAGATAAGGAAATTCTATATATGGGTCTATTATTTGCGTTCTAAAATTCGATTATGATTACGACATCCCTTTTCATAATCTGAATTATGAGAACTTGGCAAATAGAAATATTCTAGCAAAAGGAATGGTCTAGTATCATGTCTTTATATGAGACATCATGAATTGTGTCCCGTATGCTTAAGATATATTATCGATTGCATGTGCTATAATATTCATCCTTTCTAAATTTTCCAAATGCCTGGGGCATTAAGAGGGAAAAGGTCTAGAATTGAATATGACTAAAATGATTAAGCAATTGTCGAGGACAATCTAAGGTTTACTAATGATTGGTTCCTAAGGGTCAGTTGGAAGTACAGTGCTAATTTTTGGAAGGACCATATTTACATATTCTGAAAAGAGGCAACTCTTGTTCAGAAGTGATAGTCAAAATAGGAATATGGGAAGGTTGAAGTTGTTCAATAAATTAATCTGTGTAAGATTATGAAACTTAATGCAAGAAGGATGGTTCCAAGGAGTTGATCTCCTTTGTAATGCTCTGTAATGTTTGTTTTCAAGTCTTTGTGACTTTGTGTATAATCATTTCAACAGGATCAATGCATATAAGTTTAGAATATAACAAATTTAGGTAGATGGCGGGGATTTGGAATTCTTGCATTTGTGGTAAGGATTTGGGAGTGTGAAATTAGAATCATATAAATTATGTTTAATTGGTTTATTTCACAAAGTAAGGATCATAGACAAACATAGAGTGCATACTTAGTGTATGGCAAAGCTATTGTTTAGAAAAACATAGTGTACATGCTTGGAGCATGGGACAACTAGTGTTTTTAATTCAAGTATAAAGTTGATAAAACCGAAACAAAGAATAATGAGTAATCAGTATGGTGATAAATAAAAGGTGTTTTATTTATATTCATAGGTTTTGATACCATATTAGATTCAATTATTCTTGTGTTTCATTTTGCATGTTTTGACTTCCAGAATAAACTAGGTCATTCTTCCCGAATGACTAATGTCACACCCCAAAACCAAGAACGGCGGAAACGTTATGGGGCGGAGGACGTCATGTGTAGTATCACAACACAGTAAATGTAAATAATTAAACAACATCATCCATTGCATTAAATATATAATTTTAATACAAGTGTGTTATGTACAACTATAGACACCAAAAATAATGTAACACAAAATAATATGAGATGAGTCTTGAATGCACTCCATCTTCTCAAAAGCTGGCCTCGGTACCTGTCTACTGATGACCTGAGAATACAAGTTATTTTGAAAGAGTTTATCAGCATTAAGCTGGTGAGTTCATAAGTATTTTAGTGTCAATGTTTGTTGGCAAAAACGTTTGAACCTGTCTTAATGTATAAGTTTGTAAAAATGTAAGTAAAAGTTTGAAAGTGTTTGCAAAAGTTTGAATCTCTCAGAAAATCCTATATTTTCTATAAAAGTAACCTTCTACCAAGGCTTAACTGTCTTGTATACTCGTTTGTTGTAAAAGTGTGTAATTACCCAAGTAACTATCATTTAATAAAATATAGTTTGTACATTAATGCTAAAGTGAGATTATCACTAAAATATGTAATGGGTAAATCATTGTAGTACTGTAGCTTTGTATAATAAGAACTACTGCTGTACTAATTACTACTACCTTAAACCGGATTTATATTAAGGTATAATGTGATAAATTTCACCATGCTATCGACTGGTAACAACGACATAATGAATGGTCGTAATAAAGAAATGACGTTTGGCACCCACAGACCTGCAGGTCCGGCTGTAGCTAGCAGCAAGGTGTAGGATAGTCAATCCAGTATAGATCTATACGCAAACTCACGCTCTCCCTCCAAGAGAATTCTGGCTACAACTCGGGCCATGACATTTAAGGCATGCTCCGACACAGTGGATCACAATTGTCAACGTATTCATGTATATGTAATGTTTCTCGTTCTAGTATAGCTGTATATGTACTTGTTTCTAGTATAGCTGTATATGTACTTGCGTTACCCCGATGGTAACTAACTATTGATGTACTGATAAGTATAAAAATGAAGTACTTTTTGTTGGAATAGTGTCTAAGCCCGTAACTATATTTGGTATGTACTTGACCCGGTTGTGCATGGTCCTTTTGGGTTGCCTTCTCCAGAGCAACTTGACAAGGTAATTTAAGGAGAAAGAGAGAGTATTATGATTTATTAATATATTATAAGAATAATATATTAAAGGAGAAATCATATTTATTTAATTAGTATTGGTCATAAATTAATTAAGAATTAATTTAGTGGTCAAAAGAGATTAATTGAATAAAGGGGTATAAACTGTCAAATGTGTGATAGTTGAGTTTTAGGTTAAGGAAACCTAATGGGCTTAAGGGGGAACGAAATTATGATGGGTAACCATCATATTTTCGTCCAAGGGCCTTATTCCAGAAGGTTCCATGGCCTGCTTTGTGGTTAAGCTGTCCATTAGGGTTTAGAGTGAAACCCTAGTAATCTGTAACTATAAATATGACCCCTAGGGCATGAATTCGGCTACCACTTGATTCTAAGAGTACCCTAGGCCGAATTCTAGCCTCCCTCTCCCTCTCTCATATTGCCTTCTTGCTTGTGGGGTTTGTGAACCATTAGAGGAGTTGCATTTGTGACTCTAGGCTCAAAAGAAGAAGATATACAAGATCTAAGTCAATCATTGAAGAGGTAAACATCTAGATCTGATTCTATATGTTATTTCAGTTGTTTATATGCTAGATTAGGGTTTGTAAGTCTTGGAATCAAAGCATGTTCAATAGTGAAACCTAGATCCAAGCATTAGGGTTTGTATGAGCACATAGGAATGTTTCTTATGCATAAAACCCATCAGTGGTATCAGAGCTTTGATTGGTTTTAGTTGTATGTGATGCTTAACTGCCATATTTGCTGAGAAAACGATTTTTTGGTCCCTGCCCGACTCAACTCGGCGAGTCACTACCTGGACTCGGCGAGTTGGCCCCTACTCGGCGAGTCCAGGCCTGACTCGGCGAGTCAGTTCGTCAGAATTAGGGTTTTTCGGGTTTTTGGCTGCTGTTTTGACTTGGACTTGATGCTTAATTGTTTTATGAAGTTAAAATCCGAATTTTATCTATATTAAGTGTTTATCCTTGCCAAAAGAATAGATAATTTCAAATCTTTTTAAATATTAGTTATTCATGTGATAAATATGGATTATTTAAAAATTATTTGGTAATTATCTAATGACTAAAATTAAGACTAGGTCAAATATATATAATTATGAAATTAATTGGTTAATTTGAATTATTTGTTATTTGATCCCTTATGTTTTGAAAAGTTCAAAACTTGCCCTCAAGTTTTGAAATTTGAATTTTGTAATTAAAAGTTTAATTTTGAATAATTTAAATTTCAAACCCTTAGAATTTTACAAGTTTAAAATTCAACCCTATACTATTATATATTACAAGCTTAATTAATATATATATATATATATATATATATATATATATATATATATATATATATATGTATAACTTAAATGCTAGTCTTACCGTTAGTAGGCCTCATTCACGAAGCCGGTCTATAAGGTGGGTATAAGGTTGCTGCCTATAAAATGGCGCTTAGTGGGTGTACACTCACACCTACCGCTTGCTTGACTGGTGGAGGGTCGTTAGCCGAACGGGTAGGATAGGGCAACCCTCTACTCATTAAAAGTATAATGTTGAATACAAAGTAACTACATGATTTTTGCAAATTCCCATTCCTAGTTACTTTAGGGTAAAATGTGAAAATGATGCTAATCCATGGAATTACACTTCGTACCCTTGTCAAACGTTGATGGAGCGCGTGTGGTTAACCGGCACATCAATTTGGGGATGACATAGGTAGCGAAGGGTGACTCGATGTTTGTCATAGATCAATGGAGCGTGTGTGGTTTACCGGCACATTGATTGGGTAATAGTGACATTGGGTGCACCACGTTAATTCGCATGGTTATTCACAAATTTGTTTGCGATCCTCGGCATCCCAGTCGCAAATTTGAAATGCATATCGAGATTTAAACATGCCATTGAAAAGTTCAATGAATCTCAAAGATCTAGGAGTTTTCAATACATTTAAAACCTAAATTGCTTTTTCGTTTTTCATGGTGAGAATTAGTGAATCGTCATTCACTTACCTTCAAATTATTTACTTTTAGAGTACGGCATCCCTTTCTAAGTTGTAAATAATGTTGTTGGATCCTAGCCCTAATTTCTCATTTGGGTGTTTAATTAGGGATTCAATTCTAATCAAACTTTGTTCCTTTCTTTTTCAGATGTCTGCTAACAACAACAACAACAACGCTTCTGGGTCATTCTCGTTGATGAACTTGTGTCAGAAAGTGACATTTGATGGTTCAAACTTCAACGAGTGGATGAGGTACATTCGCATGATCACACGCTACGAGGACAAAGAATATGTCCTCGATGAGAAGCTTGAGAAGATCATCCCAGATGTTGCTACTCCTGAGGAATTGGCCGCCTTTGAGGCCCACGAGCGTGATGCCACGAAAGTTCACTGCATCATGCTGGCCACCATGAACCTCGAACTCCAAAAGTCCTATGAGGACATGTATCCATATGAAATGCATCAGGATTTGCTGGACAGGTATCACCAGAGCGCGAGGCAAGAGCGCTATGAGATCATTATTAACATGATCACCGCTAAGATGGGGAGTGGAGAATCCCTAACCTCTCATTTGCAGAAAATGCAGAGGTATGTTGATCGTCTTCTCAAACTTAATGTTAAGTTTGATGAGGATTTGGCTATCGACATAATCCTCCACTCCTTGCCCTCCTGCTACAATCAGTTTAGGATGACCTACCATATGAACAAAGAGGAGGTCTCCTTGAGCAAGCTCCAAGGACTTTTGAGGACTGCTGAGAGCAACCTCAAAGACAAATCCGTTGCACCGTCACCTGCTGTGGCCGCTCCTGTGATGGCAATAGGTCAAGGAAAGGGCAAAAAGAGGAAGGCTCCATGTAAGAGCCACCATAATGGGAAACCCCATGATGGTTCGTCCTCAAGTGGGACCAAAGTTGGCTCCGTTAAACCCTCTTCCGATCCTAAAGAAGCAGAGTGCTTCTATTGCCACCAAAAGGGCCACTGGAAGCGAAGCTGCCCTCAATATCTGCAGGACATAAGAGATGAGAAGATCAAGCCCACATTTGCAGGTATGTATTCTATTAAATCTAATAACTCATCATTTGCTACTTCATGGGTTCTTGATACAGGATGTGGTTAGGAATAGATTTAGAGAATTGCTGTTATTCGCCAGATATGGCAAGAAACATTATTTCTTTTCACGGGTTGTTTAGACAAGGTTTCAGATATTCTTTTGATAATAATAATGGTTCTATTAATGTTTATTTGAATGGTGTCTTTTATTTCAATGCATTACCTTGTAATGGGATTTATGAATCTGTGATGATTGTTGATAATTTTGGAAATAATGTTTTGAATATTGATTCGTCTACTAGTCTAGACAAAGCATGCTTGTGGCATTGTCGCCTTGGCCATGTCAACAAGAAACGCATAGCCCAACTCCAAAAGGATGGAGTGTTGGAGTCATTCGACCTTAGGGACAATGACACATGTGAGTCTTGTTTACTTGGGAAGATGACCAAGTCACCCTTTACTGGCACTTGTGAAAGGGGTGAGGGTTTATTGGATCTCATACACACCGATGTGTGTGGGCCCTTTAGATCCACCACAAGGGATGCTTGCCGCTTCTACGTGACTTTTACAGATGATTATAGCAGATATGGATATATCTACTTGATCAAGCAAAAGTCGGAAACCTTTGAAAAGTTCAAAGAGTTTAAGAATGAAGTGGAGAATCAGCTGGGCAGGAAAATCAAGATGCTTCGGTCAGATCGAGGAGGAGAGTACCTAAGTCTTGAGTTTCACGACTATCTAAAAGAATGCGGAATCATTTCGCAATTGACGCCTCCGAGAACGCCACAATTGAATGGTGTGGCTGAGAGACGTAATCGGACCTTGTTGGACATGGTTCGTTCTATGATGAG
Organism: Lactuca serriola; assembly: GCF_051521515.1. NCBI lineage: Eukaryota > Viridiplantae > Streptophyta > Magnoliopsida > Asterales > Asteraceae > Lactuca > Lactuca serriola. The sequence goes on from NC_136411.1 coordinate 341,742,677, forward strand.
TCGGACTTCGTTACCAGTAGCTTTTTGGGGGTATGCCTTAGAGACTGCCGCCCACATACTTAACTTAGTTCCCACTAAGAAGGTTTCCAAGACTCCTCACGAGATGTGGATAGGGAAGGCTCCCTCATTGGCACATATCAAGGTTTGGGGTTGCGAGGCTTTCGTAAGACGAGAGACTCACGACAAACTAGAACCTCGTAGTGAGAAGTGTTATTTCATTGGCTATCCGCAGAAGTCTTTTGGCTACCTTTTCTATAGACCGAGTGACAATGTTGTCTTCGTTGCTAGAAGAGGGGTTTTCCGAGAAAGGGAATTAATAAGCCAAGAAGACAGTGGGAGGCAAATTGAACTTGAAGAGATTCAAGATCAAAGCGATGAAGGAACCTCGGACACTGGCACTCAACTTGAGGAGGAAACTCCTGTTGAACCTATTGACGAGTCTCTACCTCTTCGACGTTCCACTAGGGCTAGTTTTCCACCCCAGTTTTATGGCTTTCATATTACTACTGAAGGGGATACATTTATTAGTGATAGTACACTAGTGAATTTGGATGAACCTAGCAGCTATAAGGAAGCCATGGCAGGCCCAGAGTCTGCAAAATGGAAAGAGGCTATGGACAGCGAGATTCAGTCCATGTACGACAACCAAGTTTGGAATTTGGTTGATAATGTACCGGGTCGTAAGACAGTCGGGTGCAAGTGGATCTTCAAGAAGAAGACGGACATGGATGGGAAAGTGCATACTTATAAAGTGCGATTGGTTGCGAAGGGCTTTACTCAAACTCCCGGAGTTAACTATGATGAGACCTTCTCGCCAGTTGCGAAGATAAAGTCTATTAGGGTGATGCTTGCCATAGCTGTGTTTCATGATTATGAAATATGGCAGATGGACGTGAAAACCGCTTTCCTTAATGGAAAGTTGGCTGAGGATGTCTACATGAATCAGCCAGAGGGTTTTGTCGATGCGAAGCATCCAAATAGAGTATGCAAGCTTGAGAAATCCATTTATGGATTGAAACAAGCATCTCGCAGGTGGAATCTTTGTTTTGATGAGAAGGTTAAAGAGTTTGGCTTTCTGCGAAGCGAAGATGAATCTTCTGTGTATGTCAAAGCCAGTGGGAGTATAGTAAGCTTCCTCGTATTGTATGTCGACGACATACTACTCATAGGAAACGATATCCCAACCTTGCAGGAGGTCAAGTCCTGGCTTGGGAAATGTTTCGCTATGAAGGACCTCGGAGAGGCTGCTTATATTCTGGGAATAAGAATAGTTAGAAACAGGGAAAAGAGACTGATAGGACTCAGTCAGGATACATGCTTGGAAAAGGTACTAAAGCGTTTTAGTATGGAAAATTCCAAGAAAGGGGAGCTGCCAATCCAAAGCAATACCAAGCTGAGTAAGACTCAGAGCCCGAGTACAGAGACAGAGATAGCTGATATGAGTTGAGTACCTTACGCTTCCGCAGTAGGCTCTATCATGTACGCTATGACTTGCACTCGCCCTGATGTGGCCTTCGCCTTGAGCATGGTCAGCAGATATCAAGGGAACCCTGGTAGAGCTCATTGGATTGCAGTTAAGAATATTCTTAAGTACCTTCGGAGGACCAAGGAATCGTTTCTAGTCCTCGGTGGGAGTGATGACTTAAGGGTACGAGGGTACAGTGACGCCAGTTTTCAGACGGATCAGGATAACTTCCGATCGCAGTCGGACTGGGTCTTTACCCTAAATGGAGGAGCAGTGACTTGGAAAAGTTCCAAGCAAGAGACCGTAGCTGATTCAACGTGCGAATCAAAATATATTGCGGCGAGCGAAGCGTCAAAGGAGGCTATATGGTTGAAGAACTTCATTGGAGACCTTGGAGTTGTGACATCCATAAAAGAGTCGATGGAAATTTTTTGTGATAATGAAGGTGCGGTTGCTTTGACCAAGGAACCGAGAGATCATGGCAGATCTCGACATATTGACAGAAAATACCATTTTATCAGACATCGGGTAGAAGAGGGACTCCTCATTGTGAAGAGGGTATCATCAGAAGAGAACCCAGCAGATCCCCTTACGAAGGGACTGAGTAGGGTCAAACACTTGCAGCACGCTAAGAGCATTGGGCTGAAGGATGATATAAGTTTGGATTAGATAGGAAATGTGTAATAGATAGTTTGTACTTGACATTTGATGAATAAATGAAATTGTATTATTTATGAGTAAAGTTACTATCTCATGTTGGTTATTTATCTATTGTTTCCATTTTTGCATGTTTTGACTTCCTGAATGATATGATTGTTCAAAAGGTCCACAGTCAGTCATATTTTGGAAGTAGATATGAATTAAGACTGTCATGAATTGTTTGTAGATTGTCTGAAAGGTTTTGGACATAGCAAAGGTTTGCTGCAAAGTTCATGAGTGCTTGTGAATATGAGTTGAGCATTGGATTAAACCTGAGTTTGCTGTGTCACTTAGTGGTGTCTTATCTTAAGTGATCGCAAAGTGATAACATCATATAGTCTTAAAACTTAGAGATATGGTTGTTGTTTGCTGGTTGGTTATACATTGATAATGTGCAAACGCATCAGTAACTTGATGTTATAAAACACATTATTGTGTGTGATCCATTAGCAAATGATAGATGCATATGAGTCGAAGTTGATCTGTTCCTTTTATTCTATGAGGATAAAAGTGATATATTGGCCACTTGATGATTTGGTTTGACTTATGTGCCGGGCCCGGTCAGAATGAAGTTGATGTGTTCAACTAAATTCTATGTCAAACAAATCGGAAATCAAGGAACTACTGCTGGACAATAACCATTGTCAGCATAATATCCAGAACAGAGGATTATACGATCCCTTATCTAAAGGACAAGTTGATCAGAGTTGACAGCGAAGTATAAGAGCTATGATTGCTAATTGGATTCTAAAGTCATATGTGAGATATAGTTACTAGACTTATCCAAGTGGGAGACTGTTGGAATAGTGTCTAAGCCCGTAACTATATTTGGTATGTACTTGACCCGGTTGTGCATGGTCCTTTTGGGTTGCCTTCTCCAGAGCAACTTGACAAGGTAATTTAAGGAGAAAGAGAGAGTATTATGATTTATTAATATATTATAAGAATAATATATTAAAGGAGAAATCATATTTATTTAATTAGTATTGGTCATAAATTAATTAAGAATTAATTTAGTGGTCAAAAGAGATTAATTGAATAAAGGGGTATAAACTGTCAAATGTGTGATAGTTGAGTTTTAGGTTAAGGAAACCTAATGGGCTTAAGGGGGAACGAAATTATGATGGGTAACCATCATATTTTCGTCCAAGGGCCTTATTCCAGAAGGTTCCATGGGCTGCTTTGTGGTTAAGCTGTCCATTAGGGTTTAGAGTGAAACCCTAGTAATCTGTAACTATAAATATGACCCCTAGGGCATGAATTCGGCTACCAATTGATTCTAAGAGTACCCTAGGCCGAATTCTAGCCTCCCTCTCCCTCTCTCATATTGCCTTCTTGCTTGTGGGGTTTGTGAACCATTAGAGGAGTTGCATTTGTGACTCTAGGCTCAAAAGAAGAAGATATACAAGATCTAAGTCAATCATTGAAGAGGTAAACATCTAGATCTGATTCTATATGTTATTTCAGTTGTTTATATGCTAGATTAGGGTTTGTAAGTCTTGGAATCAAAGCATGTTCAATAGTGAAACCTAGATCCAAGCATTAGGGTTTGTATGAGCACATAGGAATGTTTCTTATGCATAAAACCCATCACTTTTATGTCTATACATGTATATATGATATATAAGTAATATGGAAACGACCTTCGGATGGTTACCCGAAATCTCACCAGACCACATCCAAATCGAGAAAAAGGAAATAGGGCGGATGGCCTTCCTAAGCCCTTTAAACATTATTTATATATCTATACATATATGGGCATGCAATTGTATATATAAAAGCATAAATAAGTTTTCATAAGACATTTGAAGCATAAATATAATTTCAAGAGAAGATCGACTTGATTTCGATCTATAAAACAATTTGAAGGCATAAGTTGATGAAACAGTTTAAGTATAAGAAGCATTTGTTTGAATCACAGTCTATAAATAAGTTTGGATAGTAAAAGAGTTTGTAAAACATTTCAAAGTAAAGTAGTTTGATAAACTGTTTGAACAGTGGTAAAAATCGTTGTTTTCCTAGTTATTAATCACAAGTGATTAAATGCAATCACATGTGATTGAAGCAATAACTATAAGTATTTGACTTGTATTCCCCCCCCCCCCCCATAAAGCATTTAAAACATTTAAAATCATTTCAAAGGTTGATTTAAGGGGTATGAACTCACCTGTGGTGAGTCGTACGAATTGCAGTGTCGGATACCGTGCTAGGTGGCAAACGGAGACTTGTTTACACGCACGAGCCTAGTTATCATATAATAAGCATATATATAACTAATTAGACAAAGAATAACTTAATAAATAAGTTAGGACACTTAGGAACATGTAAACATTTTTTATAAGTGTTTAAGGTCCAAATGGTTGCATCTAAGCTGCTACGGGACAAGGCAAAAGGGTTTGAAACATCAAATGGCCTTGCATAAGAGTTCACCACCCAAAAAACCCCACCCTTTGGAGTTTACGGCCGTAAACTCATGGGTTTATGGCCGTGAACTCCTCACATGGTGGTTTTGGGTGTTTTAAAGTGTTATCTTGATCCTAGAACACTCCTAGCTTTGTTGGAATAACACATGAAGTAGTTTAAGGCCCTAGAATGCTCCATAGGGGAGTTTACGGCCTATAGTCCATATACCCTAGAGTTTACGGCCGTAAACTCCTATGGGTGATGGCTTTTAATTCATTTGAGGCACTTGCACATCAAGGATGGCTTCCATGATTTTATCTAAGGCTAATGGGGACAAGAGGCACACTTTTATGCCTTTACTTGGAGTTTACGGCCCAAGAGGTGTTCCTTGGCCGTAAACTCCCTTTAAGGGATGTTCTTGATGTCTTTTACTCCCCATTCAAGTCCGATGCATTTAAGGGTAACAGTCTTAAGGCCTTAGGGGTGTTTGGAGTGCTTTTAACCCTTGGAAAAGGGGTTTACGGCCCAAGAAATGTTCTTGGCCGTAAACTCCTATAAACTTATGATTTTGAAGTGTTTTGATGTCTAAAATAGGTACAAGCATTTGAGGGTTAAAGTCCTTAAGCTTTAGGGGTAGTTTAGGGCACATTTAGCCCTTGAAAAGGGGTTTACGGCCCAAGAGAAGTTCTTGGCCGTAAACTCCTATTACTTGATGATTTTGGATGCTTTCTAATCTATAAAGATCATACACAAGGTCCTTATTAAGTTGCCTAACATGGGGATGGGTCTAGGAAGCCTTAAAGTTCCATTTTGGAGTTTACTCCCCAAGAACGTTCTTGGGCGGTAAACTCCCGGATCTTGCAATCTAAACATGTAATTGATGTTATAAAGCATCTAACAAGTATTGAAACACATTTAGTAAAGTAGACTCACAATCTGGGATGAAAACCCGAAGATCCGTCAGAGAGAATATGGCTTTTCTCTAATTGGAATTGTGAATAATGAATTAATTTAATTCAGAAAACTATTTATAGTCCTGGAATATTTTGGCAGAAAATATTTTTATTCCTGATATTGGACTGTAACATTATGAAACTTGAAATGCTCAAATTTCACAAAACCAGGAGCATCCACTCTCCTGATATCTCCTTAAACATAAACCCTAATGTACACAAACTTGTTCGGAAAAGTGTGAAAATCACAGAAACTGGACTAGCTTCTATTTGATATATAATGTTTGTACAATGGAAATTTCGGGTTGTCACAACTAAGTTATTCAAACCATCTACAGTCGGTCATATGTTAGAAGTAGATATGAATCAAGACTGTCATGGGTTGACTTGTAGAGGTCTAAGATGTTGGACAAAGTGGTGCTACAACACTCATGAGTGCTCATAAGTTCTGAGTATTGGATTCAACCCGCGCTCATTTGAATCACTTCATGGATTTTATCACGAGTGATCATGAGACGATAATATCTTATATTCTTCAAACCTAGAGATATGAGTTGTTACTATGAGTTGGTTATACATTGATTGTACAAAAATGCATTGGTAACTCGATGTTATAAAACATGCTTTTGTGTATGATATAACAAGTAGTAGAACAAGCCATATGAGTCGAAGTGTATCCATTCCTTTTACCTTCGAGATAAAAGTGATATCTGTGGGCCCCTCGATGATTTAATGATGACACATGTGAGTGCTTGGCCAAGCCATGACTGATTTGATGTGTTCAATCAATCAGTCGTCATGAATCGGAAATCGGGAAACAACAAATGGACAGAGAGAATGATTTATAATACATGTCTCAGTCCATATGATATCTAGAATGGAGGAATATATGATCCCTTATCTAATGGACAAGTCATTGAAAAGATCAAAGTTCAGTTAACATGTCAGAATTCGACAAAAGCTTTTGAGAGCTACGATTGCTATTCGGGTTTTGAAGTCATACTCAATAATAGTTTTAGACTTATCCAAGTGGGAGACTGTTGGATTAATGTCTAAGTCCATAAATATAATTGGTAAGACTTGACCTGAACCGGCATGGTCCATTTGGGTTGCATGGCATCAGGACAATTGGATAGACAAGATGAGGAAAAAGGATACTTGTGATTTATATTAATATATTATAGGTTCTAATATATTAATATATAATCATATTATTTAATTAGTATTAATATAGAATTAATTTATAATTAATTAAGTAATCAAAAGGAACTAATTAAATATAGACTCTTAGTTATATATGTGTGATGGGCCAAGTTCATTTAGGTTGGGCTAAGCTTTCATGGATAGTCCATGAAGTGTTTAACCCATGGATCATATGAAATGAAGGGTCACGGGTTTAACCCTAATCTCCACACTATATAAAGATGTCATTGGTTGGTGAAATGGCACTAATGTGTGTAGATAAAAGGGCAAGGACGATTTCACTAGAGAGAACCAAAGTTTCCTTATTCTCAACGTTATTTCAAGTGTTCATGGTGTTGTGAGAACCATTTGAGGTGTCACACTTGGGGCACTAAGCACTCAAGCTTCATGAAGACAAGTTACATAAAAAGGTATGTATTCTATCTATTTTATTACCCAAGTATAAAAGATTGTATGCTAGATAGGGTAATACCTTGGAAAGCTCAAATTTTAATGTATAATAGAGAAAAAATCGATCCAAGGTATTTAGGGTTGCATGAACATCATAGGAGTGTTAGAATGCTCAAAACCCAACACTATAATCATATATAACACTCTTGAATCTGCAAGTGCCCTCTAAAAGCCCAACACCAATATTGTGGATGTCTCTAATGTGGCTTACACCCAAAACCCTAAAATGCTATAAAATGATTTGGAGAGAGAAATGATGAGAAGATTTCGAAATTCTCTTCTTCTGAAGGTAAGGTCTAAGACTATTAGATTATATACATTCTATGTTTGTTGTGTGTGTGTGTGTGTATATATATATATATATATATATATATATATATATATATATATATAATAATAATAATAATAATAATAATAATAATAATTGTACTATCTTGTATTTTAGGTAATCTTTTTCCATGTACTATATATTTCCTATTGAATGAATAGAAAACATTGATTTCTATGAAAATTAACATTTATGCTAAAGGTTTGTAGTGTTATCAATGCTTTTTACTCATTCAGTAGGGAAATATATAGTATTGGGAAACTGATTACCTAAATTATAGGATAATATAATTAATGTAAATATACAACAAATATAGAATATATATATATATATATATATATATATATATATATATATATTTACATATATCGTCTAATAAAAATGCCTTGCATAACGGTCCTATTTATAATTAGTGGAAACCCTAATTTGAATAATAAAATAATAATGTTTTAACATTATTCAAATTGCTTTCCTTATCAACTAAAGGAGGCTTTCAGAACCCTTCTGGACCTCTCCCAAATACGTTCATCATAGAAAGTTTCTAGCATGCCTTCTTTGTTTAAAATTAAACAATTTCAATTCAACTACTGGACTTTTAATTAATCTCAATTAATCCAAAATTAATTTCCAATTAATTCTATTTAGTTCTAAATTAAACCTTATTACTATCACCGCAACCAATCAACTTCCTATCTGTAACGTCCGTAGCTTCGGGTTTGTCAATTTAGAGACAGTGAGCGTCAAAAATGAATTTTGATGGAAGATTAATTTGAAGGAATAATCTTAAACAAGTTGTAGAATATGTCTCAAGGGTTCTGTACATATAAAGAACGCTGAAATCTGATTTATAACGAAGAAGTTATGGCACGTCGAAGTTTTATGGAAAAACCAGCACGACACCAGGAAGCGTAAATAGTGAATTTATAATAGAGCAACTTTTAGCCTTAGTAATCTAAACAAAACTTGTAGTATATTTTAAACCAAGAACATATAAAAAAAGAACGTCCAAATCTGAATTCGTTTGATAAAGTTATGTATTTTCTAAGATTTGGCATAAGAGTGCACGGCCTGAAAATCGAATTTTAGTTCGAGTGGTTTTTGGCCTATGCGACCTAAATGAGAGTTGAAGATCTCATTAATAGGAACTCAACGATAAAAAGACGGACGAAAACGGAGTCCGTATGAAGGAGTTACGAATTCTTCGCGGCCATTTAACAGTCTAATCTCCTCCTACTATTAAATTTAACATTGGTCGAGACTTAGCCGAGAGAGTCTAAATAAAAGTTGTAGATATTACTTTTACCTACGCATGGATATAAAGAACATCGAAAACAGAGCTCGTATGCAAAAGTTATGAAATTTTTGAAAACCGACTGATTTCTACCCTGTGTACGATGCCACGTGTCAGCACCATGAGAAACCTTGGAGCCTACGCAACACCACGACGTGGTGAGAGGAAACACTACGTGTTGACACTCCAGGAAGCCTATAAATAGAGGTGACGGGTTCCACTCACTCCTCACACCTTCAATCCCTTCTTTCTCTCTCTAGAACCTCTCTCTAACCCCCCAAACCCACCAAAAAGCCTAGGGAACCCCTAGCACGAGTCGGAAGCCCTGGAGCGCCTAATGGCTCCAGAAAGAAGAGCCTTCGGCTCAGAAACTCTACTTCAGCGGAGCCTGGTTTTGAGAAAAATCTGCTGTAAGTGAGCTACGCCTACCCTATCTTTAGTAAAGCTTATGTTTCAATATAGTAATGCACTCCCAACCGTTGCGCATCGATTTTTGCCAAATTGAAAAACGTATCATCAGTTTCTATAATGGTTTGAGTTTTTCTGTTTTCGTTTATTATGGTTTTTTCGGTCTTTTTATTCGGTTTAGTTTTTGCTCATCATTACATCAATCTACCTCAACATTGTTCACATCCAATTTGGAAAATCAACCTAGTATTTTTTGAACTCTGAATTCAAATTTGTAGATATGGTGTTCTTAAAAGATTCTTTTGCAACACCTTTTTTAAGTTGTATGTGGTTATAAGTTTGATTAATTACGGCAATCGTGATTGCGTCTTGAAAAGTAGCGGCGTCCATAGGAAAGGCAGGGGTTTCATTGTTCGGCTGACTATTTCCGGATGACGACATGATTCTATAACATGAAAGAAAAGGAGTTCGTGAGCTATTATGGTTGAACTGAGATGTAGTTCGATCATTCATGAGAAGGGTAAGAGTATGTTCTCGAAGGTTTGACCTACATCCATATGATGCAGTCCTAGTAAAGAGTAGAAGTAAGTTCGTAGAATGGTCTCAAGACGTTTTTTCGTTCAAGCCGAGGTATTATTGGTTGGTGGATAATATGATCCAACCTTTGAAAGAGGCTTGAAGATGATCCCGGAGTTAAGTTACTATAGTCCAAAGACTTGACTAAAGTAAGTTTCAGATAGACCCCAATGAAGGTATGACGAAAGTATTTGAACAAAGAGTGACACAAAAGTTAGTCGACTGTCAATATCATCGATGTTTAAGATGTAATAAGTTTGGGAAAAATTGACCTTGTAGTAGGTCTTACATCACATCTGGAGTAGAAAAGTCTTTGACAGCATAAAGACCTAACTAAAGTACTTACAGTACAAGGTAGTCACATAGATAAGTGCTACACAAGACATAGATAGGAAAACGGCTCTTTAAAACAAAGAAGGGAAGTAAAGTATCTCCTACTGGAGACGGTCACCTCTATGGTGAACCCTTAGTTCAGTTAGTTGACGTTCCATATCAAGCAGGTATCTTTCGTATACCCTCTGATGTACTCGGAGCTCTATGACTTCAACTCGGGTTTCAGCTAGTGCTTGCAGCAGGGTTTCATGGTCTTTCTCAGATCTCTCACGAGCATGTTGAAGGTGATTGGTGTGAAGGATATGCATTCCTCCATTGGTGTCAACTTCTGCGATACGATGTAGAGATGTCCTGCCCTAAATTTCGTTTCGGGCAACTCTATGGATCAGGAATGGTAGAACTCTGTCTGTTGAGCTCCCTTCATTTACATTATAGAAGCTTCGGTCTCCATTAAACGACATATGTTGATCTTGATCTTCGATCCATGCTTCCAAACATTCGACCCAAGGAGGCGTCGGGCCATGAAAAGTCGGACGAGGGTTAGGACTTGGAATGGGAGCTACCGGGGGTAGGTTCTCAACTTCGGGTTCGGAGTTATCATCATCCGAAAGGTCTTCAGCATGGTGATCATTCAAAGGGATTGGATGGTCATTCTCGGGTTCTTCTCCAAACCGTCCAACATTGCCTTCATTCGGAAGATACAGGTTGTTGTGGGGATGGAGTCCAGCCATGTTATCTACGCGAGAATTGGGGAAGAAAAGAATTATTAGACGAACTATCTAGATAATTATTAGATAATCTCCATTAGTTACATCACTATTTGTAAAGTGCCTACCAGTTATATGTAAGCAAAACAGGATAGGCCTTCGAATAAGTGGCCTTAACTCCAAATTCACAAGGAATAGGGGTAAAGCACAAATTTCACCGATTCTAAGTCAATGGCATCCTAGTTACATATAACCTTAGTGTATCTACTTAGAAACTATCAACATAGTAATGAATATTACTTTTAGTTGTCAAGTAAGTAATTATAGTAACACAAAATACTCCCATAGTACTTTAGACTTAGGTTATGTTATCATGTTCTCATTGTGGTAGTGTTGGTAAGTTTTTAGACTTGTTGACACATCACAACCATTCTTGGGCATGTGTTAATCACTCCTCAGACCAGCATAGTTGATCAGGCTAATCCACTCCCATGACTGACCATACATCCCCGAGCTTACCTGTGATATTCAACAATCATAATACTTTTGTTCTTGTCATTGTGACATGGATTTTAGTATGAATGCAGGCAAGTGTACTTAGTTAAATATTTTATTATTTAAAAGTATAAACTCTTGTTCAGAGTATTTTTGTTCCAATTGTATTTATAGTTAGTATATCTTTTATGGGTTGATATACTCAATTCACTATAAACAATGCTCTGATACCAATCTGTCGCACCCCAAAACTAGGAACGGCGGAAACGTTCTGGGGCGGAGGACGTCATGTAAAGTATCACAACAATGAATAGTATTAAACAAGCAACAACATCAGCCATTGCATTAATAATATAATTTTAATACAAGTGTTCTGACATGTTTAATAGACACTAATGTATAAATCAAAATGAAAGATGAGTCTTGAACGAGCTCCATCTTCTCTAAACCTTGCATCGGTACTAGTCTAATGTTGACCTGAGGATACAAGTTATTTTGAAAGAGAGTATCACCTTTAAAGCTGGTGAGATCATAAGTATTTTAGTGTCTTAAATTGTAAGAAGTATTTGTAAGTATGTGAAGTGTAAGTATGTAAAATTTTTGAACCTCCTAGAAAACCCTATGTTTCCTACTAAGAGTAGCCTTCTACCAAGGCATCTAGTATTTGTGTGTGACTCTTGTAAGAGTGTGTAGGATAGTCAATCCAGTATAGATCTATATGCAAACTCATACGCTCCCCAATTAAGGAGATTCTGGATACCAAAACGGTCATGGAAGGTAGTTCCATGCCCCGCTTAGTGGCTCACATAATTGTATTAATGTATATGTAATGTATGTGCTAGCTGTATTATGTGTTCTCTCTCTATCTAGCATGTATAGACCCATGAATGAACTAACTCATTGTATGATTCTTTGTTCTAGTAATAGTATTAGTAACTTCCTAAACTACGCCTATTGTACTTTACTAGTAATATGACTTGTACTTATGAACATAAACGTATACCCTTGCTACCCAAGGGTATTGAACTGACTGATAGAACTTTTATGTCTATATATGTATACATAATATATAACTAATATTTAGACGACCTTCGGACGGATAACCGATGCCCTAAAGCCATATACCAACGAGGAAAAAGAGATAAAGCGAGCTAGCCTTCCTAAGTCCTTTAAACATTACTTATGTAACTATACATACATAGGCATGCATTTTGACAATATAAAAGTATAAAATAAGTTTTGTAAAACCATTGAAAAGTTTAGTAACTAAGAAAGGATGACTTGGTGTCAGTTTGTAAAATGATTTGAAAGCATTTTGTTTAATAAGAATAGTTTAAAGTATGATGAAACCTTTGTTTGAAACACAATTTTAACAAAGTTTGAAAGGAAGCAATCAGTATGTAAGACAATTTGATAAAGAGTTTTAAACATGTAAAAACATTTAAGAAAGTCATTTGAAGAAATCTGTTTGGTAAAACAGTTAACGTATAGTAAATCCATTTGCATGCTAGTTATTAATCACATGTGATTGATATAACCATTAGCATTATTCAACTTGTATCCCCCCATAAAGCATTTAAAAACATTTAAAAGGTTAATTAAGGGGTATGAATTCCCCTGCAGTGAGCGGATTGGATGGAAGTGTCGGACAAGTGCTTGGTGTCAAATGGAGAGTTAGACACACACAATGATGCTAATAATATATGAAGACATATGTATATATATATATATATATATATATATATATATATATATATATATATATATATATATATAATTAGTGATTATAACACTAATTTAACATGTAAAAACATCCTAAATTGTGGAAAACACTTTGGTCAAAGTGTTAGGAGGCCATTGGGTTACGACAAAGGAGTGCAAGGCCTTATACGGGAGTTTATGGTCAATGGACCATGTTTGTTGGAGTTTACGGCCCAGGGGAGTTTACTCATCGTTGTAAACTCTCAATTGGTCACCAAAAGAGGTTTAAAACTATAAAGGTTAAGTGGTTAAGTGCTCCAAAGCTTAAACAAGTGTTTGGGTGAGTTTAAGGTCCAAAAATGACCCTAACTTGTGTTTACGGTCTAGGGACCACTTCCCCATGAGTTTACAGCCGTAAACTCATGGTAAGTAGTACCATTTCGTGAATAGAGGTCCTTATATCAATGGTGTAAGGTTCTAGGCTACTATCCAAGGCTTAATAAGGTGTTCAGGGCATCAAAACACACTTTGGGGGAGTTGATGGTTTTGGGAGATCCCCAAACCATAAACCCATATTTAAGGGAGGGGGGTTGGTGTTTTTCATGAGCTACACTCACCAAGGGAAGGTTCTATGCTAAGTTCTAAGCATAAGGAAGGAGTTAGGAACACTTTGGCAGCCAATTTAGGGTTTATGGCCTAAGAAGATCTTGGGCCGTAAACTCCTTTTTCTTGTGATTCTTGGGTGATTTCAACGATATCTGGACATGTAATAAGCTTTAAAACACTCTAGGGTAGAAGTCCTTACAATTTGGGTCGAAAGATTGAATATCCTTGGGAGAGAAATCGGGTTTTCTCTAGTTGAAAAAGGAAGAAATGAAGTGAAAATGGCTAAGTGCCATATACATACCCCATGGAGTTTACGGTTCAAATGCCATTTGGGCCGTAAACTCCAAACTCTTGGAATTTTTGGAACTTTAATGATGTACCATAAATCCTAGAGCATCCTCTCTCCTGATATCTTCTAAAGTGCTAATCCTAAAATACTCAAACTTATTCCAAAAGCTTTGAAACTTAGCAGAAACTGTTCTGACTTCTGATGAAGTTAAGGGTTGTACAGAATAGAAATTTCAGGTTGTCACATCATCCCCCTGTTAGATGGAATTTCATCCCGAAATTAGGATTTAGGTAAAGGAGTAGACATGAATAATCGAGACAAGAAGTGATGATACTTCCTAAGCTATTGCTTCTCGCGCTCCCAAGTGAATTCGGGTCCTTGGTTGGTATTACAGTGAACCTTCACTAATGGGAAGCGGCTCTGATTCATTCGCATGACCCCTCGGTCCATGGTCACTACGGTTCTTCCACAAAGGTGAGGCTCTAATCGATCTCGATCTTGTCGAGTGGGATATCGAGAGTCCTGTCGGAAAAGATATGTTTTGAAGTTCGAGACGCGAAGGGAGAAATGTATGCTACTGATTTCGTGGTGTAGGTTGGGTTTATGAGTTACAGGGTCGATTCTGGTAAGAATCTCGGAGGTCCTAACTATCTTCGATTTAGCTCTCCACGCTTTTCGAAGCGTATCAAGCCATTCCTAGAGTGAGACTTCCACCAGGATTTGGTCTCTCACTTGGAGTTCCAAGGTTTCTTTTTCTTGCTTCTCTTCCCAGTCCAGGGCCACTCCTTGCTGAGTCAAAGTCGTAAGAGTTTCTGTAATTTACGAGGAGTTCTGAATGAACTCCCGATAGTAGGTCGGCGAGATCTAGAATTTGGCGAATTTCGTAAGCGTCTTTGGTGCTGACAAATTCTCAACGCTTTTGACCTTTGGAAGGGTCCTCAAGAATTCCCACATTACTAATAATGTGTCTTAGGAATTTCGACTCTTCGAATCTAAAACTCGTATTTAAAGAACTTCGCGTAAAGCTTCTCTGATCGTAATGTTTCCGTGGTTCATTCTAGATGTTCTTCATGATTTCCTTCTTACCACGAGAGTAGATAAGTAAGTCATTTATAAGGACAATGACGAACTGATCTGAGTAAGAATGGCGTACCCTATTCATTAAGTTCATGAATATTATGGGCGTATTGGTCCTATCCGAAGGATATCACAACGGACTCGTAGCGTCCGTATTGAGTTCGGAAGTTTGCCCTCGGGACATCCTTCGCTAACACTCGTAGCTGGTGATTTTTGGATCTTAGGTCCATTTCTGAAATGCACTTCGTTCATTGCGGTTGATCAACCAATTCATCTATGCGAGGCAGAAGGTAATGATTTCTAATGGAAGTTTCGTCGAGGTCTGCACCATGAGGACATCCCAAGGTGTTACCCATCATAGCACTTCTCTCGCCTAAACACGTTTAACTGCGGTGTTCTGATGGGATCCAGTGCACTGGTGCTGGTATGATCGCACCCGCTGAAGTCTATCTTCTTGAAGAATAAGACCGGAGCTCTCAAAGGTGAGGATCTTGGTCTTCTCATTCTATTGCTGAGTAGTTCACTAAGTTGTCCGGACTGTTCTTGTATCTCTATAGATGTTTAGATTGTAGGGCGATCTGGTTGCAGGAGTCGTATTGGGTTCTAAGTTTGTTCACATGATGATGCGATTACTCGTAGTCTTGGGTGGTCTCCGTCCTAAGGTTCATATTAGAATTCATACATGGTTCATCGATCACAGTCTCGTGTATACGAGTCGTATATAATTAAGATTGAAGAGGTAGTCGAATAAATGCTTCCCATTTAACCTCACATCCCAACGAGGAAAAGAATTAAAGTGAAATCATCAATTCTAAACCTGTAGAACCTTGATTATATACCACCCATTTCTATACATTCTTCAGTGATAGATCAACCGTATGGGTCTTTGGATTGAACTTGACGTACTGTACGAGTGGTACCTCGGGGAGGTTTGTTGAGGTTTCTTCGAGAAGGCTATGAAACATGAGGTACTCCATGCATGAGTACTTCGGTGTCCTGGGATGATGGCTTTGCTAGAACGACGATTTCGGAGAAAAAGATGTGTGCACGAAACTGGTATTGCGAGGATCGAGTTGACTCCAGTTGTATGATAATGTCGGAATCATATGGGAACTAAAGACATTAGATTTGAACATAAGGCGTTACAGACAAAACACAACAACGCAACCTTTAATAGAGTTACAATACTTTAGATTTACTACAAGACTAATGCTGCGAACAAGGTATACTACAAAAGGCAAGTATATGCAGCACGAGCATCCCTTTGATGACGGGATCTGGCAAAACATAAGACTCTAGTTGTACTAGATTTGAACCGTTTATAAGTTTGTTACAACGAAACGCCCTAATTACATTAACGTGGGTCCGGAGTACTCTCTCTTGTGGCAGTGATTCTTAGTATTTTCCCGTCTGGGCCGGAGTTCTTTGTTATTGGACAATCCTTCTTGAAGTTCCCTATCTCACCGCATTGGTGATATATCGGGCTGGTACTAGCATTGGTGGTGGAAACGAGGTGTCGATTGGAATTATGTGGACACGGGTGCTTTCCTTGTTCATCCACTTTGAAATTTTCCTTTCATACGGTCCAGTTTTACCACAACCATCGCATGCCTGGTTGACTCCGGTGTCAGGGGCTTGAGTGATGGGTCGTGCTGGCGCTCCACAGCTACGAGCATGGTGCCCTACTTTTAGGCAATTGCAACATTGCAATTCATGGCAAGCCCCATGATGATGAAAACTACACTTATCACACTTCGGAAGTTTTCCCTCGTATGGTCTACCCGGTACTGGGATAGCAGGGGTTGCCACTTGTTGCTGTTGCATGACATGTCTTTGGGATCGCTTGCGTTCCTTCTAGGCTTGGCGCTTTCGTTTCCTGTTCTCTGTTTTTCGGCTTTGCGAGCCTGTGACTGTTATCATTTGATGACTTCCTGGATTGATACTACTATCGGGCTGGTCACCTCCTTTGTCAGCATAGCTTGCGTTGATAGCGCTGCGGTTTGCAAGGATAGCTGCCACAACAGCCGTTACGGCAATCGCGACTGCGACTTGAAAAGTAGCGGTGTCCATAGGAAAGGCAGGGGTTTCATTGTTCGACTGACTATTTCCGGATGACGACATGATACTGTAACACGAAAGAAAAGGATTTCGTGAGCTATTATGGTTGAACTTAGATTTAGTTCGATCGTTCATGAGAAGGGTAAGATTATGTTCTCGAAGGTTTGACCTACATCAATATGATGCAGTCCTAGTAAAGAGTAGAAGTAAGTTCGTAGAATGGTCTCAAGACGTTTTGTCGTTCAAGCCGAGGTATTATTGGTTGGTGGATAATATGATCCAACCTTTGAAAGAGGCTTGAAGATGATCCCGGAGTTAAGTTACTATAGTCCAAAGACTTGAACAAAGAGTGACACAGAAGTTAGTCGACTGTCGATATCATCAATGTTTAAGATGTAATAAGTTTTGGAAAAAATGACCTTGTAGTAGGTCCTACATCACATCTGGAGTAGAAAAGTCTTTGAAAGCATAAAGACCTAACTAAAGTACTAACAGTACAAGGTAGTCACAAAGATAAGTGCTACACCAGACATAGATAGGAACACAGTTCTTTAAAACAAAGAAGGGAGGTAAAGTATCTCCTACTGGCGACGATCACCCCTATAGTGAAGCCTTAGTTCATCTAGTTGACGTTCCATATCAAGCAGATATCTATCGTATACCCTCTAATGTACTCGGAGCTCTATGACTTCAGCTCGGGTTTTAGCTAGTGCTTGATGCAGGGTTTCGTGGTCTCTCTCAGATCTCTCACGAGCATGTTCAAAGTGATTGGTGTGAAGGATATGCATCCCTCCATTGGTGTCAACTTCTGCGATACGATGTAGAGCTGTCCTGCCCTGAATTTCATTTCGGGCAACTCTATAAATCAAGATTGGTAGAACTCTGTCTGCTGAGCTCCCTTCATTTACGTTATAGAAGCTTCGGTCTCCATTAAACGGCATATGTTGATCTTGATCTTCAATCCATGCTTCCAAACATTCGACCCAAGGAGGTGTCGGGCCATGAAAAGCCGGACGAGAGTTAGGATTTTGAATGGGAGCTACCGGGGGTAGGTTCTCAACCTCGGGTTCGGAGTTATCATCATCCGAAAGGTCTTCAGCATGGTGATCATTCAAAGGGATTGAATGTTCATTCTTGGGTTCTTCTCCAAACCATCCAACATTGCCTTCATTCGGAAGATACGGGTTGCCGTGGGGATGGAGTCCACCCATGTTATCTACGCGAGAATTGGGGAAGAAAATAATTGTTAGACGAAAATTTGTAAAGTGCCTACAAGTTATATGTAAGCAAAACAGGATAGGACTTCGAATAAGTGACCTTAACTCCAAATTCACAAGGAATAGGGGTAAAGCAAAAATTTCACCGATTCTAAGTCTATGACATCCTAGTTACATATAACCTTAGTGTATCCACTTAGAAACTATCAACTTAGTAATGAATATTACTTTTAGTTCTCAAGTAAAAAATTATAGTAACACAAAATACTCCAATAGTACTTTAGACTTAGGTTCTGTTATCATGTTCACATTGTGGTAGTGTTGGTAAGTTTTTAGACTTGTTGACACATCACAACCATTCTTGGGCATGTGATAATCACTCCTCGGACCAGCATAGTTGATCAGGCTATGCCACTCCCAGGACTGACCATACATCCCCGAGCTTACCTGTGATCTTCAACAGTCATAATACTTTTGTTCTTGTCATTGTGACACGGATCTTAGTATGAATGCAGGCACGTATACTTAGTTAAATATTATATTATTTAAAAGTATAAACTCTTGGTCAGAGAATTTTTAATCCCACTGTATATTTAGAGTTAGTATATCTTTTATGGGTTGATATACTCAATTCAATATAAACAATGCTCTGATACCAATCTGTCACACCCCAAAACTAGTAACGGCGGAAACGTTTTGGGGCAGAGGACGTCATGTACAGTATCACAACAATGAAAAGTAGTAAACAAGCAACAACATCAACCATTGCATTAATAATATAATTTTAATACAAGTGTTCTGACATGTTTAATAGACACTAAAGTATAAATCAAAATGAAAGATGAGTCTTGAACGAGCTCCATCTTCTCAAAACCTTGCATCAGTACCTGTCTACTGTTGACCTGATGATACAAGTTATTTTGAAAGAGAGTATCACCTTTAAAGCTGGTGAGATCATAAGTATTTTAGTGTCTTAATTTGTAAGAAAGTATTTGTAAGTATGTGAAGTGTAAGTATGTAAAAGTTTTGAACCTCCTAGAAAACCCTACGTTTCCTACTAACAGTAGCCTTCTACCAAGGCATCTAGTATCTGTGTGTGACTCTTGTAAGAGAGTGTATTTTCCCAAATCCGACTATCATTAACCAAAAATATAGCTTTTACATTACCGTGCATCGTGTGAATGTTCACGAAGTGAATGTAATGGGAAAAATATTATAGTACTGTAGTATTGTAATAAGTAACTACTGCTGTACTAACTACCTTAAACCAATTGTAATTTAAAGAACCATGTGATAGGCCTGTACCTTGCTACCGACTCAATAGTAAAATGACGATGTAAGATGCCGTAAGAAATGACATTTGGCACCCGTAGACTTGCAAGTCCCACTGTAGCGAGCAGCAAGGTGTAGGATAGGCAATCTAGTATAGATTTATACGCAAACTCATACGCTCCCCAATTAAGGAGATTTTGGATACAAAAACGGTAATGGCAGGTAGTTCCATGCCCCACTTAGTGGCTCACATAACTGTATTAATGTATAAGTAACGTATGTGCTAGCTGTATTGTGCGTTCTCTCTCTATCTAGCATGTATAGTAATGTACTGTGTGTACTAGCTGTATTGTGTGTTCTCTCTATCTAGCATGTATAGTAATGTACTGTGTGTACTAGCTGTATGGTGTGTTCTCTCTCTATCTAGCATATATAGACTCATGAATGAACTGACTCATTGTATGATTCTTTGTTCTAGTAATAGTATTAGTAACTTCCTAAACTACGCCTATTGTAGTTTACTAGTAATATGACTTGTACTTATGAACATAAGCGTATACCTTTGCTACCCAAGGGTATTGAACTGGCTGATAGAATTTTTATGTCTATATATGTATACATAATATATAACTAATGAATGACTGATTTTTTCAATCTTTTCGATCATGGTTCCGTAGGAGCAAGTCAGAAAGTATAGACGACCATAGGACGGATAATCGATGCCATAAAGCCACATCCCAACGAGGAAAAGGAGATTAAGCGAGCTAGCCTTCCTAAGTCCTTTAAACATTACTTATGTAACTATACATACATAGGCATGCATTTTGACAATATAAAAGTATAAAAGAAGTTTTGTAAAACCATTGAAAAGTTTAGTAACTAAGAAAGGATGACTTGGTGTCAGTTT
This sequence comes from Lactuca serriola, assembly GCF_051521515.1. NCBI lineage: Eukaryota > Viridiplantae > Streptophyta > Magnoliopsida > Asterales > Asteraceae > Lactuca > Lactuca serriola. The sequence goes on from NC_136411.1 coordinate 341,763,115, forward strand.
AAAAAACGGTTTGAAAGCAGTTTGTTTGATAAGAACAATTTAAAGTATGAGGAAACCTTTGTTTGAAACACAATTGTAACAGAGTTTGAAAAGAAGCATTCAGTATGTAAGACAGTTTGATAAAGAGTTTTAAACATGTAAAAACATTTAAGAAAGTCATTTGAAGAAATTTGTTTGGTAAAACAGTTAATGTATAGCAAATCCATTTGCATGCTAGTTATTAATCACATGTGATTGATATAACAATTAGCATTATTCAACTTGTATCCCCCCATAAAGCATTTAAAAACATTTAAAAGGTTAATTAAGGGGTATGAAGTCACCTGCAGTGAGCGGATCGGGTTGAAGTGTCGGACAAGTGCTTGGTGTCAAGTGGAGACTTAGACACACACAATGATCCTAATAACATATGAAGACATATGTATATATATATATATATATATATATATATATATATATATATAATTAGTGATTATAACACTAATTTAACATGTAAAAACATCCTAGATTGAGGAAAACACTTTGGTCAAAGTGTTAGGAGGCCATTGGGTTGCGACAAAGGAGTGCAAGGCCTTATACGGGAGTTTGTGGTCAATGGTCCATGTTTGTTGGAGTTTATGGCCCAAGGGAGTTTACTCCTGGCCGTAAACTCTCTATTTGTCACCAAAAGAGGCTTAAAACTATAAAGGCTTAAGTGGTTAAGTGCTCCAAAGCTTAAACAAGTGTTTAGGTGAGTTTAAGGTCCAAAAATGACCCTAACTTGTGTTTACGGTCTAGGGACCACTTCCCCATGAGTTTACGGCCGTAAAATCATGGTAAGATGTACCATTTCGTGAATAGAGGTCCTTAGATCAATGGTGTAAGGTTCTAGGCTACTATCCAAGGCTTAATAAGGTGTTTAGGGCATCAAAACACGTTGTTGGGGAGTTTACGGTTTTGGGAGATCCCCAAACTATAAACCCATATTCAAGGGGGGTGTTTGGTTTTTTTCATGAGCTACACTCACCAAGGGAATGTTCTATGCTAAGTTCTAAGCATAAGGAAGGAGTTAGTAATACTTTGGCAGCCAAGTTAGGGTTTACGGCCTAAGAAGATCTTGGGCCGTAAACTGCTTTTTCTTGTGATTCTTGGGTGATTTCAATGATATCTAGACATGTAATAAACTTTAAAACACTCTAGGATAGAAGTACTTACAATTTGGATCGAAAGATTGAAGATCCTTGGGAGAGAAATCGGGTTTTCTCTAGTTGAAAAAGGAAGAAATGAAGTGAAAATGGCTAAGTGCTATATATATATATATATATATATATATATATATATATATATATATATATATATATATATATATACCCCATGGAGTTTACGGTTTAAATGCCATTTGGGCCGTAAACTCCAAACTCTTGGAATTTTTGGAACTTTAATGATGTACCATAAATCCTAGGGCAACCTCTCTCCTGATATCTCCTAAAGTGCTAATCCTAAAATACTCAAACTTATTCCAAAAGCTTTGAAAATTAGCAGAAACTGTTCCGAATTCTGATGAACTGAAGGGTTGTACAGAATAGAAATTTCGGGTTGTCACATCATCCCCTCGTTAGAACGAATTTCGTCCCAAAATTAGGATTTAGGTAAAGGAGTAGGCATGAATAATCGAGACAAGAAGTGGGGATACTTCCGAATCGATTGCTTCTCATGCTCCCAAGGGAATTCGGGTCCTTGGTTGGCATTCCAACGAACCTTCACTAACGGGAAGCGGCTCTGATTCGTTCGCATGACCCCTCGGTCCATGGTCACTATGGTTCTTCCATGAAGGTGAGGCTCTCATCGATCTCGATCTTGTCGAGTGGGATATCGAGAGTCCTGTCGGAAAAGATATGTTTTCAAGTTCGAGACGTAAAGGGAGAAATGTACGCTACTGATTTCGTAGTGTAGGTTGGGTTATGAGTTACAGGGTCGATTCTGGTAAGAATCTCGGAGGTCCTAACTATCTTGGATTTAGCTCTCCACGCTTTCCGAAGCATATCAATCCATTCCTAGAGTGAGACTTCCAACAGGATTTGGTCTCTCACTTGTAGTTCCAAGGTTTCTTTTTCTTGCTTCTCTTCCCAGTCCAGGGCCACTCCCTGCTGAGTCAAAGTCGTAAGAGGTTCTGTAATTCGCGAGGAGTTCTGAATGAACTCCTGACAGTAGGTCATCGAGATCTAGAATTTGGCGAATTTTGTAAGCGTCTTCGGTGCTGACAAATTCTCAACGGTTTTGACCTTTGGATTCCACAACCAACTATCGCCTCTCTAACCCTATACCGCCTTGAGTTCTTAGTTAGGAACCTGATGTTGAATTTCCTAAATTCGATGATGTTCAAAAGCAAAATGAAAGTGGTTTTGTTTTTGTATTTATAAGGATTTATACGAATTTGATTTGTAGGTGTACCCTTAAAACATGTTTGTTTGTATTTGTGTGTGTATATTTATGTAATTCTATATGTTTAGGTGTATCTTTACAGTGTAAATGTTAACAAAAAAGGGAATTTCTTTCATGTTTCAGGAGGAAGAAGCAAGTGATGATTCAACCAAGGAAAAGAATGAAGTAGCGAGAACAAGAAAATGGTGACCAAAGCTGAATTGGTAGTAGAATTTGTACATGTAAGGTATATTTTTGGTAATATTCTATCATTTTGTTTGAATTGTTCCTGATCTATGCGTATGTTTGATATCTGATATTATTTAGTTTTTGGTTTTCATTTACAGATCTGAGAATATCAAGAGGAAGACAGATCTGATAATTTTTTGGTTTTTATTGAATGTCTATTAAAATAGCTTATTTACACAATTTATTATTTTTTATTTGGAATTTTAAATCTAAATTGTTCATTTGTGATTTGAATGTGCATTGAAAAATGTTTGATGCCTCATTTTCTTACTGGAACCTTGTTATTTATCTATGTTGTTCGCCCTAAGACATACTTAAGAGAATATGAACAAACAAAAAACTAGATTCGATAGTTTAATTGAGTGATAATTTTTTTTAATTCTTAGGATTAATGTTATATTTATTAATTTGTTAACTTGTTTATTTATATCCTTAAGATTAATGTTATATTCATAATTTTTTTAATAATTTCATTAATAATTAATGGTCCCCGATTAATCTCCGCCTAGCCGATTAATCCCTTGACCCCAGTCCACCGCCGAGCTACCATCGAGAGATTTTTGCAACCTTGAAATATAGAGATTGTAATATCATTTTCTCAATTAATAGAATCAAATTTCATTCTCAAAATTTGTTATGGTATTACACTAAACCTAGGAATAATATCTAGTTTTTTCTAAACGATAACCGGCATCGATGAAAATCCAAATCCCGACAAAAAGAAAGTGACGTTAATCATAGACATCTCATCTCCATATTCTCTTGCTTCTTCCAATCATCCAGGACAGAATTTCGTTGGCAATAATATGCTACGAAATGGAAACTACAACGATTGGAAAAGCGAGACGACGAACCCGTTATTCACAATGAACAAGATAAGGTTCGTAGATGGGCCTATGTCAATGCCTATTGATGATTCTACAGATAAGGTCAGACGCACCATTACCACCATGCACCAAGAAGGGATGAATGTCTCTATGTATTATACCAAATTAAGGAGTGTTTGGGATGAAATTCAATCAATAACCTAATTACCAATGTGTAAATGTCAAGGCTGTAAATGTGATATCTCCTCAGAGATTACAAAACTACGTGGTAAAGAATGACTTTAATATTTCCTAATGGGCTTCAATGATGAGTTCAACACGGTTAAGATACATATTTAGAACCGATTTGTTTCCTACTCTTGGAGCAGCCTACCATCTTGTGAGTCAAGATGAACAACAACGCTTCACTGGGAAGGCTCAATCCACAATAGGAGAAGTTGCTGGCTTCCAAGCAAACGAAAAAAAACCTTAATCGACAACCACACAAAACTAATACTCAATAAAACAACATAAGAGATGATTGTGGCAGTAGGAATGATAAAAGGTGGTGCAACCACTGTCAAAAGGCGGGTTATACTATGGATGAATGTTTTGAAATAATAAGCTATCTAGAATGGTGGATTTTTAAAATCAAACAACAAAAAAACTCAATATGGAAAGAAACCACAACCGAGGTCTGCTAATACCTCTATCCTGAACGAGCAAAACCACACAGGCATTACCAAGGAGGAATATAATAAGCGTTTAAGGAGGAATATAATAAGCTTCTTCAGAAGCTTTAATCAATGAAACCACAAGAACACACCCCAAACACAAATATGGTTGGTAAGATTCCTTATACTCCTCATGCAAATATGATTACCATTAATAATCCTAGAAACTCATGGATTATAGACTCTAGGGATAGTGAACATATAACCACCCATAAAAATTGGTTGAAAGCTTTAAAGAAAATAAAGAAGGAACTATTGTGACTATTCTGAATGATGAAACTATTCCCATTGAAGGGATTGGTAATAATCAACTCTCAGTAGGATTTGAATTAAAACATGTCCTTAACATCCCAAACTTCAATTGCAATTTATTGTCCGTTAGTCGACTTTCTTGTGACTTGCAATGTTTATTGACATTCCTTCCGAAATCTTGTTTCGTAAGGATTGTTATGACTTGTATTACGCGCTCAAGAAACATAATGTGGTCGTAGAGGTTATTTTTCAAGAAAGAAAATGCAACCATTTTTTGTGATTCCTATATTAGGGATAAACAAAGTAGATTGCTTTTTCTGATTAGTTTTTTAAAAACCTATGAATGTTTTGAGCTTATTCATGTTGATATAGATTGGGTTGTTACCATCGTGTTACGATTAGTAGGTCTCATTATTTCTTATCTATCACTGATGATTATAGTAGGGCTACATGGGTTTATTTGATGAAAAATAAATATGGAGCATCGTAATTTTTAACATTGTTTTACAACATGGCGAAAATACAATTTTGATAAAAATGTAAAACGAATATAAACCGATAATGGTTATGAATTCTAGTCTCAACATATGCTTGCATTTTATAAGAAACCTGATATCTCGCTTTAAATATCGTGTGCATATACACCTCAACAAAACGGACTTATGGAATCTAAGCATCGACATTTACTTGAGATGGCACGAGCTTTACATTTTCATGTATCCCTATCCATCGATTTTTGGGAAGATTGTGTATTAACAACAACCTGCATGAACATCAATCTAGCAACCAAAGTGTTAGACAACAAAATGCCACATGAAGTGTTATTGGGTAAAACTACATCATATAAACATCTAAAATTCTTTGGTTGTCTTACATATGCTTCTGATTCATTGGGAAAGATAGATAAGGTTGTTGAAAGAGTGAGACCTTGTGTGTTCTTAGGTTACCTAATGGGACAAAAGGGTTGTAAAGTTTATGATCTAAAGAACGAAAAGATCCTCGTAAGTAGAAATGTGACTTTTGTTGAGATGTTTTTCCTTTTGGAATGAATTATGTGAAGAACAAGGACACCGAGAATACAGATTTTGTAGAATCATTGCATAAGCTTCAACAACACATTGCTAATGAGACTGATCTATGTTGGGGACGTACCAAGACCAACATTTACAACAATGAAAGTGATGAAGAACACATTAATGAACCACACATGACAAATGACAACACCAATAGAAACATTAAATTTGATCATGAAAAACCTCACCTCAAAATGAGACCACACCATAACACCAACCACATCATGAAACACCACCAAAACCAACGAGATTTAGCACCTGACCTAGACCTACATCAAAACACTTTGAAGAATTCTACACCGATTTGCCACCTTGTCAAACACATTCAAAGAAAGCTAGAGAACTTTCCACGCAACATCATATTTCTAATTTCGTATCGTATAAAAAATTTCGAACTCTCATAAAGCTTTTCTTGAAGCTGTTACCTATCATGATGAACCTAAAAACTTCTGTCAAGCAGTTATGGATCCAAATTAAAAGGATGCCATAAGTACAAAAATACATGCACTTGAAGAAAATTGCACATGGATAATAACAAAGCTACCACTACGACAGAAAGCTATCAATTTGAAATGGAGTAGATTTCCATGAGACTTTTGCACCAGTTGCGAAACTCGTGACTATTCAATGGGAAGTGCACCGGATGAAGAATAATACATGAAGGCCCCACAAGGTTTCAATAAAATGAACAAAGATTGTTTCTATAAACTACAAAAATCGATCTACGGACTACATCAAGCATTGAGAAATTCGTATCAAACAAAGGTCATCGTTAATCATGGTTTTCAAAAATCCAAAGCAGATCATTCAATGTGTCTTCTTCAGAAAACTACTGTTTACATTGTTGTTCTCATATACGTTGATGATCTACTACTATTAGGTAATGATGGTGGAAAGATAAATGATGTAAAAGAGTATTTGAAGTCACAGTTTAGCATAAAAGACTTGGGTGTCCTCAAGTATTTTCTTGGCATTGAAGTTGCAAGATCTGAAGAAGGATTTTTCTGAAGTCAATGAAAATATACCCTAGATATTCACGAAGATAGTGGTGCTCAAGGGTGGTGGCCTTGTAGCTTTCCTATGGAGCAAAATTTGCGATTAAAACAGAGATGAAAATGGCGAACAGGTGGAAGGAAGACAATATAGACGTTTGGTAGAGAGATTACTCTATCTCACTATTACTTGGTTATATATAACTTTTGTTGTAAATCAGCTTAGTTAGTTTTTGGCTGAACCGAAAAAATCTCATATGGATGTTGCATTCAAAGTTTTTATGTTAATTAATGGGTACACCTGGACAAGGGTTGTTCTTACCTGCTACTAGTAATCTTAATGTATCAACATACTGTGATGCGAGTTGGTTGAGTTGTCCCATGACTACACGATACTACACTAGATACATCATTAGTTTATGAGGATCACCGGTGTTGTGGAGGACCAAGAAGCAAAGTGTAGTAGCTCGATCTTCAGCATAAGCGAAATAAAGGGCAATCGGAACTATTGTTTGTAAAGTATTGTGGCTAAGATGGCTCTTACAAGACTTGGATGCTAACCAACATGATGTCACTCCCTGAATTTGTGATACTGAAGATGCTCATCATGTTGCAGTTAATCCTATATTTCCTAAAAGGATGAAACATATAGAAATGGACTGCTATTTTATTCATGAAAGGGTAAAAAATGGTGATGTGAAGCCCTTTCCTATTCAAACTCAATTTCAAACTGTAGATATATTCGCCAAAGTTCTTGGTGCATATTGTTTCCAATTTCTATATAGCAACTTGGAAGTTCGTAATGTTCAAAGTCTAACGTGAGAGGGAGTGTTGAGATGTATAACATGTTTCCTAATTCCACAAGGTTACTTGTTTTCCAAGTATTTAGTCATTCCTTACCTAGCTTTAAATTCAATTTAGAATTATTTGTTTACCCTATAAATATAGGGATTTTAATCTCGTTAATTAATAGAATCGGTTTTCATTCTCAAAATATATTATACAACCAAATCATTCTTACCAAGTTACCATCCTTGAATTTGAAAAGCACCTTTTAATTCTAGAAAGTTAATAGCAATCAAGTGAATCCCACAACATATTGAATGGATGTTTATGAGCCAATTACAACTACAACATCAAGCAGAAACTGGAAATATGTTTAGTTGGTTATATTTGCATTTAAGAAAATTAATAAGTTTTAAGTTATCTGCACTCCATACTCTTTTTCTTCTGATATTTTCCTTGGGTTGATGTCCTTGAAGTCAACCAGTTGAGCAAAAAAATATACTTAAGCTAACAAGAAAATGGTATCAATATGTGCATTGTTAGGCCCACCAAATGCATCTTGGAGAATGTTATTCCCTTATATTGTAACCTTTTCATTCTTTGATATCAACCTGAATCCATGATAGGCTACGTACTTTCATATATTTGTGCTTGTCCGTTTGAAAGAGATAAGATAACAAAAAAAAAAAAGATTTAGAAGTAAGGAAAATCAAGAATGTTGACGAGAACAATGAATTATACCTTGAACTTTAAACGTATCAGTGAGAACTTTGATGATTTAGATGAATCCTATGGTGTTCGTGCGAATAAGTTTGCTACAAATGGGCACTTTGAAGCATTTAAGAGTGCTTGATGCTCTCAAGAACATAATCCTTGTTTTTATCCAAGAAAAAATCATTTTGGAGAGTGTTTTTTTAGGTTCAGCTTGACTAGTTAGATGTTACTGTTAAGACTTCAATTCTTGTTAGCACCAAGGATCGAACCCTGACATTCCCATAATCGCAAACTAAGAGACTAGGCCTCTACCAATTGCGTTATTCCCAATTTGGTATGTCACTAGATGAAATCATAACTTGATCAAGGTGATAGAGAAATGAAAAATTAATATCCACAAACTTAATTCCTTTACTCTCTACATGATATGTAAATTAATATCCACAAACTTCATTCCATTATGGTTGATTTTTAATATTACCTCTCTGTATTTCATCCAGGGCAGCTGCACCAACAAAGAAACAAGAAAGCCGAGCAAACACATCTATACATTCTTTGAATCTTACGACTACTTTTGTTGGCATGGTTATTCTTTCTTTACAAAAATAAAAACAATATAATTCATCTAATCATCCAGATTTTGAAGGAAGAAGTAAGTTTTGTTTCTCAAAAAAAAAAAAAAAAAATATATATATATATATATATATATATATATATATATATATATATATATATATATATATATATATATATATATATATATATATATATATATATACCGGTTTCAAAAATAAAAAAATGGTGAATTGTTTTAACACCATATATCAAGGCATGAACGAAGTTTATAGTTACGAACAAGATATATCAAATTAATAATAGGCAAAACATACAAACACTCTCCACGTATTTGCAACGTAGATGACTTGTAGATGAGTCTATTACGTCGTTGGTGCCTTACGAGGGTAGGAGGGTGAAATCATATAAGATAAACATCCTAATTAATTAAATGGTGGGAGAAGGCGAGATTGGCGGAATTTTGATTTTTGATAGGAGGATATTATATATGGTAGAAAAATCGTAGGGTAGAGATGGGGAGAGAAATAAGTTTCAGATTTCAAAAAGAAAAATTAAATCCCACAATTTATTTTATGCTATCTATCTGAAAAGGGAAGTCCAGAATGATCGAGATTAATTAGTAGGAAGAATCTATGGATGATTATGCATGGGATATATACATATATCCTTCTTTTGATACACTTTCCTTACTTACATAGCTTAGGCTTACATTCAGATCCTATATATACGAACCATTCAATGAAGATCACATTATCTCTTAACTCGATATTCTGTATGGGTGTTCCTCCGCCGTCAGCCGCCATGAGGAATTTCCTAAAAATTCTTACTGTTATTCTTGTCTTCTTCCTCTTCATCTCAATTCTCTTTACATTCCAAGGTCTCTCCCCCCTTCCTCTTTCTTCTTTCAAACAATCTTATGCTGCGAGTCACAACACCACTACCAAAGACTATTCAGTCGGGCTAACAAAGCTTCGGTCTCTTTACTTGTATTTTGCCCTCGTTTATCTGTGTTTTCTAGGGTGTTGGATCTTCGTATGCTTCAAGAACTATCCATCTTTTCACTAGATTCATTTATTAATGGGTATGTTGCTTATTATGAAGGGGCTTAACTTATTATGTGCATCCGAGGTCCAACATTCCATAAAGGTTACAGTTACTCCTCCGCATGAATGGAATGTCTTGCTTTACATATTTCCGGTTATCAGGAACGTGCTTCTTTACACTGTGATCGCGATCTCTAAGGGGTGGTCTTTTCAAGTAATGCTCTTTTCTATGATTCTCGTTCCACTCCAAGTTTTGTCTACTGTTGCTTTTCAAACCGCACTTCAGGTTTTACTTGAGAACTCCTTTTCGGACTTGGGTATATGGATGGCAGACCACGTTTGTCAGGTCTTGCTAACTGGATTTGTGTGTCGCAAGACTTTAGAGATTGGTCAGGCTGTTAAGAGTTATTTGGCACACTTCATTCTATATTCGCTGTTCTATATAGTGTTTTTTGTGTACTCCATCAATGTTTTTGTTTACGGAGTTGGGAACAGTGTAGATTGCAATTACATATGGGCAATGGCAGCAGAAATAATCAGTCTTTTGTTCTATATCATAATGTTTTCCTTGTTCCGGCCATTTGAGAGAAACGAATATTTAGTTCGACTTAATCTTCAAGTACCCGTGGTGCCTGTCCGGGATTAGGAGGAGTTTTCAACTTAATATTTTAGTAGTTTTCCTGGAACAGTATGATTCTGATGTAATTTTTTTTTTTTTCGTCGCCAACTTTTTCTATTTCAAAATGTCTCGACTTGCATTCTTGAATATTTGATTTTAATTTTTTAACTACATATTAAACTTTACCTAATGAATGTCTTGAAGGTTAATTATGGCTCATGCATGATAATTGTCCCACCATCTCTAATTAACAGCCCGTATTAAATAGATTAGACCATATCTATAGCACCCAAAACGACAAAAGAATTATGTTTGTTCTACAATATTATAATTACAATTGTTCTCTAATAAATGAATGAGTTTTTTTTTTCACTTGTCACACTCTTATTTATTTTGTTACATGTCATTTTGTGGTTATTTTAAATTAATTTTTATTACATATGTAATTTTGTGGTTCTCTTATTTTATTAAATTGCATATGGTATTTAAATTTAATAATAAATGCATATCAATTTCATTAATGAACTTTCTTTATAATTTCAAAATTTTAAAATAAAATCTGATTAATTTGCTTTGATTATTTTATCTAAATGATTTGTTTAAATTTAAAAAAGAAAAGAAAAACACTTTAATTTTAGTAATTTAATATTTTTCTCATTTTTTTTTTATAAATTCAAATTTCTCAAATGTTTATACATATTTAATTATTTTAAATACACTCATGTAATACATGTGGCTCACACCTACTAATTAATAAATAAACCTCAACTCTGCACTTTATTTTGTTACTACATTATCTCCTTCTCCAATCTATATACAAAACCACTAAGCGAATGCATGTGCATTGCGCAGAAGTATCTATATAGCAGAAATCATTATATATATATATATATATATATATATATATATATATATATATATATATATATATATATATATATATATATATATAACAATAATGTTGTTGTTAAATTTGATATAATAATTTATATACTAAGTTGATATAATATATTGATTATTTTGAATTATATAAAAATATATATACATCTATTAAAATTGTATAATCTCAATCTTTTGAATGACATCTATCCACGGGTTACTGATGAATAAAATTAAATATAATATATGATTTAATGTTATTTATAGTTGTTGTTATTGTTAATTATTTTTTTTTAATTTTATTTGCTTAACATTTTAATTTCTATTATTGTAATTATTTAAAACGTCAAACATTTTTTTATTTTGTTTTAAAGTTAACAATATAATCATTTATATAAAATTATTCATAACTATTGCTATTGTAAGCTATTTTAAGCTATTTATTCGAAAACATTTAATGATTACAAAAATATCTTTAGGAAAATATTTTAATTAAATTTATATTACAATTTAGTTTTTTGCATTTAGCACTACAATTTATCACTTTTAACTATTCATAAAATATTTTTTGAGTTTTTTAAGTGAAACTAAAATTTATATTGAAGTTGATCATGTAATGTTATATTTAAATTAACAATTTAAGTATTTTGTCTAAACTGTTCAAAAGTCGTAACTTTAAACTGATAATGGTTTAAATACAAAAATATATAAAATCTTATAAATTAAGTATAATACATTAAAGTTAAATACATAACTTTTTATGTAGAAGTAAAATATTATTTTAATATTGAAATTTAGTTTATTTATGATTACATTTACGTTTGATACTTATTTAATATTATTAGCAGACTTATAATCATTATTAGAAAGACACAACAATTTATCACTTTTAACTATTAACAAAATATTCTTTAGGTTATTTAAGTTGTACGAAAATTTATATTTATGTTGATCTTGTAAGGTTATATTTAAATTAACAATGTAAGTATTTTATACAGATTGTTCAAAAGTTGTAGCTTTAAAATGATAATGGTATATATAAAACAACATATTAGACCTAATGAATTAATTATAATATGTTCAAAGTTAAAAACATAACTTTATACACAGAAGAAAATATGTTCTTTTAATATTGAAATTTAGTTTATATATGATTACACTTTAGGTTTAATATATTCTTAACATTATTAACCAACTTATAATCATTATTAGAAAGAAATTAAAAAGTCATGAGAGTTTCAAATAAATATTGTGAAATGAAAAATGCATTAGAGTTTCAAATGAATGTAGTGAAGGAAAAATGTTTCATTTATAAGTACACTAGACGAATTCCCACGTGTTGCGCAGTGTAGGTTATAAATATATTGTTAAAATATTGAAAAATATATGTTTAAAATGATTATTTTATTGACATTAGCTTTAACATAATATTTTGAACAATATTATTCATTGATATCAATCTACATTCCTCGTTAATAAAACTAAATATAATTATCTATTTAATAATATTTTTAACAATTTTTATGATTGATTAATTTAGATTTTCATTTAAAATACAATTTAATTGCTGTTAATGTGATCGCTGTTTAGTTTTAAACAAATTATTATTATTAATAAGTTAAAGAAGACTTTTAAAAAACTCTTAATACTACTATTAAAATGTGAAACGTACACTAAATAATAAATTGATAAGATAGACAATTTGCATTTAAAAAGAAATTTGCATTGATAATATGACATATATCTATGATTTTTATAATTTGATTTTATGATTTATAATTGTGGTTCATTAGTTTTATAACCACTTATTATTATTAATAAACGAAATAAAACTTTTAAAATACACTTTTTATTATAATTAAAATGTTAAACATATACCAACATATAAAGTGATCAGATAGACAATTTACATTTTAAAAATACTTACATGGATATTATGTATAATAATGCATATCCATGATTTTTTAGTAATTATTACTTTGAAGCTACATAAACATACAAACATATATACAATATTTAATTAAATATTATCTATATCACTTTCCGTAACACGTGATCGATAATATGAATCTAATCTAATTTATATTAAAGTTTCAACCACAACATATAATGATTGTTTTAAAAGAATAATTAAACAAAGAAAAATATATAAAATGAATTAGTATATAATAAACTTACAAATTAAAAACTTTAACATAATAACATGGCTTGAAAAATGGTCTAAAGCCCTCAACCACAAATCCATACCTTGCTTATTATAGATTATTGAACTTTATTATTATATTGACAACATAAGGCTTTCATTTACACCAAAACAGAGAACAAATGATCACTATTTCAAATGAATGTGGTGAAAAGAAAAATGTTTCATTTATAAGTATAGTGGACGAATTCCTGGACGTTGCGCAATGTGAACTTATATTGTTTAAAATCTTGATTTTTATAATGGGTGTTTAATTGTTAGAAGTTAGTATGACCAAGTTAATAAAATTCATCAACGTCCAATTAAAACGCAAGACCTTCAATCTAAAAGAAAAATCTCTACTAAGTGGGTAAGTCTCACATTGACGTTTAATTAAATATACATTTCAGTTTAGGTTTTCTATTTAAAAGTATACATAATTTTTAACTAATAGAAAAATATTTTTATGATATTTTTAATTTATAGTTGTGATTTAAGACCATTTTTTATTTTAACCAATAAATTATTTGTATATATTAGGTTGAAAAATGAAGAGTTGCTTTGAACTTAGACTAATAATTGATGTTAATATATTAAATAAATCAAATTATAGAGGTTAAAGTGAATGATTTAATTAAGTTAAAAAAATCGATTATGTTTGGTTAATTACTTGAAAGATCAAGAGTTTGTGTAACTTTGAAATGAATATTTTGCATTAATATGACATTTATTATAAAATAAAAACCAAGATTAGTGAAAAACTAAAAAAATACAGTTTTAATAATCTTGGCATTGATATTTCTTATTAGGTGTTTGTTTTATAGTTTTAACATTTATTATCAATTCTATTATTAATTATTAAAACTTTTTGTAGGTTTAAGTTGTGGAGGTAGCTTGTTCGAGCTATGTGTTTCTTCATAAAAGTCCAATTATTATTTTATTGCAATTAATGTGTTTGGCTCCTTAGTCTGTTAATGTTGATTTAAGAAAATCACTACATTGATCATTTCCAAAAATATGAAACATGTGAATAGATAACAACAATAGAATTAAAAACCAAGAGATACAACTTGTACAGCAAACCAACAACAATTAACAACGGTAAAGGGTAAAATTGTTGGCATCATCTTTAAAAACATCAATGCATCATCTCAATAAAAAGTACAAATTTCCTCATAAAGCGATAAACTCTTCAGCTCATTAAAGTATATTTCTACATATCAATATGAACTTCAACACAAAGTTGCATATTGTTCAAAATGTGAGGTAATCTTCAACTTAAATATTCATTAAATCTCAGAGTGTTTATAAATAAGTTCAACAAATTATGCATATCACATTTCAAGCAGAGTTAGAATCATAAAACTTGAAGTTAAATCCTCACCCTTGATTGCTCCATTCACCAATTTAATTTTACCCCCAATAATATAAACTTATAAGAAATGGATGGTGTAGAGAATTGCCTTTCAAAAAATAATTGCTCGTACCTATATGCTCAATAAAATATTGCATGTGTCAATTTTTAAAATAGATGTTAGAAATTTCTCAAACCTAAGAGCTACTTTTATTCACGATTAAAAAATTAATATGTGAACAAACCAACAAAAAAACCAATTGTAGACGCTGTCTAATCTGCTGAATCATTTCGGTACTCTGCAGGACTACCTCAGTTTGACTCATCACCTTATGACCCACCTCACCTCAACACACTGGGGTGCGACATCTCCTCCCATACAACAGTTCAAAAGGCGGAGCTCCAATGTTAGAATGAAAGTTGTTATTGTACGAGAACTCTGGGAAGGGGAGGTAGGAGTCCCAGCTCCCACTAAAATCACTGACATAGGCTCTGAGCATGTCCTCAAGAGTTTCTATGGTCTGTTTACTCTGGTCGTCCGTCTGCAGATGGTAAGCAGTGCTGAAGTGAAAACGTGTGACCATTCCTCGTGGAACCTCTGCCAGAATCAGGAGGTGAATCTAACATCTCGATCAGAAACAATAGAGACTGGAACCTTGTGCTGCACAACAATCTCGCGAATGTATACCTCGGCCAGCTTCTTGGCCGACGAGCTCTCCCGAATGGCCAGAAAATGGGCACTCTTGGTGGTCGATCCACGATGACCCAAATGGCGTCGAAACCCTTTGCCGTCTTCGGCAACTTGGTGATAAAATCCATCATGATCTGCTCCTGTTTCCACCTAGGAACCTATAGATGCTACAGCTTGCCATGTGGTCTCTGGTGCTCGACTTTGACCATCCTACAGGTCAAACACCTCTCCACGTACCAAGCGATCTCTCGCTTCATGCACGACCACCAATAACTCAAACGCAAATCCCAGTACATCTTGGTGGCCCCCGAATGAATAGAGAAACGAGACTTATGAGCCTCCTCTAGTACAATATGCCTGACCCTACAAGACTCGGAACCTAGACCCGGTTACAACGGGTCAACAAAATCCCCGGCTATCCTACACAAACCGGGTGTTCTCACATGACCTCTGCCTGAGCTTCCCTGATCATACTCACAAGTGGAGAATCCACTAATATCCTTATACATAAAACAACAGAAGAAGGTCCGGCTAACTTACGACTCAAAGTGTCCACAACCACATTCGCTTTACCAGGGTGGTAAAGGATCTCACAGTCATAGTCCTTAACTACATTCAACCACCTACGCTATCTCATATTTAGGTTCGGCTGATCCGTAATGGACCTCAAACTATTGTGGCCCGTGTAGATGGTACATCGGACCCCACATAGGTAATGTCTCCAAACCTTGAGAGCAAAAACCACTGCTCCCAACTCCAAATCATGTGTGGGGTATCTCATCTCGTGCGACTTCAGCTGCCGCGATGCATAGGCTATCAACCATCCTCTCTACATTAGGACTGCCCCCAAACCTGTGATGGATGCATCATAGTATACCACAAAATCCTCCACTCCCTCGGGGAGGGTAAATACTGGAGCTTCGCACAACCGCTGCCTGAGGGCCTCGTACACCCTCTGTCGCTCAGGTCCCCATCAGAAATCCACCCCTTTCCTCGCAAGACGAGTGAGGGGTACTTCAATCTTGGAGAAGTCCTGAATGAAGATCTGGTAGTGCCCTTCTAAACCCAAAAAGCTTGTGATGTCTGAGGGAGATTTCGGAACCTCCCACCGCATAACCGCCTTGATTTTGGCCGAATCAACCAAAATCCCATCTTGGTTAACGAGATGTCCTAGGAACTGGACCTCTCGTAACTAAAACTCGCACTTCGATAACTTGGCATAGAGTCGTTCTCGTCTCAAAACCCCTAATAACTCCCACAGATGCTACTCGTGCTGCTCTCGGGTCTTGGAATATACTAAGATATCATCAATGAACATTATGACCGAGCGATCGAGCATCGTTCTGCAAAACTGATTCATAAGATCCATAAATATCACCGGTGCATTGGTGAGCCCAAACGACATTACCACAAACTCGTAGTGTCCATAGCGAGTTCAGAACACAGTGTTATCCACGTCCTCCTCCTTTACCCTGACCTGATGGTACCCGGATCTCAAATTGGTCTTGGAGAACCAAGATGCTCCCTGCAACGGATCAAATAGGTCATCAATCCTTGGGAGTGGATAACGGTTCTCCACCGTTAACTTGTTCAGCTCTCGGTAATTTATGCACATCCTATGCGAACCATCCTTCTTCTTCATGAAGAGTATCGGTGCTTCCCACGGAAAACTACTCGGACAAATGAACTGTTTGCCTAGCAGTTTATGTAGCTGTGACGACAACTACTGCATCTCTAGTGCTGCTAATTGGTACGGCACCTTGGCAATTGGGGCCACACCAGGCACTAGGTCGATCCTAAACTCGACCTGTCTCTCCGGAGGCACTCCGGGTAACTCCTCCGGAAACACATCAGTGAATTCCCTGACTATTAGGAGCTCTGAAACTGAAGGCTAATCCCTGACCCGCGTATCTACCACGTATGCCAGATAACCCACATACTCGTGCTGAAGGTACTTCCAAGACCTGGTAGCCGAACAAAACCCGGAACCTAATCTGGTGCCCTCACCATAAATCAGCAGTTCTCCCCCACTTGGGGTTCGAACTATCACCCACTGACCCTCGCAGTCGATCATGGCTCCAAAGTGACTAAGCCAGTCAATACCCACAATCAAACATACATCCCCCATGGGAATCAGAATCAAGTCTATTGGAAAGGGTACCCCGAAAATCTCCAACATGTAACCCCGATAAACTGAAGAAGCGGAAATCCCGTGTTCGTTGGCGATCGAGACTCGCAACGGACACTCTAGTTCTCCTACTGATAACCCCAAATCCCTACTGAAAGATAAAAGACCAACTCACCCTGGAGTCAAATAGTACCAAAGCAGGTAAAGAGTTCACTAGAAACGTACCTAATCACATGTACAACAAATAAGTATAAAACATGTATAATTAGTAAGATCATGGATAGAAACATACCAGCAACCACATCCGGTGCTGCTCTGGCCTCCTCTGCAGTAAGATGGAAGGCGCATCCTTGGCCCCTTGGGGCCCTGCTCAACCCTGACTCCCGTCAGTAATCCTCAATGTAGCCGTCGTTGGAGCCTAAGTTGGCCTAGCAGCTAACTGCGGATAGTTGGTCCTCATATCCGGGGTAGGGGCAGGCTGGCGGCATTCCCTTGCATAATGCCCCTCTTTAGCCACATTTGTGGCATCCAGTACTCAGTCGACATGCTCCAGTATGAACCTTCCCTCACTTACCACAAGTGTGGGCACGTTGCCCTCCCGTCCTGGAATCAGCAGTCTTGGACCGCTTCGGTGTCGATTACGCCTACACTAGGGCCTGTATCAACTCTCGTAACTGAAACTTAATCTCCAACTCACGCCACCTTGTGCCCTCGTGAAGGACCAACAAAGTATCGCATCTCTGTGACGCAACAAACTATCTAATATCAGTCTTGAGCATGTTCAAATAACGAGTGATCTGAGCCTGCTCAGAAGCAAACTCCGGGCAGAACATCACCCTCTTAGTAAACACCCTGGTGATCTCCGTCACTGACTCCGTGCCCTGACGCAGATCCAAGAACTCCTGTGCTAGCCTCTCTCTCTCTCTCTCTCTCTCTCTCTGTTTCTCTCTCACCACCCGCAGAACATAGCGGTTACTGAACATGTCCTTGAACTTCTCCCAAGAAATTGCAACTTGCTGCTCCTCAGTGTATGATCCAGTAACCAATCTCCACCAATCCTTCGCCCCGGACCTTAACAGGTTCATAACACACCTCACCCTCTAATTAGCAGGGCATGAACATGTGAAGAAACATCCCTCTACATCATACAACCATCTCATAGCGACGATCAGATCCTGAACCCCATTAAAAGTCGGGGACTTCGTGTTGTCAAAGTCCCAATAGTGAAAAACCTGAGTGGCTCCTCCTACTACTGCCGTTACAACTGATGCAACTGCAGCGGCGGTCGTCTCAAAAAGGGTTGCATAACGCTCATCAAAGTACTCAACCATAGCGGTCTTAATAGACCCAAACATCTCCGATAACTGTGCTCGGAACAGAGTAGCAACCACATCATGTAGGATCTCACGGATCTTAGCATCCACCTTGTCAATCCCCATCTGACCAATGACCTCAGGTGGTGCTGATCCATCCTGGCCACCCTCTCCAGATTCTGATCCTGATTCGGATCCAACCCCGAAATGTCTCGTAACCACCATAATGAAATATACCAAAAAGAATATTAGATAATCCACATAATGACTAGGAACCAACTCCCAACTAGCCCTAGGGATTGTGACTTCCTTGACACGCGTATGGGTCCGGTGCTTTCGGTACTACGGGCCCATACTACCTTCCACACTTACCCATATTTGTCCCAAGTATCATCACAACACCCTAAAAATATACGCATGCATGGAGAATGCTCAACCCTCGCTCCTAGAAAGAGGCTAACTATCTTATAACTGGCCTACCGACCTTATGCGACCCACTCATGAAACTTCCACCAACCTTGCAGCACTTGCATATGCTAACCATACATAACGCTGGACCCTATAGTCTTTCAAATACCTAATCCTACCCTAAGACCTTCATCAAACAAGAACATGAAATAAGGCCAAACCAAACATTCTCATGCTATAAGATCTATATCATGTACAACTATGATGCATATACAAAGCGACTACAATAATGATGTCAATCTCATATAAGGAAAACCCTAGGCTAGCAGGCATCATGTAATCAAGCAATTCTAACATGTAATTCCTGAAGATCCGTATCCTAGTACTAGCATGTTGCTCTAACATATCACAATATCAAATAACCGTATGGTATTTTGGGGTCTACTTACTGGCTCCGGCTGGTCGTACACTTGCATCCTCCGTTATTAGTTTGAAAACCATTTTGAAAATCTTTTTCTTGATTTGAGATTGGATTCACAAAAGTGTTTCTCCAATTCACTTAAACTAAGGCTCTGATACCAACTTGTAATATCCATAAAAATTACCAAAAATTTAAACTTTTCAAATCCAACCCATGTAAATAAAAATTATTCAAAACCAACATAGTTTCCAAAACAGTTTTCAAATCAGAGTTCCTAAAAATTCCAAATCATAAAAACACGAGGAGGTGCACGATCATGCCTTTTCCTTCCTACGATCCGCAGAAGTACCTGAAACAATAACCAATAAATGTAAGCTCGAAGGCTTAGTGAGTTACCCCCAAAATACCAATGCCAACATCAAACAAAATGAAACAGAACAATATGCATAATGAGCCTTTAGCATGATTGGACCGCCTCGCAGGGCCTACAACCGATCTAGACTTTGGCATGACTGGACCGCCTCGCAGGGCGTATAGCCTATCCGGATCGCTCATCGGGCCTTCGGTATAACTGGACCGCTTCACAGGGCCTACAGCCTAACCGGACCGTGTCGGGTATGTTAGCCTTCAGCACAAAGTAAGACCTCATCAACCCAACCACCAAACAAATAACCATGTGCACATAGGTAACACATGCTAGCATATACATATCAGTCAAACAACTCTAGCAGATCAAATATCATAGCAACATCGTATAACCAGGATACCGACATAACAAGCCACCAAACATACTATCACCCTAGCTACCAGAATACTAATCAATAGGCGTAGCATTCAATAACCCGAATACAAACTCGAATGGCCGGCAGTGGTGCCTTAGACCCTGTTGATATAGTGAGAATAACTCCCCTCGCAAGTAGATCCTGATGATACTATCAACTCTTCCAAATACAGCTCCAACCACCAACACCAATAAGCAGAAATGGCCCAAACCAACAAATTCCCAATTTACTAAAATACCCTCAGAAGTCAGCTGGTCAACCCTTGATCATAGTGAAGGTCATGGGTCAATGGTCAATAGTACATGTTGACCAACTTGTCGAGAGTGACTTGCCACTCGTCGAGTTCTTTAAAG
The DNA here is from genome assembly GCF_051521515.1 of Lactuca serriola. NCBI lineage: Eukaryota > Viridiplantae > Streptophyta > Magnoliopsida > Asterales > Asteraceae > Lactuca > Lactuca serriola. The sequence goes on from NC_136411.1 coordinate 341,783,870, forward strand.
ATTCAGGAATCCCAAATAACTTGCCGAGTCTATGCGTGTTCCGACATTGGAAAACCCTAACTGCCTCGCCGAGTCATCTCCCAGACCCGCCAAGTCCATGCATGGCCAATCAATCGAAAACCCTACACGACTCACCGAGCCGGATTATCCGGCTCGTCGAGTCCATGCAAACCCAAACCATGCTCAGACGATTTTGATCCCTTCTAGTACTCCAATCATTAGATCTAGCCTCCTAAGGCATGCTTATCATGTAAAGTTGCAAACTTTACGTATAAGCAAGGCTTTAAAAGCTAAGAACTCTAAATCCAAGCTTATAATGTCATAATGAGAAAAGGGAAAGCTTATTACTTGGAACAGCTGGAAAATTAAGGCTATAATGGTTAAGATAAGCTCAGATATGAAGTTGCAACTCCAATTCATAGCTAATACCTGAAAATGGTTCACACAAACCCCAAAAAAGGTCCTATTCTTAGATACGAAGAGATCTAAAAGAAGAGAAGGCAATGTAACGACTTGTTACCTTCCAAATGATGCCAAAAGACAAAAGACATAGATTTACAAGCTCTTCAATGATATAAACTTCTTTTGCTTCACTCCTTCTTCCTCTAACACACTCTTCCAAGCTTGACATCACACAAGATGAACACACACACGAATTAGGTTTTTCAGAGCTCAAGGGGATAGTGAGGGGAGGCCAAGGGAGGCTAATGGTTCTTTAAATAGGGTGCAAAACCTCGGAAATTAGGATTTCATCCACCAGCTCCAACTTGTCGAATCTGACCTTCGACTCAAAGAGTTGGTCACTTAAAACCCGCGACCAAAACCAATCCTAATCGACGAGTCAGGGCATTAACTCATCGAGTCAACCTTAATTATTGAAAGCATTTTCTTTAAAACTTATACTTGAGGATCGGGGTGTTACATAAGTTCTTGCGATAGACGAATTTTGTAAGCTACCGGGCTGATTCTAGTGAGAATCTCAAAAGGCCCAATGTACCTTGGATTAAGTTTACCATGCTTGCCGAAGCGGATCATGCCCTCCCAGGGCGGTACTTTCAATAGAACGAAATCACCGACCTGGAATTCCAAGGGTTTTCGTTGTTTGTCTGCGTAGGTTTTCTGTCGATCTCGTGAGGCTTTCAGTTGTTTGTGAATCTGTACTATCTTTTATGTTGTCTCTTGGATGATTTCCGGACCAGTGAGAGTGTTGTCAGGAACTTGTCCTTTAGCTAATTGAGTTTCACCCACCTCAGCCCAGCATAGAGGGGATCCACACTTCTGGCCATAGAGGGCTTCAAATGGAGCAGCCTTTATACTCGTGTGATAACTGTTATTGTAAGAGGACTCGACAAGGGGTAAATTAGTATCCCATTCCTTCCCGAAATCGATCACACAGGCTCGCAACATATCTTCTAAAGTTTGAATAGGCCTCTCACTTTGTCTGTCAGTCTGTAGATGGTAGGTTGTACTCATGTCCAACCTAGTTCCCAAAGACTTTTATAGTGATTGCCAGAACCTCGAGGTGAATCTACTATCTCTATCAGAGATATTGGGTATAGGCACACCGTGCAGTCTTACGATCTCTTGGATGTAGGTTCTGGTCAAGTTTTCCATTTTTTTAGTTTCTTTGATCGGTAGGAATTGTGCGGACTTGGTTAACCTGTCAACGATCACCCATATGGTATCGAGACCACCCACTGTCTTAGGAAACTTAGTTATGAAGTCCATAGTTATCCACTCCCACTTCCACTCAAGTGTCTCTGGTTGTTGTAGTAAACCTGAGGGTTTATGGTATTCGACCTTAACCTTGGCACAAGGCACTTGCCCATGATGTTAGCAATCTTTGCTTTCATGTTAGGCCACCAATATAGCTTTTTGAGATCCATATACATTTTATATGAACCTGGGTGAACGGAGTATCAAGTGTTGTGCGATTCCTTCATGACCAAATCTCTGAAACCGCCATGACTTGGTGTCCAGATCCGGTCCATGAGATATAAAGCTCTGTTATCCTTAAATAATATATTCTTGAAAATTCCTCTCAAGGTTTCACCCACCACATTTTCAGGATTCAAGGCTTACTGCTGAGCCTCCTTAATTTCTATGTACAGGTGCGAATGGATCGTCATGGTCAATGATTTGACTTTATGACCTGTGTACTCCTTCCGACTTAGGGTGCCAGCTACTACGCTGGTTTTACCAGGATGATAAAAAATTTCTCATTCGTAGTCATTTAGTAGCTCGACCCACCGCCGTTGCCTCATGTTGAGTTCCTTCTGATTGAAAATATGTTGAAGGCTTTTGTGATTTGTGAAGATAGTGCTTTTTGTTCCATATAGGTAGTGTCTCTAGATCTTTAGAGCAAATATGATTGCTCCTAATTCTAGATCATGTGTAGTATAGTTAACTTCATGTGCCCTTTGTTGTCTTGAGGCATATGCAATGACCTTTCCACGTTGCATCAGAACACAAGCAAGCCCTTGGTTGGATGCATCGCAGTACACAATGAAATCTTCTATCCCTTCTCGGAGGGATAATACTGGTGCACTACAGAGGGCTTGTTTTAGCGTTTGGAACAGATTCTATTGTTTTCCTCCACAGCTAAAAGTAACACCCTTCTGAGTTAGGGTGGTAAGTGGCTTAGATATCTTTGAGAAGTTTTGAATGAACATGTGGTAGTAGCCAGCGAGGCCTAGAAATTAACTAATCTCAGTAGGCGTTCTTGGTGCTGATCAGTTCTCTATTGCCATAATCTTGGAAGGATCCACGTGAATTCCTTCTTTTCTAACCACGTGACCCATAAATTCAACTCTTCGAATCCAAAATTCGCACTTAGAGAACTTCATGTATAGTTTCTTTGCTCGCAGGGTTTCTAGGACTTGACGTAGATATTGGCTAATGTCCTCCTTACTGCACGAATTAGGGGTGCAAATGAGCCGAGCCGAGCCCGAGCTTGGTCAGGCTCGGCTCGGGCTCGTTTAAGTTATACAAGGCTCGAACTCGGCTTGATTCGAGCTTTATTTTATTGAGCCCGGCTTGGGCTCGGGCTTGGCTCATTTGTCGTTTGATGTGTCTAAATAAGTTTAAGCTCGACTCAAGCTCGTTAAGAAGCTCATTTACTAATACCCGAAATCCATAATTTCGCAAATATGTTTTTATTTTAATATATGAAAATAATAATAAATTATATTATATAAAGGCTCGTGAGCCTAATCGAGCTTAGTGACATAGGCTCAAGCTCGAGCTCGTTTAATAAACGAGCTTAATATTAAGCTCGAGCTCGGCTCGGGCTCGTTTAAAACCGGGTTCGAGTCGGGCTTTTAACGAGCCGATCCCGAGTAGCTCGCGAGTAGCTTGGCTCGTTTGCACCCCTAGTGCAAATAGATAAGTATATCATCGACGAATACAATCACAAACTTATCTAAGTAAGGACGACACACCTTGTTCATTAAATCCATGAACACTACGGGCGCGTTTGTTAATCCGAGGGCATCACTACGAATTCGTAGTGACCACAATGAGTCTGGAAGGCTGTTTTGGGAACATCTTTCTCAAGAACATGGTACCCGGATCTTAGATCAATCTTTGAGAAGTACCTCACTCGTTGGAGTTGGTCGAATAAGTCGTCGATGCACGGTAGATGGTATCGGTTCTTAATGGTTAACTTGTTGAGCTCGCGATAATCAATGCACATATGGAACAATCTGTCTTTCTTTTTCACAAACAAGGCTGGTGCTCCCCAGGGTGAGAAGCTTGGTCTAATGAATCCTTTATTGAGTAGTTTGCTTAGTTGGATGGATAGTTCTTGCATCTCGGCTGGTGCTAGACGATAAGACGATTTGGCTACAGGGTAGTTCCAGGAATTAAGTCGATCCTGAACTCGACTTGTCGTTATGGTGGTACTCCTGTAAGATCTTTAGGAAAGACTTCAGGAAAGTCGCAGACACCTGAGATGCTTTTCATGTCTTTCACCTTTTTGTTTGTGTCTACAACATGAGTTAAGAATTCATGGTACTCCTTGCGTTAGTACTTCTGCGCTTGAAAGCATGAAATGATTCGAAGATTTGCTCCTGGTTTGTCACCGTAGATCACTAGGTTTTCACTACTCAGTAGGTTTGGATGGACGACTTTCTCAAAACATGGAATGTCAACATGATTGAGACTCAGCCAATCCATGCCAACGATAACGTCAAAACTCTTAATTGACATGAGCATGAGTTCGATCGGAAATGAAAATTTATCTAGCGTAAGGGTACAATCTATGTAAATCTCGTTAGAGTACTCAGTCTTCCCGTTATCCATCTCTATGACGAAGGTTTCTTTTAATGCTTGCGGTTCTTGATTAAGTAAGTGTTTAAATTCTTGGTTCATGAAACTCCTCTCCGCTCCACTATCAAATAATATGCATGCATAAGAATTATTGAGGAGAAACATACCCGTGACCACCGTAGGTTCTACCACGGATTCATCGTGACCAATAGCAAGCAGTCTTCCCGCTCCACCAGCATTCCCTGCCTTAGGGAAATTTCTTTTGAAATGCCCCATTTCGCCACCCTCGTAGCAGGCTTGGATTGCTCCTGTGCCAGGGACCTGGGTGACTGGCCTTGTAGCCCGCTTGCAGTATCGGGTAGTGTGGCCCTTCACGTCGCCGTTGGTGCAGTTCATTTCCCGGCAAGGGCCGTTATGGTGGAAATTGCACTTGTTGCACTTTGGTAGACTCCCCGCATATTGTTTGGCTGGCGCAGGGGTTGTTGAAACATGAACAACCACAACCTTTTGTTTCTTGGTAGAGCATTCTGCTTTTTGGTTTTTCTTCTTATCATAGAACTTCCTCTTGTTATCAGTTGTTCTGGTGGGTTCTGTCTTATCATAGAACTTCCTCTTGTTATCAGTTGTTCTGGTGGGTTCTGGGATAGCACGGGTAGTTGTGATTTAAGGTTGTACCCCATGGTCAATCAGTCTTTGTTCCAACCGCTTGGAAGTGTTGAAGGTAGAGGGGTTTGAAGCCAAGACATTCCCCTGAAACGGAGGTACCAGGCCCCAGATGTATCTCTCGATCTTCTTGCTTTCCGTGGGGACCATACCGGGACATAGGGCCACCAGATCACTGAAGATTGTCGTATAGGCCACAATGTCGAAACCTTTCATCTTCAGGCTCCATAGCTCTTGCTCGAGCTTCTGGATTTCTCCCCTTGGGCAATACTCCGCTAACATAATATCCTTCAGTGTATCCTAATCCATTTTATTAGCCTCTACTATATTGAGTGACTTGACATGGACATTCCACCATGTCAGTGCTCTATTAGAAAAGCTGCAAACAACAAATTTTACATTGCTATTCTCCGGGCAGGAGCAAATTTCCACAATCAACTCGGTCTTGTAACAACGCAAATTTTCAAACAAAATTTTCATTTTTAAAATATAATTATTTCCATTCAAAACAAGGCATAAATAGTTTAAGTATTCTGTCAAATACAAATATTCAAAATCCCAAGATCATAAAAGCATTCTTCAGTGTGTATCGATCACGCCGGTGCCTTCCCACGGTCCTCGCTAGTACCTGAAACACATACATAACAACTGTAAGCATAAATGCTTAGTGAGTTCCCCAATATACAACTTACGCACGTACGCCTTTCCAGGCCCTGACCTTCCGGTCATCAACACCACGCCTTCCGGCCCATAACATATCGCCTTCCGGCCCACATAACATACATAGCACATATAACAAATATCTTACCACATATAGCATACATATCACATATCATACCTGACCTTCCGGTCACACAGTCAAACCCTTCCGGGTACAGTATAGTGAGAAGACTCACCTCGTAAAAGCTGAAAGCTAGCAAATCCTGAAATGACTCGTGCACAATCCGACGAGCTACAACCTCCCTATAACATCACATATCTCATTAACACTTATATCTTCTAAGTGTGACTATCCCTAAGAAGTCAGACTTAGGTCAACTCTGGTCAACGGTCAACGGTCAACTCGACCGGACTCGGCGAGTGCCATGGCGACTCGGCGAGTCTAAACGTTCTCCAACTCTCTGAGAGTCCCTACCTACTCGTCGAGTATCCTCCTCGACCCGACGAGTTACTCCTGGAAGAATCGCGGGGCCACCCCGACTCCACTCGTCGAGTCTGAAGAACAGCTCGACGAGTTCCAGTCAATCTCCAAGCTACTCGTCGAGTCTGTTCATCGGACTCGGCGAGTCCACGCCATGCAGTCGATCAAACTACTTCCTGAGATAAGTCTCGTCCCGAAATACACAAGCATGGGACCCTCTGGACCTTTAAGGTCCTACTACAACATTATAGTCGTTGGGTAACAAGGCACTAATTCATCTAATCACCAAATGGGTTCCATAAACCCTAAATCCATGCACACATCAACATAACAGAAAGGAATCCGAAATATTACCTGGAATATGCCCTCTCTGTGTCTCCAAACCGCAGAACTCGAATCCCTTGCTGTTCCTTTAGCCAAAACCCTTCTCCTCCTTGCACAACAATTTCTTCAAGCCCTAATATCCTCCAATCTTGCCCTAGATGCCCACAGCCGTTTAGGGTTCTTCTCAGACGACTAAATACGGACAATGACGGCCTATAAGAGCATTATATACGATCCAAAACTGAACGGCTAGGGTTTCCGCTGAACAGCGTCGACTCGCCGAGTCCATATCTGGACTCGTCGAGTCCAATCGCGAACCCGCGACCAAGTCTGCGATCCTACTCGGCGAGTCTAGGCTCCAACTCGTCGAGTCCCCTCTTAAATCACCCCCAAAAACATAATTTAATAATACCTGAGATTCCGGGCTGTTACAACTCTCCCTCGCTAGGATTAGACTTCGCCCTCGAAGTCTCATTCTGAAAATAGTTCCGGATGCTGCTTCCGCATCTCACGTTCCGGTTCCCAAGTCATTTCCGATCCTTTCCGGTGTTGCCACTGGACCAACACCAGGGGTACCTCCTTGTTCCTCAGAACCTTGATCTTCCGATCCCTGATGGCCACTGGTCTCTCAGCATAATTCAGGCTCACATCCACCTGAATATCCTCCAATGGAACCACTGCCGACTCATCGGCTATGCACTTCCTCAACTGCGACACATGAAATGTGTCGTGGATCTGTCCCAACTCCGCTGGCAACTCCAACCGATAGGCTACCCGGCCTACCCTTGCGATCACCCGAAATGGCCCAATATACCGGGGTCCCAACTTGCCCCTCTTCTTGAATCGAATCACTCCTTTCCAAGGAGAGACCTTCAGGAGAACGAAGTCGCCAACCTGAAATTCATGCTCGGATCGGCGCCTGTCTACATAACTCTTCTGTCGGCTCTGGGCAGTCAATAACCTCTGCCTAACTTGCTGAATTTGCTCTGTTGTCTGAAGCACGATCTCCGTGCTGCCCATCACTCTCTGTCCCACCTCTCCCCAGCAAATGGGGGTCCGACACCTCCTACCATACAACAGCTCAAAAGGTGACATACCAATGCTTGAATGATGGCTGTTGTTGTAAGAAAACTCTGCTAAGGGTAAATATGCATCCCAGCTACCCCCAAAGTCTAACACACACGCTCGAAGCATGTCCTCCAGTGTCTGAATCGTCCGCTCGCTCTGACGGTCTGTCTGGGGATGGTATGCGGTACTAAAATGCAATTTGGTACCCAGCTCCTCATGAAATTTCTTCCAGAACCTGGAAGTGAAACGCACATCACGGTCTGAAACAATTGAGATCGGCACCCCATGCCGAGATACCACCTCTCTCACATATATCTCCGCCAACTTCTCCGCTGAAGAACTCTCACTGATGGCAAGGAAATGTGCACTCTTCGTCAACCTATCCACAATCACCCAAATTGCATCAACTCCCCTGGCAGTCCTCGGCAATTTGGTGATGAAATCCATAGTGATTTGTTCCCACTTCCACTCGGGGATCTCCAATGGCTGTAACTTGCCATGTGGTCTCTGGTGCTCAGCCTTAACTCTACGACAGGTCAAGCACCTCTCAACGAACCATGCGACGTCCCTCTTCATACAGGGCCACCAATACTCTTTCCTCAAGTCCAAATACATCTTCGTAGCACCGGGATGGATCGAGAATTTCGATCTATGAGCCTCTTCCATCAAAGTAATACGTGTGCCGCCCACGAACGGTACCCAAATCCGGCCCTGAAACGTCATAAGCCCTCGACCATCCTGAACGAACTCTGAAATTAACCCCACAACCCGCTCTTTCTTCTGCATTTCTGTTCGCACCGCTTCGGCCTGTGCCCCACGAATAGCATCCAATACAGGAGTCATCACAGTCAGTCTCAAGCATACGTCTCGCAATGGAGTGCTCTCCGCCTTGCGGCTCAACGCGTTGGCTACCACATTAGCCTTACCTGGGTGGTACAGGATCTCACAATCATAATCCTTGACCACATCCAGCCACCTCCTCTGACGTATATTTAGGTTGGGCTGATCCATCAAATACTTCAAGCTCTTATGGTCCGTATATATCGTACATCGAACCCCATACAGGTAGTGACGCCAAATCTTGAGAGCGAACACTACTGCTCCCAACTCTAAATCATGCGTAGGGTATCTCGCCTCGTGAGGCTTCAGCTGCCTCGATGCATAAGCTATCACATGACCCCTCTGCATCAATACTGCACCCAATCCCGAAATCGATGCGTCGCAATATACCACAAAATCTTCCATCCCTTCTGGGAGAGCTAATACCGGGGCTTCGCACAACCTCTGGCGAAGTGTCTCAAAGGAGGCCTGCTGCTCGGGCCCCCATGAGAATGCAACACCCTTCCGGGTCAATCTGGTGAGTGGCACTGCGATCTTGGAGAAATCCTTGATGAATCTCCGATAATACCCTGCCAACCCAAGGAAGCTCCTGATCTCAGAAGGTGACTTCGGCACCTCCCAACTCAACACCGCCTCAACCTTGGCCGGATCGACCAATATCCCTTTCTGATTGACAACATGTCCTAGAAATTAGACCTCCCGCAGCCAGAAGTCACATTTGGAGAACTTTGCATAAAGCTTCTCCGACCTCAATACCTCGAGGACCTCCCTCAAATGCTCCTCATGCTGCTCTCTAGATCTAGAATACACCAAAATGTCGTCGATAAATACAATCACTGACCGATCCAACATCGGTCTGCATACCCTATTCATGAGATCCATGAACACAGCTGGGGCATTGGTGAGCCCGAAAGGCATCACCACAAACTCATAATGCCCATATCGCGTCCTAAACGCTGTCTTCTGGACATCCCCATCCCGCACTCTCACCTGATGGTACCCTGACCTCAGATCGATCTTGGAAAACCAAGATGCTCCCTACAACTGATCGAATAAGTCATCGATCCTCGGCAACGGGTAACGGTTCTTGACCGTTAACTTGTTCAACTCCCGGTAATCAATGCACATCCGGTGTGAACCATCCTTCTTCTTGACGAACAGAATAGGTGCTCCCCACGGCGAGCTGCTCGGCCGAATGAATCCCTTCCCCAGCAACTCCTGGAGCTGCGAGGACAACTCTTGCATCTCTGGAGGTGCAAGACGATAAGGCACCTTCGCAATAGGCGCAGCCCCCAGAATCAGATCAATACCAAACTCTACTTGCCTCACCGGAGGTACTCCCGGCAATTCCTCGGGAAAAACATCTGAAAACTCGCGCACCACAGGGACCTCCTCAACTGCTTTCGGTCTCTCGGAAACCTCCCGCGTATCCATCACATACGCCACAAAGCCCTTACAGCCCTGCTGTAGACACTGCCTCGCCCTAGCGGCCGAACAAAAAGCTGATCCCGAACGAGTACCCTCGCCGTACACCGAAAGAACTCCCCCGCTAGGGTCTCGTATAGTCACCAACTGACGCTCACAGTCGATGACAACGCCGAATCGGCTCAGCTAGTCCATGCCCACGATGACACAGACATCACCCATCGCAATAGGAATCAGGTCAATCGGGAATTTAACCCCGAAAATCTCTAGTACACATCCCCGAAGAACCTCCGTAGCACAAATCACTTTCTCGTCAGCTATAGAAACTCTCAAAGGTCGACTCAACGACTCACGACTAACGCTGATATGCTGACTAAAGGCTAAGGACACAAAGGACCTACTCGCACCCGAGTAAAATAACACTAAGGCAGGCACAGAGTTCACAAGGAAAGTACCTACGCATATAATAACATAAGCATAACATCTCGACATTTAAAATAAATACATGAATTACAACATACCTGCCACGACATCGGGCGCAGCGCGGACCTCCTCCGCAGTCAGCTGAAAGGCTCTCCCACGAGCCCTCGGGGCCTCGACCTTCACCGGTTGAGTCTCAGTAGTCCTGGTAGTAGGTGCAGATCCCTGACGAAGTTGAGGGCACCCGGCCTTCCGATGGCCGGTCTGGTTGCAATGAAAGCAAACCATCAACCCCTTGGGGCACTCCCTAGTAATGTGCCCCTCCTTGCCGCACTTGTAGCAAGCACCGGCTCGACACGCCCCATCGTGACCCTTGCCGCACTTTCGGCAAGTGCGGCTCTTCGAACCTCCCATCTTCGAATCGGCGGACTTGATCCGCTTGGCTGCCGGCTGAGACTGAGCCAGCCGCCGGTCTGCCTGCTGAGACTCGGCCTCCTCCCTGGCCTGAGTCTCCAACTCGATCTCACGCTTCCTGGCATTCGCCTGAAGCTCAGTAAAAGTATGGTAAGTGGAGTTTGACACAAACTCCCGGATCTCCCTCCTCAGAACACCCAAGTACCGGCTCATCCGAGCCTGCTCTGTGGCCACCAGCTCGGGGCAAAACATCGCCCTCTCATGAAACTTCCGCGTGATCGCCGCCACCGAGTCAGTACCCTGCTTGAGGGTTAAGAACTCCTGAACCAATCGTTCCCGCTCCACCGGGGGCACGTACTCATCCCTGAACATGGCAGTGAACCCCTCCCATGTCACAGCCGTAGTCTCTACCAAAGTTCGCCGTCACGAACTTCCACCAGTCCTTCGCTCCCAGACGGAGCTGGTTCAATGCGAACCGTACTCTCAGGTGCTCCGGGCATGAACAAGTGTAGAAGCACCCCTCTATATCCGCGATCCACCTCATCGCCGCAATCGGATCCTGCGTCCCATCGAACTCTGGTGGCTTCGTGTTGCTGAACTCTCGGAACAGCAACGAGTCACCCCCCTGTGGCCTAGCAGCGGCCACAGCTGCGGTAGCTGCAGCGGTTGTAGCCTCAGTCAATGCGGCGTACCGCTCATCAAATGTCTCCATCAGGGTGGTCTTAATAGACCCAAACATCTCCGGGATCTCAGCCCGGATCGCCGCCGCTACCTCCTCGTGAATCATCTGACGAATCTCCTCGTCACTCACACCGCTCGAACTCGCTCCGTGGCGCGGTCTAACCATGATGTCTCTGAAATACAACATAAAACTATCAGAGACTCCACCGAGTATAATCGTACTCGCTAACGCAACCCTACTCAGTCTCCGATATCCAGGGATTCTTACTTGGGCCTCCCACTGACCCGGTGTCTTCGGTAGTACGGGCCCAATACTACTGACCACACCGCATCAGCAGTCATCCCAAATCTTCCTCCCCAAACCCCGGATAGTGAGTACTCTACTTCTGTTATGCACTATCTACTCGCACACTAGCAAAGCATCTCATATAGGCAAACTTCCCTAGACTAAGGCATCACAAATCAGGCCACTCTAGTCCTATCATGAATACCTAGTCTTCTAGCATGCATAACAATTCATATCATATAATATTGTAAGGTATTTTGGGGATCTTTACCGTTCGGGCGCTGACTGATCGTACACACTGCTTCTTTCTTGCTTACCACAAAACCATTTACAAAAGTTTATGCCTTTATTTAAAAAAAAGTTTCCTCAAATCCTCGGCTTGAGTTCAGTTACCCCCAAAGGTGCACCCGAATCCCTCAAACCAAGGCTCTGATACCAATTGTAACAACGCAAATTTTCAAACAAATTTTTCATTTTTAAAATATAATTATTTCCATTCAAAACAAGGCATAAATAGTTTAAGTATTCTGTCAAATACAAATATTCAAAATCCCAAGATCATAAAAGCATTCTTCAGTGTGTATCGATTACGCCGGCGCCTTCCCACGGTCCTCGCTAGTACCTGAAACACATACATAACAACTGTAAGCATAAATGCTTAGTGAGTTCCCCAATATACAACTTACGCACGTACGCCTTTCCAGGCCCTGACCTTCCGGTCATCAACACCACGCCTTCCGGCCCATAACATATCGCCTTCCGGCCCACATAACATACATAGCACATATAACAAATATCTTACCACATATAGCATACATATCACATATCATACCTGACCTTCCGGTCACACAGTCAAACCCTTCCGGGTACAGTATAGTGAGAAGACTCACCTCGTAAAAGCTGAAAGCTAGCAAATCCTGAAATGACTCGTGCACAATCCGACGAGCTACAACCTCCCTATAACATCACATATCTCATTAACACTTATATCTTCTAAGTGTGACTATCCCTAAGAAGTCAGACTTAGGTCAACTCTGGTCAACGGTCAACGGTCAACTCGACCGGACTCGGCGAGTCTAAACGTTCTCCAACTCTCTGAGAGTCCCTACCTACTCGTCGAGTATCCTCCTCGACCCGACGAGTTACTCCTGGAAGAATCGCGGGGCCACCCCGACTCCACTCGTCGAGTCTAAAGAACAGCTCGACGAGTGCCAGTCAATCTCCAAGCTACTCGTCGAGTCTGTTCATCGGACTCGGCGAGTCCACGCCATGCAGTCGATCAAACTGCTTCCTGAGATAAGTCTCGTCCCGAAATACACAAGCATGGGACCCTCTGGACCTTTAAGGTCCTAATACAACATTATAGTCGTTGGGTAACAAGGCACTAATTCATCTAATCACCAAATGGGTTCCATAAACCCTAAATCCATGCACACATCAACATAACAGAAAGGAATCCGAAATATTACCTGGAATATGCCCTCTCTGTGTCTCCAAACCGCAGAACTCGAATCCCTTGCTGTTCCTTTAGCCAAAACCCTTCTCCTCCTTGCACAACAATTTCTTCAAGCCCTAATATCCTCCAATCTTGCCCTAGATGCCCACAGTCGTTTAGGGTTCTTCTCAGACGACTAAAGACGGACAATGACGGCCTATAAGAGCATTATATACGATCCAAAACTGAACGGCTAGGGTTTCCGCTGAACAGCATCGACTCGCCGAGTCCAGTCGTGAACCCGCGACCAAGTCTGCGATCCTACTCAGCGAGTCTAGGCTCCAACTCGCCGAGTCCCCTCTTAAATCACCCCCAAAAACATAATTTAATAATACCTGAGATTCCGGGCTGTTACAGGTCTTCTCAGTCCATTGCGACAGGGCAATGACTCTTCCCGTACCATTGAAGGTCCTAGGCTTGCAGATGTCACCGTGGTTGTAGTGGGTACTGGTTCCAGCCCTGCTGGTGCCACCAAAATTTATCTGCATCATAGTTGCGGTTATGGCCGTAGTCACCGCAGCTTGAAACATTACCGCATCGAACTGTGGTGGAGGTAGAGGCAGTGGGGTTGGAGTTATTGGAGTGTTTCTGTTAGGACATTTGCGAGGCGACATCTTTCAACTATAGGTTTAAAGATGAAACGATTGATAAGATTTCGATAGAGTAACCTAATTGAACAATAGTAAGTTTGATTAGAGTTCATAGCGATGATCTTAAATGAACACGATTCCTATCATTACAGTTGGTATAATAGATATATAGAGTTCTAAAAATTTTGACCTAGGAATAGGTCTACAATATACCAACAGAAGTAAAACTTGACAATATAAAGATCTAGTTAAACAGTACTTGCTAGACAAGAATGTTTACAAGAAAGAGTGCTACTTAGAGCATATAAGAAGGCTATTCCTTAACCAAAAGAAAGGGGTGAGTAGAGTTCTCTCTACTGGCGACGGGTTCCGCTCGGATGAGCCCTTAATTCTGCCAGCTGACGCTCCATATCTAGCATATGCCTCTCAAACACTGTCTGGCGCGCTCGGAGCTATATGACTTCAGCTTAAGTTGCAGCTAGCTCTCACTGTAGAACCTCATTATGTTGCAAGGATCTCCCATGATCTAATTCTAACTGGCGAATGCAAACTGTATTGACTCCAGAGTTCGCATCTAACTCCATGGCTCGTTGAATGGCTACCCTTCCTTGCTCATCATTACGAGCAACTCGGCGGACCAAGATAGGCAGGATTTTTTCTGTTGAGCCTCCCTCACTCAGATTGTAGAATTTGTGGCATCCATTGTACGGAGGGGGTTGTCCCTGCTCCTGGCTCCACCTACCCAAGTTTACTGCCCACAGAGGTGTTGGGCCTTCAAATTCTGGTCGAGGGTTAGGGTTTTGGATTGGAGCCACTAGAGGTAGATCATTGAATTCGGGCTCTGAGTCATCATCTTTGTACATCTCTTCCTTGAACTTTTTTTCTGGTTCGGCCTCTAGCCAACCTTCATTTCCTTGGTTAGGGAAATACAGATCTCCAGGAGGATGAAATCCTGCCATGATATCTACGTGAGAAATAGAGGTAAAAGAGATAATTAATAGACGTATAACCTATTAATACTTATAGGGGTGATCCTTATTAGTTACTTCTAAAGTCACACAGTGCATACCAATTATATATAATCTGAGATAGAATAGACCTTCGAATAAATGACCCAACCCTAAGTCCACAACCAAACAAGGAACATGAATTAAAGTGATAATCACAGATTCTGAGTCTATAGAATCTTTAATTATATATAACCTTAGCATATTCACTTAGTAATTATTGACCTACTAATATGGGTCTTTAGTTTTCACATAAGTTAGTTACAGTACCACAAAATACTCCTATAGTATTTTAAATGTTTGTTTTATGTTCTCGATGTTTCTGGTAGATAGAGTTGGTAAGTTTTAGACTTGTTGCAACACCAGAACCATTCCCGGGCATATGCTAGTCACTTTTGGGATAGACATAGTTGATCAGGCTATGTCATTCCCAGACATGAATATACATCCTTAAGCCTACTTGTGATGTTCAACAATCACAATACGTTTGTTCTGTTCTAGTATGATACTGATCTCAGTATGAATGCATGTATCTATACTTTTAGTAAAATACTTGTTAAATTTTAAAAAGTATAACTCTTGGTCAGAGTGTTTTAATCCCATTGTGTTTATAGTTGTATATCTTTCATGGGTTGATATACATAGTTCACTATAATCAATGCTCCGATACCAATCTGTCACACCCCAAAACCAAACTGGCCGAAATATTCGGGGGTGGAGGACGTCATGTACAATATCATAACAATGCATAATAGTAAATCAAGCAACAACATCCATTGAATTAATAGAATAGTTAATACAAGTGTGCTCTTTGTAAAGTTTGAATGACACCAAAATAATGTATAATCAAAATAAAGACGTGTCTTGAATCCACCCTGTCTTCTGAAAAGCTATACGGGTGTACCTGTCTACGGGTTCCCTGAGAATACAAGTTATTTTGAAAGAGTGTGTCAACATAAAACTGTTGGTGAGTTCATAAGTATTAGGTGTCATTTGTTTGTATTTAAATCATGAAAATGTTTGTGTTTGTTTGTAATGTTTTCCCAGAAAATCCTATATTTCCTGCTTTCAATGAAATTAAGCCTTCAACCCGAGGCCCGACTGTTTGTATGTTGGATCTCGTATAAAAATGTAATGTTTGTACTCCATATCAGTATAAAAGTATGTTTTTTCCATATAATGGCTATCTTTTACTTGAAAAATAGTATGCATTAAATCTGTGATAACATCACTGTATAATGTAATGGAAAGTGAAGACGAGTAGTCATATTAAAGGTACTATACACTACTGATAGTCTTGTTGCCTTGAAAATCGAGTTGTTTTATTAAGGTTAAAATGTGATCTGGTTGTAACCATGCTTGATCGACGTATAATAAGACACAATGCTCTCCAAGCGTCAAAACATGTATGACATTTGTTCACCCTGGACATGTAGGTCCCACTGTAGCTAGCAGTGAGGTCTGGGATTGCCTATACTGTATAGATCTATACACAAACTCACGCTCTCCCTCCAGGAGACTCTGGTTACAAGACGTGACACAACAAATGTATTGTTGTGCCATGAAGTATTATCTCACATTTTAGTTGTCATGTACATGTTATAGTATGTATGTTCTTTCAGTTCTCATGTAAATGTAAATGTTCCTTTTGTAAGTGTAAATGTTTCGTTTGTTTGTGTATATGTATATGTTCTCCAAACTATACCTATTATAGTTTACAGATTATGTATGTTAGTATCTGTCTTGCAGAAAGGACTCAATTGCTTAGCATGTACAATTAAGTTAAGTATAAACTTTAAAGTAAGATTTAATATTCATATATGTATTTAGCATGTATAATCATAAGTTAATCAACAGTTGGACTAGTGAATCCTACCCTAAGCCCACAACCAAACAAGGAACAAGACTCAAGGTCATTAACAATAGTCCTAAGTCCATTAAAGCATACTTATACACAAATATATGTATGAATATGGTTTTGAAGGTAAAGGAGTTCGAAAAGAGTTTTGAAAGTAGTTTGAAAGTAGTTTAAGAGTGTTGGAAAGTAGTTAGAAAATGGTTTGAACATGATGTTTAATAGTGTTGGAAAGTTGTACAGTTCTGATGTTTGCAAGTATTCAAATGTATATACTAACATAATTCTATTGTGTTTAACTTGTATTACCCCCCCCCCCCCCTAAACAACATTTAAAATAGTTTAAAAGGTTGATTGCAGGGGTATGAACTCACTTGCAGTGAATGTTACAGAGAAAGATAGTAATAGGATGCTTGGTATGCCAAGTGAAGTCCCGAGCACAATAAGATCCTATTAAGCATATATTAACATATATAGGCCTACAGTTAGTGTCTATAACAACTAACATGTATAGGAAACAACCTTAGGATGTAGGAAACACTTACAATGAAGTGTTAAAACCGCAAATAGGAAGCTGAAAGTTATTCACGGCCAAACACTATGGGTGCACGGCCTTTGTTGTGTTCACTGACCAAGAACACTTGAAGTGTTCATGGCCCTACTTGAGTCTTTGAAGCTTTTACGGCCGAAATATGAAGGGTTCACGGCCCAAACCCTTGAATACCTTGATGTTCTTGAAGAAAAGTGAAGGATCAATAGTTGTAAGTAAGGGGGTTTCAATGATCAACAAGAAAGGGTTGTGATACATATGATTTTGGAGTGAAATCAGAGACTTCTTTTGATGCTACTTAATAGGGAAGAGGGAGTTCACGGCTGGAGGTTGAAGAAGTGATGAGAAAATGAGTGAAACTCATATATATGGAGGGTTGTTCACGGCCCAAAGATGGGTTTACGGCCTTGTACCTAGTTTGCGGTTGTGAACCACTTCTGAAGGCGATTTAGGCTTGAAAGCAAACCACTAATTCCAAGTTAACACTTCCTAACATTCAACGCGTAAGTGTACTAGGCTTAGCGACTCTCAAACTGACCCTAAACATAGTAAACAAATAGCTGAAACAATTCTGACTTTTGATTGATTGGATTGACTTACAAATAGAAATTTCAGGTTGTCACATATAGGGACGACATGTCGTCGCCATAAGGTTGACGGATTTTTTTTACTTTTGTTGCTATAGCAACAACTTCTCATCTCAACATTTTAAGCAGGAAAGGAAGTGGATTTGGCGCGTTCTTGAAACACCTGTACCGATGACTTATCACTCTAACAAATAACGAAAATCAAAAATAACATATTTTTAATCACTTCATGGAAATCAATCGTTTTGGGGATAACTATAGGGATGACTTGTCGTCCCCATAGCTTTCTATGCCGATAATTAGGAGAGTAGTCCACTTCGTTTCATTCATGCACGCTCAATCATTAGTCTCTCTCTCTCTCTCTCTCTCTCTCACTCACTCTCTATCGATCGATCAATCGACAATTCTCCCCTAGCGACTTCGTCATCTCCCACTCCGGGAAAATATTTTTTCCTCTCTCTCGATCCTCATGCTAGTTGTTGAAGACCACCAACGATTAGCTTCAACGCCGATGATTCTAACTATCAGATTCATTTTCACCTCTGACTTTCTCTCGATCGACCAGAAACCAGATCTTAATTCGGAACCAATTAAAAAATATGTCATCTACTTGACTCCGGATAATTGATGGTAGGGGTGGCCCCTGCGTTGTTCCTCCTCGACATCAAAGGTCATGCTCTGGTGTGTCGCGACTACCGTGGCGACGTCTCTGCAGTTCAGGCCGAACGTTTTTTCAACAAACTGATTGAAAAAGAGGTATTGTTATGTTCGTTTTTCTTTCAAATAGATTTTTTTATGTTGTTTGTCTTGGTTAGAAATCTAAACACGATAAATAAAACAATATGTACTCATAAAGTATGTTGATTATGCAAAGATGTTGGTATTTCTAGTTAGGTATTTCCTGTTATTCCCAATCCTCCTTGACTCCTTCACTATTGCAGTTCTCAGTATGCATTGCATTCATATATGGAAAAAGTAAAACAATTCAACACTTTCTATCAATATTCCATTTATAATCTCTTATTGCGTTAGATTTTTTTTTTCATTTCTAAAGCGACTCAATTGTTTTTTACTCTCTTAGATTTTTATAGGTTCTTTTATAATGCTCCACTTCATTATATGTTTTTAGTTATTCAATGGTCTAGCATAATCACACAAACCAAAAATGGTACTTAATTCATCCTATATCACCATTATGTCAAGGTCTGCTTAATGTTTTTTTTGTGCTTAAATTCACACTATACTTTGAATTTAAGCAACAAAAAGAACCAATAAGCACACTAAGCAGACCTTGAAACAATTGTCATCTACATTCTATTCCATTGATTTCTACTTTCATTAACATAATCAATCTAACTCCTGATCACATGTAAGTGTATTATATGTCAAAATACCATTAGGGATTGGCTTCCATATGCTTCAAACTGATATAAATGTGTTTTTGCAGGTTGATGAGATAGTAAATATTATTCAACCTCTTCGAGAGCGATACAAGTTGTCTATGACTGATGGTGTTTAACGAATCTTTGACATGGAATACCAGTCTATTACAGATCTAGATGCCCTTTCACCTGTTGGATTGAAGGTTCTATATTATAGTTCTCACACTCACTGGAATAGTTTACAACTGCTAAACATTCTTGTTCATAACAAACTAAATCCAGATCAACTTTTCTGTTTTAGGTTGCTATTTCTAATATAAATTTTTCCGTTTTAGACTACTAATGCAGGTTCCAAAAGTGTTTCAAGTTTTAGGAGGACTGGTTGAGGAGCTGGATACAGCAAGGCAAAGACTTGTTACTGAAGTCAATAAGCCTCCAAGAGGCAAAACGTTAGTTGATGATGAACATTTTTCATGTGGTAATACTTTCTTTTTCATTTTTTTCATTTGTTCTTGGAGTAAAAACACAATTTTTTGTCGTGTGAACATATGGGTGTTTCTCATTTCCAGTTTACTCATTGATCAAGAGTAAAACCACTAAAGATTAGAGCAGAAAGGAAAGGCATCAAAGATGGATATATATATATATATATATATATATATATATATATATATATATATATATATATATATGATTACTGTTAATTTATGTTGTGTTTAGTTTCAAAACAAGAACATAAGTTACACCTTCTTTAGCAACTAGAGTTACTCGTGTTTCATGGCCAACTGACAATGTCCATTCTTCAAACCTTCAGCTAACATTATATCCCAAAGTGCAATGCCAATACATGTAAATTTCCAAGGTATGTGAATGTGAAATCATATTTTCTTTATAAATTAATGTGTATTAAAGGAGATATGTCAATATAAACAACTTTTTACCATCTTTTATTTACTTTCTAGTGTTTTTTACTTAACCAAACTTTCTTGTACTATAGGTGCTGCAATTTCTGTTAATGGAAGAGTAGCATCAAATTCTTCGGTTCTTGTTCACAGTGAACACGTTTCAGTATCCTCTAATAATCAAAATGCAAATGCAATGCTGGTAGATGATCAAGGCATGTGAATTTGTATCCACCTCATGAAATTAGTATGTACATTAAAGGATATTTGCTCATGTTCACCTGTTGATATAATTAAACAAATAATTTTTTTTGCCTAATTTATGTCTACTACCAAGCTCCTATTTCTTTTCTTTTGCCATTAAGTGTTGTATGTATGAATATATAACAGTAGTATAACTTGGTGATGTATGACTTACAATGTCATCATGCTACCAACTTTGTGATTGTCATCATTTCTTTGCTTAAAGTGTTTTATTTATTAACTTTACCATGTATGTAATGTAGGTACTACTACTAGACCTTCTGTTAATGGAAATGTCATCAATATAGGTAGACAACCAAGGTATGCAAGTTCTTTTGTTCCTTTTAATTAAAAATAGAAAATCTTGTCCATGTTCTTTTTTTATAACTTTACTATGTGTTTATGTACTTTAGGTAAGAGTATTCTAATAACCTTAGCATGTAATTTCTCAGCTGCACATTGGTAGCTGTTTTTGCTTAATTCAGTGCTTAAGCAATCTATTCAGCACTTAATGAGATGACATCTTCCAGTAGTAACAGTCACTTTGCATTTTGGATGCCATGGATCAAGATCAAGGTTCCTTATTCCTAGTTCCTTCATCCTTTTCATTTTTTTCAAAAAAAAAAAAAAAGAATACGATTAAAATTTAATTCATGATGATGTTTCAGATAATGAAAGTGGGAAGAGTGCAAGAAGCTTTAGGGAGCAAAGAAGGGCAAACGATAATGACAAACAATCCATTGTTGATGGTGTTTTTTAAACCATATAGAATGTAGTGTTATGTACACAAATGATATGGCATGTGATGATTATCCAAATTTCCTCAAGTTAATAATTTGTTCTTCATATGAATTATATTAGCAATAATGTAGTGTTTTGAGATTGTATGGAATTTTAATGTTTTGCAATTAAATTTACCGTATTAGCTTTTTTGTAAATTTACTGTTTTAGCAATTTTGTAATGTGAAAACTGGGAAATTATAAAGAAAAAAAAGCAGCTGTATGGGCATACCTATAGAGGGAACATGTCGTTTCTATAGGTGGATCTATACAGGTACATCTACCACGAGACATGCTGTTAGCAAAGGGTTAGACGTGTCGACTCTAAATCTCTATCTATGGAGACAACATGTTGTCTTTATAGATACACCTATAAAGACGACATATCCTCTATATAGCTTCATCTATGGAGACCAGCACCGTATCGCGACGAACCATAACATGACGACAAGTTGTCTCTAAAGGATACATATTGTGATGATATTTATAGTGACGACCAAAAAGATCTACTGGAACAGGGCTATGGTGACGAGAGCTATAGGGACGACATGCCGTCCCGAACACCTATAGTGATGACTTTTTAACCTATAGAGACAACATTTGTCGTCCCTGTAGGTCCGTTTCTTGTGGTGTGATATAAAAGTAAATCTATAATATATATGATCGGGTAATTCTATTATAAGTATCTAATTTACCAAAAAAAATATGCAAATTATATAACATTTATCAAAAATCATATCATATCTAATCTAAATCTAAAATAAATAATACTATAATAGTTTTGCACCTCTCTATATACACCTCAAGATGGAAGTTTTAACAAAAACTAGTTTAACACATCAAATTACATAGTCTCTGGAATCTTCCTAGCTACATCAAAACTAGTTTAACACATCATATATATATATATATATATATATATATATATATATATATATATATATATATATATATATATATATAACACAAAAACTAGTTTAACACATCAAAACTAGTTTAACACATCATATATATATATATATATATATATATATATATATATATATATATATATATATATATATAAATAAATAAAAGACCGGAGGGTGTGGGAGGGAACCTTCCCTCATTTTTTATGGGCCATACCCTTCTTTTTCTTACTTTTCTTTCCCTCACCTATAATATTATAAACACTAAAATAAAAAAATAAAAAAAATAATAAAAAAAAAAACCCGACGAATAGCTTGAAGGGAGAGAGTGCGGCAACCCCTCCCCCCATCTCTTTCCCGCAGCTTTTTTCCCTCACCTTTCCCTCACCCACCACGGAGTGGTGTGCAAAACGTTTCACAGTTGTTCTCTTTCCCACACTAACTCGGTCCAGCCTAAGAATCCTTTCGATAAACAAATCCAATTTTGCTCTCCTGTTTCCCACTACCACCAAACGAAAATAAGGGTTTTAGCAAAACGTTCCAGAGTTGTTCTCCTCCTTTTCTTCACCACCTACATCCACCACAGCGGAGATGGAATATCCGGCGATCCTGTCCGATAACCTAGCTCCCTCCCTTTCGGTTCACTCCAACAAAACGTGCTCTCTCTACTCAATTTTCTTCAGGAACTGCCTCCCTCGGCTATCATGTGTTTACTATTCTTTTTTCCATACTTTATCTATGCTATCTAGGGCACTGGATATCAGTTTCCGTCAAGGTCAAGCCAAGTTTTCGCAGGATTCATCTGCTAATGGCTGGTTTGATTCTAGTGAAGGCACTTAACTTGATCTATGCTGCTGTGAACGCTACAGGTGGTAATCGATCAGGTCTCTTCTTCTACATTTCCAAGTTCATCGGCGTTGTGCGTTTGTCTATTGTGATCCAGTTAATCTTTTCTGCTTGGTATTTCATGGAGCCGATTATGCAAAAAGTGGATAGAAACGTTGGATGTTCGAAATGATCAGTTTGAATTTGTACACGATCATCTGTAGCATGTTCAGGAAACAGTTTGCTGTTCTTGTTGATCATGATGAATAGGTAGCAGAGGTGGATTGATGGAGTGAATAATTTGATCATGAGATCATCCCAGTTGTTGTTTAGTTGACGAATTAATCTTCAAGTAGTTTTCTTCTGAACAATTTGATGTAAATTTGGAATTAATGATAGGGTTTTGGAGAAATTTCTGGTTAAAGTTTGTGTTTATCTGTTAATGGTGGTTTGATTCATCATATCTCTGCATTTAATCATACGCCGAAATATCTTGATAATTATTATTCATGATAATTGCACGAAGAGCAAGAATATTCGATAAGTATATGTTAAAAGAGAAATAAATGAATGGTATACGTGAATGAAGTTTTAAAATGTATTATTCAGTGATATATGAATTTTCAAAACGTATTTTCGACGTATTTTTGTATAACATTTCTCAAAATCGCAAAATTAGCATTATCAAATTATTATCGGAGGAAAGAAAAGAGAGAAAAAGAATAGATACATCTTCTTATACTACACACTATTCACTAACTTGCACCTAGAAACTAACAGTATAATTAATTTAACTAACAAACTTAACCAGACAAACTAACTGTGATTTAGCATAACAGAAAATAACCGTTTTTTCAAAGCCATCTTGGAAACAGTTGATCATTGCTTTATTGTAAGGGATAAAAATATGACTATTTTGTCTTGCTGGGAGATTAAACTCTAAATCATGTTATAATTAATATTTATATGAAATATCCATCTTTTGTGAGTCAAAAGCAAACATTTATTTATAGGTTCCTTTCAAGCAAAAGTCATAATATTATAACCATCATTAAATAAAAATCTAAGTTTTATAATGCGCAAATCACATGAAGCCACTATAGTTTGTATGCACATCGCCGTAAACAGCTATTTTGTATTTTTATTTGTCTTAACAATAAATAACACCTGTATTTTTTTTTTTTTTGTACATTTTATTAAAACCAATATTTTTTATAAGAAAACTATTAATTCGCTCCATTGATGCAATCTTTTATGTATTTTGTTTTATTTTTTGCATTTTTTTTATGTTAAAATTAGCAAAAAGAAGAAATCCAATATGATTTTTTTTCTCATATAAAAAGTTGCTAGTTGTGGTAAGGCTGAGGGAGTGGCTCGCTAGCCAAGTTCGCTTCCACCATTTCCATTGAATTCGCTAGCTGCCTGGTTAAGGAAGACTAGCTGGCCGGGCGGCAAGATGAAAGAGGAAAAGAAAGAAGAAAGAAATGGTTGTGATTGGATTCTTCACTTTCTGTTTTTTTTTTTTTTTTTTTTTTTAATAAAAATAACACAAGCTTTGATGGTGTGAAAAAAACCGCAAAACCTAAAAACCAAACCGAACCGGCCGATCTGAAACCGAAAAAAATTGAAACTGAAAAAAAAAAAAAACGAAACCGAAAAAACCGGATCTCAACCGGTCGGTTTTAGTTTGGATACTTAGGTATCTGCGGATAATCGAACCAAACCGCTTGATATATATATATATATATATATATATATATATATATATATATATATATATATATATATATATATATATATACACACACACACACACACACACACACACAGATGTGTGTAACATCCTGGCTTCTAGGTATTCGGTTTATTTCTTGAAAAGAAAAATCCCCTTGGAATTCATGAGTTGATGGCCTCAACTCGACGTTTACAAAGCTCTTGGGTCGTCAATTTTTTGGACCAACTCGACGAGTTGGTAAGCAAGAACTTGACGAGTTGGTGGTTGAATGAGAAACCATAAATTTTAGGGTTTTCACCCTATATAACCTCATTAAGTCCTCGAGGCTGATCTCTTATCAGCCTCCCAAACCCTAATATCGACCTTGTGAGCCCTAATCTTCATTTCTTCTCATATTCTGAGTTAGTTTGCCATTTTGGAGCAAATAAGGAGAAGATTCGGTGAAAGAAGCAAGAATCTAGCAAGTAAAGCCTTTAGTTTCTAGCTTGGTACTCTTGTGGACTGTTGTGAGTATTCAAGATTCGATTTTTATCTATATGTGTAGCTAGATCTTAAGTTTTGCCCTTTTTCCTCTTTATTCACAGTTGTTGCTAATGGGTTTTGAGCACTACAACATTCCTATGGTGTACATGCAACCCTGATGCTTTGGATCTAGGTTTTTCTCAAGTTATACATGCAAGTAATCATCCAAAGCATAAACCCTAAGACTAGCATACACAATTTCAAAATTGATAACTAATACCAAGTTAGACGAATACCTTTTCCTTGTAGCTAGTTGATCTTGACCTTCAAGAGCTTAGTGCCTTAATTGTTGCACCTTTAATGAGTCACAAACACCAAGTAGCAATGGAAGAATATGAGAAAGAGATGAGAGGCACCAAATTGCGGCTAGGGTTCTCTAAGAATACACATAGGCCGATTTAAGGAGCTCGAGGTTCCTTTTATAGTTGAGGCTCCTAGGGTTTTCAACTTAGAAACCCTAATTCCCTTGCTTAGGCCCTAAGAAACATATGGATCCCCATATGGCAAGCCTTGGACAAAAATTATATGGGCTCCCATAGATTTTTTTCCATCCTATACCAATAGGATCCATTAGCCCAAACTACAACTATATCTTATTTACATAATCAATCCCCATTAATTTAATCAGTCTCTTTTGATTACTAAATTAATTCCAAATTAATTCTTTATCAACACTAATTAAATAATATGATTTATCAATTAATATTATTCTTATAATACATTAATAAATCAATTAACCGCTTTCTCTATTATTCATTCTACCAAAATTGCTATGGTGAAGACAACGCAAAAGGACCACGCAATTATCGGGTCAAGTACACAGAAATTATAGTTATGGGCTTAGACACCTAATCCAATAGTCTCCCATTTGGATAAGTCTAATAACTATAACTGTCAATGCAACTTCAAAATCCGATTAGCAATCACAGCTCTCAAATAGCCGTTGTAGAACTCTGATCCTATCTATAATGCGTCCTTTAGATAAGGGATCAAATATTCCTCCATTTTATAAGATATCGTATGGACACGAGACATGGATTCATAATCATTCTCTTTGTCTATGTGTTGTTTCCCGATTTCCGAGTTATGACGACTGACAACAGATAATAATTGAACGCATCAACTTAGTCCAGGCTTGGCCAAACGCTAAGGTCGTCATCACTAAACCATCAAGGGGCCCACAGATATCGCTTTTATCCCTCTTGGGGTAAAAGAAACAGATAAATTTCGACTCATATGCTTGCTGGATTTACTTATCAAATCACACACAACAATACGTTTTATAGCACCAAGTTACTGGTGTGTTTATGTATCATCAATGTGCAACCGACTTGTAAACTACAACTCATATGTCTCTGTTTCAAGAATATAAGATATTTATCATCTCATAATCACTCATGATAAAATCCATGAAGTGATTCAGATGAGTGTGAGTTTAATCCAATACTCAAATCTTATTTCAGGAGTACTCATGTATACTGCAACAAACTTGTGCTATGTCTAAACACTTAGACAATCTACAGTTGGATTGATGATAGTCTTACCTCAATACTTACTTCCAAAGTATGATTAACGATGGATGTTTGAATAACCTAGTTATTCGTGAAGTAAAACATGCGAAGTGAGACACAAGAATAATCTAATTAACTATGGTCTTAAAACCTTTGAATATATACAAAACACTTATTATTTAATCACCATATTGATTATCCATTATTCATTGTTTAACTTTTCGACCAATCAACTCAATACTTGAATTAAAACGACAGTCATCCCATGCTCTTAGCATCACAATATGTTTATCTATGGTCCTTTCTTTGAGAAATAGATCAATCGAACACATTTCCAATGATGCTGATCTCATAATTCCAAATCCTTTTCGTAAGTGTAAGAATACAAAATTCTTTCCATTTACTGTAATCTGTTAGATTCTAAACTTATATGCAATGATCCTTTCGTAATGTCTACGCACAAAAGTCATAGAGACATGGCCAAAGGTATTACAATTCCATGGAAATGAAGTCTCATATTCAAAGTACATTCCTTTAAACATCTTTCTTGCATTAAAGTTTCTAATTTTATACATATTTTCTGATTAACTTCGACTAATGGAAAATTTTCCATATTCCCATTTTTTACTATCACTTCTGAACAAGAGTTACCTCTTCTCAGAACATGTCAATATGGTCCTTCCAAAATAATACTATACTTCCAACTTTCCACAAACAACAAATCCTCAGCGAACCTCAGATTGTCCTTCACAGTTGTTTAACACCTTTAGTCATATCTGGTTCTTGTCATTTTCCCTCTTAATGACCTAGGCATTTGGAAAATCATTACAAATTAATATTTATAACATATGTAATACTTTATCATTCTCTTGCTATAATATTCCTATATATAGATAAATAATGTTTACATAAAGACATGATACTTTATCATTCTCTTGCTATATCCCAAGCATATGGGATTCGATAAATAATGTCTTACATAAAGACATGATACTTTATCATTCTCTTGCTATAATATTCCTATATATAGGATTTACTCATGTTGAATCATTTCAACATGACATTCATATATAACCATGACTAAGTTTTATTTAAAATTTCAATCTAAGCTTTTAGATTTGAAATGAAGTATAGGTATCTTCTTCCAATAAATTACTATAATGAAACAACATCCAAGCTTGTAACTTTACAATTTGTAACTTTTGTTTCCTATATATAGTATTACAACCTTGCAATACTTATCATAATAGTTGCGCTCCCACTAGCTTAACAATTATACCCTTGACAGCATAACAATTATGCTTCCTTTAGCATAACACTTATGCTCCCACTTGCTTTGACAGGTATCAAGAAATAAGTTGGACTTCTAGAAACCAATACTTATTGACTTTCTTACCAAAGTTCAGATTTCTGATATGTGGTGCTTCAATAAGTATTTATCTAGAGTTCTCGAGCCCATACACCTTTCATGAGATAGTTTATGTGTGTGTCTGAACCTTTTCAGAACTTATAACAATAAGTCTGATTTGTTTAAATTAATTGCTAATTTCTGACAATTCGAACTATGAAAAGGGATGCCGTAATCATACTTGAATTTAAGAACGCAATTATCACA
Source organism: Lactuca serriola (assembly GCF_051521515.1). Taxonomy (NCBI): domain Eukaryota; kingdom Viridiplantae; phylum Streptophyta; class Magnoliopsida; order Asterales; family Asteraceae; genus Lactuca; species Lactuca serriola. Next base: position 341,811,908 of record NC_136411.1, read on the forward strand.
ACTGCTAACTCTAATCCTTTAAATCTATTTAGTTACAGTGTTTCCTCACAATCATTTTCATGAAGTAGAGAGAAACCTCTTGCCATTTAGATTTTATGGTGCATGTGTTCCAATCCACATATATATATATATATATATATATATATATATATATATATATATGTCATTCCCAACCACTATCATAAGACAAGGTTTATGACAAATTCAAAGTCATATGGACTGAACTTCTTTAATCTTAATTTCTTGCCATTTGGTAGCACAAGGGCCTACCATTGTTTCGAAGTTCTTGAGCAGCTTACCAATACATATTAATGTACTTTTCATTGATCAAGGTGCTTTGCCTTATGCAATCAAATAAGAACTCACAGAAGTCACATGCATAGTCAGACCAACTAGAATGGACACGGAAACAAGAATATGTCAACATAATAGGTTATGAACCTCAGGTTGTGTGCTAGTGATAACTAAAGGTTTATTCTTGATTATTTCTTGAAACCAATTCAAGACCATTAAGACTCACATTGACCTCTTGACATATAAGATTCTCTGTCAACGAACATTTTTTGACAACCATAAATTCAAGAGTTAGCGTGACATCTTATCAAGACAACACTTCGTGTAATTGGGCTTAGTTGATCCTTATTTTAGCCTAAAACATCACAAATACCAATTCCAAATGTCCAAGAGTAGGAAACATTTGTACTCTACATTTCATGAGGTGTTACAAACATACTTAGAACATGTTACTCAATGCACAACTTGATGCAACTAGATTATGACTTACAATCCTGATTTTGGAACGAAGTATGATTCATCTTCTTGATTTAATCATTTCAACAAGTCTTGATTCCTCTTCTTAGCCATACATGTTCACTAAGGTATCCTTAGAGGATCAATTGTGACATGGTTCCACAATCATTAGGATAATCATAAAACAAGATACTAAAGTTCTCTCCTTTCATTTTAGATTGGAGAAGCCGTTTATCTTTCTGCCCAATTTGATTCTTCTTATTCGTTCTGCTGTACTTTGAATCTTTTCAAAGGATCAGAATTACACTTAATCTTGTAAGAATAACCATATTTACTAAGCTTTCAGTAAATTATGACGAATAGACTTTATCGTCCTTTGTGGTGGATCTGACCAGTTCACATCAATGTGTACTAGACTCTTTCATCTTTGACTTGAGTTACATACATATGTAAACAAGGAATTAGTCCCAATTTCCCAAGTATCAAGATTTTCATACATCACATAATTCAAGTCACGTGATTCTAATTTTCTACCCAATTAAAACATGGGAGATGACAATATTTCCTTACTTAGAAAATTACGATACTACCACAATTTATATAACTAAGAATCCAACATTTTTCAACATTGCTATTACTACAAACTATTTTCACAAATGTCATTGCAAGAAAGCATAAAATAAGATAAAATCAAAAATTTTCTTTATTTATGAAAGTGCGGAGAAACTGGTCCTTACAATGCAATTACATATTGTAACACCGAAATTTTCAAAACAAAATTTTCATTTAAAATAGTTTATCTCTTTAACACTTTTCATAAAAATCTCCTTTTTGTTTTAATTACAATACATGACTCTTTTGTTCAACCACTTAATAAATCAGGATCCTCAAAACAAACTCTTCGTCTGGTGTGCACAATCGAGCCGGTGTCGTCCCGTGATCCTGAGAAAACCTGAAATACATAACACAAAACACTGTAAGCATGAAGCTTAGTGAGTTCCCCAAAATACCAAATACAACACATATGCCACTCAAGGCTACAATATGACCCTCCGGTCGGTGTGTCTCAGCGGAACCCTCCAGTTCCGTATCGTTGGACCCTCTAGTCCAGTCTATATCGTTGGACCCTCCGGTCCAGTCTATAATCTCCGCATAGCATAAATCACAAAGACATGATGCATAGCATATCACATATATCATAATACTCAATGTAAGCACATAAGATCCTCCGATCACGCGTAACTACCACTCAAGGTAACGTATAGTGAGAAGACTCACCTCGGGTAATTCTCAAAAAGTCTCGAACTCGAAATACCGATCTAGCCGCCGCCTAATCACATGAATAAATAACTCTAAATCAGCAGTGGCTCTCAAAGGCTAGACAAGTCTCGTAAAATGCTTCCCAGAAGGGTAAAAGACCATTCTACCCCTCTCCTGGCCCAAAAGTCCACTGGTTGACTAAACCCTAAAAGTCAACGGAAGTCAACGGTCCAACTTTGACCAGACTCGTCGAGTCAGGCGACGACTCGGCGAGTCCATACGCGAAATCAAATTCCTCACAAGGTCTCACTCGACTCACTATGTCACCCACCCAACTCGTCGGGTCTACACTGATCACGAAACTCGGGTAAACTCGATCCGACTCGTCGAGTCCTCCCGTAGACTTGGCGAGTCTCCTCCATGAACAAGCTCATCTGACCTTATGTGGTCAGATCTGCTTCACCAACTTGCAAATATATCCTTCTATCACCCACAAATCACATAAAGGTCCAAACTTTATGTCCATGCATCATGATTAGAGCCATAAATGAAGAAATAGCCATCTAAATGGAAACCTAGGCTCAAACTCTCTATGTGACTGCATAAAGCTGAACATAAGGGACTCTCTGGACCTCCCATGGTCCGGATCTAAGGCTTATTCCACATTGGGACCTC